>NW_006922035.1:1663310-1670933 GCF_000298275.1 Orycteropus afer afer | reverse complement strand
CGGGCAGTGTTTTGTTCTGCTGTGCACGGGGTCACTGTGAGTCAGAGGTGACCCAGCAGCACCTAACAACAACATCGATAGCTTTGCTATTTATTATTTATAATCATTCTTGCCTTTATGAGCATATTCCGTTATTACACCTAGATTGACACTTCCGGTCAACTAAAGCAAAACACTGAAAAGGTGCACCAAGCAGCTACTTGGTGACCTATCAATGACCCTGAAGATGATTCTCCTCCTTTAGTATCTGTAACTGGCCCCCCAAAGGCATTAGCCCCCACTTACACTCTCCAAGTCAAATCTGACTAGTGAGGCTTCTTACTGCAATTTTCCTCTCTTTAATTAAATGCTCCTTTTACCACCCCACGCTCATGAACAACATACCATGTGCTTTAAAGAAATAACTGAAACTCTCATAGACACACCTGAAATACCCTCACCTGAGCACTTACTCCGGAAATTTAACCTCACTCTGCAGTTGTTGTTGTTAGAAACTTTTTTCTGTCAATTGTTCCTTTCCATTCAGTCTTGCTCTACTAACATCCCTATACTATAAAATCATTTAAACAGTTTTTAAACAATAAAATAAAAATTAAAAAACCCTCACTGCCGTCGAGTTGCCTCCGACTCATAGCAACCCCTCCTTGGGTTTCCAAGGTTTAGTGAAAATACCTGTGATGATGCCCACTGTTCAGCTGGTGACACCCAAGACTTCCAACAGCATCTGAGGTCTTAAGAAAGCAGCCCTCTATACATCCTAAATCCTTACAGGAGAAGAATTACTGCTTTTGGGGTGATCAGAACCTAATATGATGGATCTGAAAACTAATTCACGGTGAAGATAAGGCTCTTGGCTTAAACAAGGGAAAAATTAATTCCATATAGAAAAAGTACTCTTACATGTGGTTGATGCATTGACTTCCCAAAGGAACTCTTGATCAAAAAGGGGAACGAGAAGGAACATTTTAAAACTAAGGCTCACTTTACGACTATGAGACCAGAACTAGATGGTGCCCGGCTACCACTCTCAACCACTCGGAGGGGGATCTGTGTAGGAGATCCTGGAGAGAGTGGGAGAACAATGTGGAACAAAACTCAAAATCATTAAAAAAAAAGAAAAAGAAAAGGAAAGAAAAGGGACCAGGTTTGCTGGTCTGATAGAGCCTGGTAGAACCTCTGAGACTATGGCCCCTAGCTGCCCTTCAGGTCTGGAACTGACCCACTCCTGTGGCTTCCAGCCAAACAAGAGACAGGCATGTGAGCTGAACATTTACATTAGGTAGATACACTCCTTGGAGAGATCAATCATGGGAGAATCAAAGGGCTGTGTATGCACAGGGGGACAGCTCGGGGCAGGCGTGCATGGGAGGGAAGGACCCAGGGAAGAGGTAACTATGGGGAGGAAGTAGGGGGGAGCTATTGCATTGTGGTAAATGGCAGTCAATGTCATGAGACACAGTGTATGTGAGCTGCTGTATGGAAAGTGAATTTGTACTGTAAACTTTCACCCAAATCACAATAAAAGTTTAAAAAAAGAAAAAAAATCCTAGGCAGAGGAAGGAAATAAAAACAACAACTAAGGCTCCTCACTAGACTAGAACTCATGGTGAGGTCTAGGCCAAATCTGCCTGCCCCAAGTAACATCTTGTGCCTTCTAGAACAACTTTGTCACTCAGTGCAGCCCGCCACTCTAACAGTTTCCATTCCACCATTAACATAACCACCAACAGCTTTGAGAGAAAAATGTGATTTGGCCCACTTTACTCTGCTTATTTCAAGTTGGTGGTTAGAAATAATGTGAGTGGTGGTTTGCAGCATGAATGAGTGACAGAAACAGTGTTAAACATGGGACTTTACTGACCAAGCTTTACCGACTCCCCCAAAATAAATGTCCTTTTAATTTTACATGTATCCATATATACACTCTGTACTTAGAAATATTTGTATTTTAAAAGTGTTCAAGCAAACACATTTTGTCAGCTGAAGCCCCTTTTGCAAAGGTGGTCAACCAAGACCCTGCCACCTGCAACTTTGTTGCATGGGCCACGCATTTGGTTGGGGGTGCGTGGACCCGAGCCAAGCGCCTGACGCTCTGCAGTCAGAGGCAAGTGCCCCACTACTGTTTCCTCAGGGACCAGGGCTGTGCACCCCCACAGATCGTAAGGCAAGCACCCATCACCAATGCAGTGCACGTCCCTACAGATAGGTACCGTGTGCTCGCCACCTTAGAGGTGTGCACGGCCGCTGTTTCACCATTTTTTTTTTCTTATTTTTCTGTTTTTCCCCCACCTTTTTTCATTTTATTTCATCACTTTTTTTGTTTTCACGTATCTTTTCTCTCCTTTTATTTGTATTCAATTTTTCCTTCTCATCCATTCTTCCTTTCCTGTTCCATCAGACAGAAGGCAGACATTGTGTCCTCATTAGTCAGTTGCACCCACCACACGCATCACATACTGCCCCAACCCATGGACAGGAGCCACTACTGACATGTGCAGCCCAGGATCAGACGGCGAACAACACCTGCTCACCCCACCTGTCCTGCACTGCTCTATGTGACCAGCAAACAGAGGCACCCACACTCCCACCCATTACTCCACTGACCCAGAGATGGGGCACCCCATTACTGCACTGACCCAGAGATGGGGGCACCCTAGTGCTGCCAAACTGACAACCAAAGTCGAACACCCACCTGCCCCTCTGGATTGATCAAAACAAAGCAAAACGCAAATCAGCGCAAAACAAACCAAAACGTCAAGAAATAAATACAAGAACACCAAAATGTCTCGGAAAAAACAGACAACTTCAGATCAAAGAGACAGAAAAAGGTGGCTCAAGCAAGTGCTTAAAATAAAAAAAAACAGGAAACCTCCCTGAGGAAGAAACTGTAATACAAATACCTGATCGGGAATTCAAGAAACATATAGGGCTGTCCAAGAGACCACAGAAACCACAAACAAAGACCAATACAGGCAATACCTGAGAAGACATCAGGAAAACAACACAAAAGCAAATGGACAAATTAAGTACAAAACATACGAGAACCAGGGCGGGGGAGAGGCACCAAACTCTCTGCCATTGAGTGAATTGTGATGCACAGCGATCCCCATTGGGTTTCCGAGGTGGTAAATCTTTGTGGAAGTATAGTGTCTCATTTCCTTCCATGGAGTGCCTGGTGGGTTTGAACCGCCAACCTTCTGGTTAGCAGTCAAATGCCTTAGGCCTGCAGCACAAAAACAGCAAGTAGAAATTCAGGACGTTAACACTAAGATTTCAGAGACAGTACATGGAAGGAGGACCAGATCAGTGAATTAGAGGACAAATCCCCTGACACCAGTTTGTATGAGGAAGAATCAGGAAAGAAAGAAGAAAGCCTAATAATTATTGGGGACACTATCAAGAGGAATAACTTAGACATGATTGGAATTCCAGAACAGGAAGAGACAAAAAGAATGACAGAGAGAAATGTCAAAAAGTTCCAGCAGAAAACTTCCCCAGTATCTAAAAGACAACCATCAATCCAAGGACCTTGAATAACCCCACAGAAGATAGAAGCCAAAAGAAAGTCACCAAGACGTATCATAATCAACCTTGTCAAAACCAAACAGAAAGCATCCTGAAATTGGAGATCCCGTATAGAGTGAGAGGAGAACGTGCAATAAAACTCAAAATCACTAAAAAAAAAAAAAAAGATCAGGTGTACTGGTCTAATAGAGACTGGTGGGACCCCAAGACTGTGGTCCTCAGATACTCTTAAGGCCTGGAACTCAAACCACCCCCAGGGATCACCTTGGAGCCAAATGACAGGCGAATGGAGTGAACAACAACACTCGTGAGTGGCTCAGAACAATCACCCACGTGAGACCCAAAGGGCAAAGTTTGCCCAAAAGCAAAGCTCAGAGGGTGGGGGGCAGGACAGAGGTGACAGGACGGGGGTCCAGGGAGGAACTGGGAAAACGCTGTTACAGTGGGGGTGCCCAACGCCCCAAAAACAAACGTGCGTGAATCGCCGAATGAAAACCGATGCACCCTGTAGACTTTCACCCAGGCCACGATGCATTACAGGAATTATTAAAGAGGACGGGAATCCTGAAAAATGGGGGGGAAATAGTGGGAGAACATGGCTCGGTGACTGACAGATGGGTGAGTCCCACGGTCCTCTCCTCGGGCACCTGCACCCCAGCAACCGTCCTGCCTGTGGGACTGGACTCCAGAGCCGACACAGTAGCGCCTCACCGGCCCACGGCTTCCCCCAGGGTTCCACACGAGAAGACTGAGCAAGGGCGATTCTGTGATCCTGCGGGTGCGGCCTGAGGGGCCGGCCAAGGCTGCTGTGTCTGCTTTGTCTCAGTGATTCCCAACGGTGGCGTCATCGTCTGCACCCTACGGATGAAGGGGTAGCGCAGCAGAGAATACTGGTCTGGGGTCACCCAGCTTCCAGTGGTGAACTTGGGGGTACCCCCAGCTTCATCTGGTATTTTTCCAACATGCTCTACTTTTCCCAAACTAGTTATATAGGCTGATTATGAAAGTCATTATGTTTAAAGAAAAACAAACTATCTTTAATGAACAGGTAAATACATGTACAGCCCTAAGAACAGTGCCTGGCACATAATAAAACTAAAAATCCCACTGCCATGGAGTCCATTCTGACCCACAGCGCCCCCAGAGGACAGAGTGGAACTGCACCACAGGGTCTCCAAGGCTGTCAGTCTTCACAGAAGCAAAGCCCAAACCACACCCACTGCCTGGAGTCCATTCCGACCCACAGCGCCCCTAGAGGACAGAGTGGAACTGCCCACAGGGTCTCCAAGGCTGTCAATCTTCGTGGAAGTGGACTGTCACATCTTTCCTTCGCAGAGTGGCTGGTGGATTTGAACTGACCTTTCACCTTAGCTGAGCACCTCACCCACTGCGCCACCAGGGCTCCTGAGACATAATAAGCACTCCGTCAACCACAGCATCATCAGCATCATCACTGGCTCCAAAAACCTTTTTCCTATAGTTTTCTAAAATCAAAGAGAACCTCCCAGCAAAAGAAGTTGGGTCTATACTTTAAAAGTCTGAACCTTGGAGATAATTTGGATTCTAGTCTCCATTAAATGTCAAATGGATTTTAATTTTGAAACTGTATAACGTAGCTATAAAAGCCCTGAGAAATGGCCCCATTCTTTCCTTCTTTAAAAGAAAAACGAGATTGTTACGGTAACAAAAAATCAATGTTGACTAGGTTTGGAAGCGTTTCATTGAATTAAAGTTTTCCAGGGCTGACCTGTACATAAATAGAGATTAGTCTGTGCTACCATTGCTGAATGTTTAATCAGCATTTAAAAAACCCAAAGTAGAGTTTTGCACTCACTTAGCAGGGGCTCCCCTCGAAGCTCCCCAGAGCAAAGGTTATGTTTCGCACATTCCCTGGCGTCACTGCTGTCACTAGCTGCGGTCACGTCTGCTGCCACTCATGCGACCCCGTGTACAACATAAGCAAACACAGTGCTGTGCCATGCCCGCGAGTGCTGGTCTGCTGGAGTTCATTCTGTGGGCCTGGTACATGAGGGCCTTCTGTCCTGGGGGTCGGCCTCCAACGCTGATTCGGTAAAATGCTCTGTTGGGACCCACACGGCTTCCGTGGGCTGGTTTCCAGAATCAGACCGCCAGCTCTTTCTTCTGCATCTGTGTTAAGTCTGGAAGCTGTTGAAACGTATACCATGGGGGCCCCAGCTGCTGTCTGAAGTACTACCAGCATCACTTATACCATGGGAACCCCGCTGGCCTCTGAAATGCTACTGGCATCATTCCCAGCATCACAGCCACTCGCGAGTCCCCACATATGGACAGATGGAGGGTACCACAGCCACACAAGTCCCCACAGGGTGACACGCTGACAGATGGTACCAGAGACACACAAGTCCCCACAGACACACAAGTCCCCACAGAGCGACACACGGACAGACGGTACCACAGCCACACAGGTTCCCACAGAGCGACACACGGACAGACAGTACCACAGCCACACAAGTCCCCACAGAGCGACACACTGATAGGGTACCACAACCACACAAGAGTCCTCAGTGTGACACGCTGGTAGACGGGGTACTACAGCCACATACAACCTCACAGAGCAACACACTGAATGACGGAATACTACAGCCACTCGCAAGTCCCCACAGGGTGACACGCTGACAGACGGGTTGTTGTTGTTGTTACGTGCCATCGAGTTGTCTCTGACTCACAGCGACCCTACGTACAATGGAACGAAACCCTGCCCGGTCCTGTACCAGCCTCACGATCCTGGCTATACCTGAGCCCATCGTTGTAGCTGCTGTGTCAGTCCATCTTGTTGAGGGCTGTCCCCCCTTTCACTGACCCTCCACCTTACCAAGCATGACATCCTTCTCCAGGGAATGGTCCCGTCTCCCGTCTGAACATGACCAAAGCAGGTAAGACAAAGTCTGACCATCCTCACTTCCAAGGAATTGGCTGCACTTCCTCCAGAACAGGTTTGTTAGTCCTTTTAGCATCCACGGTACCTTCAGCATTCTTCGCCAGCACCACAGCTCGAAAGCATCAACTCTTCTTCGGTCTTCCTTATTCACTGTCCAGCTCTCACATGCATACCAGGCGATTGAAAACACCGTGGCTTGTGTCAGACGCACCACAGTCCTCAAGAAGGTAGTTTTGCTCCTCAGCACTTCAAAGAGGTCTTTTGCAGCTGATTTGCCCAGTGGTATAAGTCGTCTGGTATCTTGACTGCTGCTTCCATTGGTGTTGATTGTAGAACCAAGTGATATGAAGTCTTTGACAGCTTCAATTTTCTCTCCATTTATCGTGATGCTGCTTATTGGTCCAGTTGTGAGGATTTTTGTTTTCTTTGTATTGAGTGCAATCCATACTTACTGAGGAAGATCCTCACTTTCAGCAACTAAAGTTGTGTCGTCAGCGTATCGCAGGTAGTTAATGATTCTGCCTCCAATCCTGATGCCACATTCTTCTTCATACAGTCCAGCTTCTCGGATTATTTGCTCAGCATATTGAGTAAGTATGGTGAAAGGATACAACGCTGACACACTCCCTTCTTGATTTTAAACCATGCAGTCTCCTCTTGTTCTGTTCAAACAACAGCCTCCTGGTCCATGTACAGCTTCCTCAGGAGCACAATGAAGTGTTCTGGAATTCCCGTTCTTCTCAATGCTGTCCATAATCTGTTGTATTTGTTATGATCCACATAATCAAATGTTTTGCTCAGAACAGGGTCAGAACTGATAAGTGTGCATCTTCTTCCTGAAAGGACATTCCACTTTGGTCCTCTTGTGTCTAAATTCCCCTCCTAGTCCTCAGAGGCCTGGAACCACCCTAGTCTCGACCCACGCAGGACAATGTCACAGGGCAGTCACCTTGTCTCGGCGGAGCATGGCACACACATGACTTCAGAGGGGAGCCTGGCCCGCCATCACAGCCACCTTCCACCTGTGCCCTGGCGAGTGCTGTCGCATGGTGTATTGTCCCATGGGAATCCCACTCTCACTCCCAGGGGTAAGGCTTCCCTCATCCCAAGCTGAGGCCCCAGACACAAGCCTGTAGAGCAAGCTCCCCAAGGAACGGTGTTTACTTGTCAGGTTAAAA
>NW_006922035.1:1632533-1636222 GCF_000298275.1 Orycteropus afer afer | reverse complement strand
TTGAGAACATCAGGTGATCTGCATGTAAAACGATTCTTTTATAAGGTCTATTTCCCTCTTACTTCACTGTCAGGCAAATAGCAAAACCGTATCCCCCCTAGTCAGCTGAGAGCTGCGTGCCTCTCTGCTCAACACGGCATTGACGACGTGACACGCAGGCTGAGGGTTAGGACGGACCTGGAGTGGACGACAGCCATCCGCCTTCAGGACTTAACCCCAGTGGCCGGGACGAGCCAGCTTCACAGAGGAGGGTGGGCGGCCACAGTGTCACCTCGGGAGCCACCACGCTGCTCAAACCCTCACTCGATGCTTTATGTACTCTCTCTGTTTTCTCAATCAGGGGATGTTCTTGGCAGATTCCCAGACAGGAGACATCGTGAGCCCTGACGCACCCCACCAGCTCCAGCCCTCCTCAGGCCACGGCCCCAGGTGAGTTCCCCCACGCACCCCCAGACTATCTTGAAGTGAAGAATCCCAGGACAGACCATCTCAGCCACACACGTTCCACGGCGTCTCTGACAGGTAGGGGCACTCATGCTCTCAAAAGAATAAGAGTTCAAAGTTCTTACCTTGACTCTGGACATGGATCTTGCCCTTAGCATGTGGCTTTTGGAAAGAAGGGAGAAAAAAGGAAAAGTGAATTCCGTAATCCAGGACCACCACTTTTCAGAGCTCAACCCAAGGCCCTAGTGCTCCCTTCAGGAGGAGTGCCTCGGCCGGCCGCTCAGACTTGGCAGTCTACGAGGGCGGCTGCCCTGCCTGGCACGCCCCGCTGTCAGCCCAGCGCCTGAGAGGGGTGAAGCCCCCCAGTTGGAGACGGGGTCACAGGCCTGCAAGCCTCAGTTAGAAGGACAGTCACCACAGCTCAGCCACAGCAGCCACTGAAGAGCCCACCTCACGCATAGCCACTGAAGGGGGTCGCTGGGAAGCATGGTCTCCTAGACGCATCCAGAGCAGAACCCTCGCCACAGGACAGAGCGCCCCGCCCCCGTCCATCTTCTGAAACCCAAAGACAGGACAGCACAGGACATGCAGAGCCCGACTGGCACCGGGGCCAGGCCCTCTGCACGGACGCACAGGTACGAGGCTCAGCCTGGGACACGGGTTACAGCAGGGTCTCCCCACGGCCCTGCAAGAAGAGGGACTGGCGCGACTGATGTCGGGTTCGTCTTCCAGGTGTCTTCTTCAGGTGGAACTTCACAAAACCACTAGTCAGAGGGAGAGTCCACTTCTCAAGGCCACAGCAATGGTAGCACAGAATTGTTAAGAATCAGCGTTTATGCACAGATGGGGGAAGAGGAGGAGAGGGGAAGTCCACTTGCAAACTGCTGGAGGACCAAGTAGACGCTGACGGCCATGTCTCTGAAGTAACCATAACCGATAGTCATCTCAGTGACCAAGTCACATAACCTGACCATGCAGATAAATGACGCATGAATGGCCAAGGCAGCCCGGGGCCCTGAGGTCACAATGCCTGGAGGCCATCCCACGTGGTACGCTGCCCACTCAGCCTTCACCCCCAAATTATGTTGCTACTTTGGGAAAAACAAGCTAAAGGTGAAGCAGCCCTGCAGAGGGCCCGACAAGGATCTATGGCAAGGAGAGCGGCCCGGCTCTGGTCGGGGTGGAGGTGTGGGCAGGGGCAAGGGACGCTGTGCCAACACCGGCCCACACGCTTGAGGCTTGGTGTGGTCAGGAGTTTGTTCTTGGCAAGCGGTGGGGTGTATCCACCACGAGGACCTTCCACCAGGATGGACCAACTCCTGCCCTCTGGGCCCTGCAGTTCAGGTCCGAGACGCCCCGACGCAGTAATTCAAAAAGCTGCAGGGCTCTCGTCTCTCCTCCCCACCGTTCATGTGGACGGCAGGATCGGCTACTCACAACTACTGGGAATGGGACACTGGACTTGGGCACCCCAAGACCGTTTTTTTGTTTAATCACAGTCTCATCGGGAGACTGAGGACAACTTTCCTGGAGGGCAGTGGAGGCCGAGTACCTGCCTCTCACCCAGCCCTCAGTTTAAGGGGAAACCCCTCTAAGGGCATCCGAGCCCTGTGACCGGTGCACGGGTTTCCGAGGCAGTATCACTATGGAAATAGATTGCCCCATCTTCCTTCCGAGGAGTGGCTGGTGGCTTTGAACTGCCAGGTTTCTGGTTATCAGTCAAGTGCCTTAGGCACTACACCACCAGAGCTCCCATGGTCCTGGCAAAAACGAAGCCATGAAAGTCTAACCCTAATTCTGGGCCTGCAGCTCAGGAAGTGGGAACGGCACCTGGAAAATTCCACGGAATCCTTTCAGCTTTCACACAGTTACATCCATGGGGTAGGTAATGCAAACCTGGACTGGACTGTATTCAGAAGGCCCCGGATCTTTGCACCTTAGCAAAGGGGAGGAGTCAAAGCAACGCTTGCTGTCATTCCACCAGCGTGAGCCCAGCTCACAGGAAAGGTAAACCTGGGACCTCTGTCTCTGGAATCCACGAAACCCCCATGACAGAGCCCCTTTAAAACTCTCAGTTCCCAGGGTCTCACATGGAGGGGAGACGCCTGGTGTCCCGCGGGACCCTCTGAGGAAAAGCAGTCGGTGGGGTTACGAAGGAGGATGACCCTCCGCTAAGACCAGCCCCGGGTCCCTCTCGCGGAGGTCAGCAGGAGGCCAGCGGGGCCACAGGGTGCTTGTTAGGTCTCGGCTGTCGGAGAAGCTAGAAGGCACAGGTGTTGCTCCTGCTGCTGCGGGAGATGGAAGAGGGCCAGGTGCCAAGCGCAGGGGGCGTGGCAAGCAGCAGCTCCAAGGCCACATGCCCAGGAACCAGCGGCCCAGCTCGTGGCTGGCAGGCAGCGCTAAGCCCCAGCGGACGTTCCCAGCTCACCTGCGCCACGGGCGCGACACGGACAGCCAGCAACCTCTGTCTTGCTTCCTGTATCTTAATTAACAGGAAGGGACGAGTTGATGTCCAGACTGGAGCCCAGCTCCCTGCCGGTCTGCAGAGCACACCCCGTCCAGCACGGTGTTTTCGTCCGCCAAATGCCAAGGCAGGGCAGGTAGGTCAGGCCCGGGAGGAGGAGACTCAAACTTTTAAAATTCACCAAAGAAATCATTATAATCATCAGAAAGCAACCGCACTGGGAAGCAGCTAATCCTGACCTCAGCACAGGCCCCGTCTGCTCCCTGTGCGCGTCTCCAGTTGTTAATTGCTTCCCGCAATATTTCAATATTTACTCAAACTCACAATTAAGGAAACAAAAGGATAAATATTTGAATTAAGATTCTCTTAGCAAGTGAGTTGGAACCAGGCAGTTAAGCTATTCATAGGCTTGTGGGACTTCGAGTCATCAAAACCAAAAACCCACTATCAAGTCAATTGCAACTCACAGCAACCCTATCGGACAGCTTAGAACTGCTCCCACAGCGTTTCCAAGGCTGCAAATTTTTATAGAAGCAAAGCTCAAACCAAACCCACTGCCCCAGAGTCAATACAATTCACAGCGCCCCTAGAGAACAGAGTTGAACCGCCCACAGGGTCCCCAAGGCTGTCAATCTTCACAGAAGCAAAGCCCAAACCACACCCACTGCCTGGAGTCCATTCTGACCCACAGTGCCCCTAGAGGACAGAGGGGAACTGCCCCACAGGGTCTCCAAGGCTGTCAATCTTCACAGAAGCAAAGCCCAAACCACACCCACTGCCT
>NW_006922035.1:1626456-1632433 GCF_000298275.1 Orycteropus afer afer | reverse complement strand
GGTCTCCAAGGCTGTCAATCTTCACAGAAGCAAAGCCCAAACCACACCCACTGCCTGGAGTCCATTCTGACCCACAGCGCCCCTAGAGGACAGAGGAGAACTGGTCCAGATGGTCTCCAAGGCTGTCAGTCTTCACAGAGGCAGACTGCTGCATCCTTCTCCTACAGAGCAGCTGGTCGGTTCAAACCACTGACCTTCTGTTGGCGGCTGAGCACTTTAACCATTGTGGCACCAGAGCTCCATTTTTGAGCCACAACAGAAACATCTTAAACTAGAATCACTACTTCTGCTGGGAGAAGAGCCTTTAGATAAGATGCTTCCTTTTTTTTTTCTTTAAGTTTTTTGCTGAAATTAAGAAAAGCACTGTAAACCTAGATTGGAAAAAGAAGCACTCACATTTGCATTCGGAATGTCTCTTACATGATCCAGTAAAAAGTCACAGTTAAATTTCCACCGTGCGTCTATCACAGTTGGAAGCTTATACTGAATCAAATCCTTAAATACGTCGGCTGTAGTATCACACGCCAACAGCGTGATGCCAGCCCCAAGCATGACTGGTGCTGAACCTGACTGATAAACAGTAACAACGTGGCCTGCCAGGTGGTGGGCTGTACACTTGACAAGCAGGCACCAGGGCAAATTAAGGCTGGTGTAAGCCACTAAAAAATAACAAGCTGAGCCTACACAAAGCATTCCAAATTAAAACCAATAAAACCCTCTTTACTGAAATCCAATCAGACTGATTTATGCAGACACATCCCGAGACGGATAAGGAGGCTGTAAACCTTCCAAGAGGCCCTATCGGAATGAGAGCCCTGGCTTTCTCACAGGCTGGAGGTTAACCCCGCAGACACAAAACAAGCCCTTCCTTGGCACCTTTCTGTCAATATGCCCATCAGATACTGTGATTAAACGTTTTGGAAAGCCTGGGACAGTGACGTAGGAACCCCCCTGCCTGTCTGGGGCCGTGCTGCCCAGTCCAGAGCCCTGGCTTACATGGGACAGTGTACTTGGAGCAGAGCGGGTCTTGACTGGGATGTGTGCTGACAGCAGAACACACATTGGGTCTCCAAGTCTCAGCAAACAGAAAGGCTGTAACCTAGGTCCTCACACCGCCCGTGGGTGGAGATGGTCACATGCTGTGGGCTGCCACTGGGCAGAAGACAAGCTGGCCTATGCCCTCAGCTTCTGGGGGGTGATCTGTGACGGTCGTATAGGCATGTCTCTGGTTAGGGTGGGGGCTGGCCATGCCGGTAAGGCCACCCGCGTGACTTAGGGTGGAGGCTTGGGTCATGTGGTATCAGCTGACTTGCAGACAGATCCAAGCCACCTGTGCAATCAGTCAACCCATCTTGCCTAAGTAATGGGACCAAAACCGCAAACTCACTGCCATCGTGTCAATTTCAACTCACAGTGACCCCCATTGGGTTTCCGAAGCTGTGAACCTTTATAGAAGCAGATCGCCCCATCGTCCTTCTGTGGAGCAGCTGGTGGGTTTGAACCGCTGACCTTCTGGTTGGCAGCTGAACAGAGTCCCCCACGAAAACTGAACAGAGGCCTCCCTGGTTGGCAATACTCCCAGTGTGCTGCCACCTCGCCACCCGGAGAGGACTGCAGCTGGCTCCGCGAGAGGGCCTGGAAGCTACACCCTGGGGACCCCTGGAGTCTGCCCTCTGCTGACCGATATTTAACGCGTATCCTCTCCACGTGACGAACCGTAACTGAGCACGACAGCTTTCCTTGCAGTGGGTGAGCGTGCCCACCTAGCGAATGCGCCAACCCAAGGGAGGTTTGGGCAACGCCTGAACTTGCGCTTTTAACTGAGGACAGCGTTGGTGGCTGTGCCCTCTTTCCATTAGATGGCACTAGGACAGAGAGAGGGGGAGCTCTGGTAGCATAGTGCCTAGGGCACTTGACTGCTAACCAGAAGGCTGGCGGTTCAAACCCACCAGCCACTCCTCGGAAGGAAGGTTGGACAATCCTACTTCTGTAGTGATACTGCCTCGGAAACCCAAGGAGGGGTCGCTATGAGTCAGGGCCGACTCGATGGCACATAACAACAACAACAGGAGAGAGAGGGTGCTGTGTTTATGGATGTCCTTAACCAAATGCCTTTTTTAAACTGTTGTTGAGAACACACACAGCAAAACCATCACCGATTTAACAATTTCTACCTGCACAATATGGTGACAATGGTTCAGCTGGGCAGCTGTCCTCACTTCCTTTTCCAAAACGTCCCTCCCCCATGGACAGACATTCACTTTCCCCTTGTGCTTCCCACCTAAGCCTTCGTGATGCTGTTAACAATCTGAGCTCATATGCTAAGTTTTTAAAAGCACAGAGCCCAGGGCGGCCTAGTGAGTCTAGTTAGGCTACATTGCGTTGGCTTTACAGAGGCTTCAGGGGACCTTTCTGGTTCATGGTTTTAGGCTAGAGGCGATCTGCGGGCAGGACTCTCAGGGTTCATCTAGCCTCAATGGTTCCAGAAAGTCTGGATCCCGCGACATTGTAAATTCTCTTCTGCATCACCACCCCCCTTTGATCAGGATCCGTCCGTAGCTTCTTTAATCAGAATTCTCCGTGATGGTAGCTGAGGAAACACACATTTCAAACTAGATTTCATGCTCAAAACAACATTTCTCCATATAAACGGCATATACCTGTATCCCCTCTTTTTAGACCATAAAAGCAGTATGAAGCAAATGCCGTAAATCTTTATAACCTGGGATTACTGGAATTTGATTCTGGCTTGATAATAATTGGCAGGATTACCTAAACTACAAACCGAGCCAAGCCCATGCACTAAAATAAATAGGAAACTAAAAACCAGAGCGGTGATACTACACTGAACAGCAGCACCTCATCACCCAGAATCTGTGCGACTGCTCAGAACACATGAACATGGTCCCTCTGCAAACACCATCTCAGCAGGGAACCTCTGCATGTCTCACACTTATTTTTATTTGTAAGAACTCATCGTGTGAAGGAATTAGGCTGAACTTCATTTGGAAAGTCATCCACCAACAAAAAAGCACAAAAAGCTGTATTGAAACAGGTTCCTACTCAAACTGAACAACTAACCTCCACCACTTCAAACTCAATGCATTAATAATTCTCTTATTTTATTACCTTTTATCATCATGTCTATCATAGTACCATCCAAGAGCAAGCTATCTCTGCCACCTGCCCAATTCCCAATGTTTTTGTTTGCTTGTTTTTCAAATGCTTGTTACTGTATCAAGAAGAGTTCTTTTTTCTGAGGATGGGCCACACAGGAGGAGGGAGGCCCCAGCTGAGGGCCCACCCCAGCTGAGGGGCCAGACATGTGGGTAAGTGCTCTGTGGGCCACTCAGCCCTGGCTGGGCTGACCTAGGCTGGAAGAGACGCCCAGACAAGGCAGGAAGTTGGGGAAAATGGGAAATGTTTGTTTCAAGGGGCTCCATTGAGGGTAGCGTGTCATGCTCAGTGACCCTGGAACGGTGAGTGGACACATCTGTACCAATTCTGCAGGGCCAAGGACCCTGAACCAGGTGACATACAAGACTGAGAAGGCAGGAAAACAGGCAGTCAGTTCCAGGGAGAGCGTGTACACCAACAGGCAAGGAAAGGCTGCCTCGAACGCCTGGCTTCACAGAGCCAGCTGGTTCCACATCTGGGCTCCTTGTCATCAGCTGTGCTATGCCGCTTTGCTTCAAGACTGAAAAGAAAATCCAGCGTCTTGCAGATGCTTAGTTGGCAAAGGAAGGTGTGCAGTAGCAGTCTCTCCAGATCACAGCAGGCGCTCTTCTTGGTACGACACCAAGATGCCATCAGCGCTAACAACGCACTTCACAGCGCACTGCAATGCGGCCCCTGAAATCCTACAGTGGACCTGCACTGGGAATGGCTCCTGGGATGCCACGACAGGCCCAGCATTTGGAAGACATCACCTCCCTGGGTTGGACCCATCTCCCGGCGTTAACGTGTTTCATTACACAAAATCATGTTTGCTAACATCACCACCGAGCAGACCAGAAAAGTCCAGAAGTATTGTGAAGAGGCCCACCTCCTGATAGCACCCCAAAATTCTCATTTTTACTTGAAAATCCCAATTTTATCAGTGGGACCAGTACTGCCAGCCATTGCCCTTGAGGTGACCGGCTCCATTCAGTCATTCATTTTTTTTTTTTTTAAGAAAATGTCTGCCTAATGCTCAAGTCTAAATGACCACAGTGTGTCTCTGAGTCATTCTTTCAAATTAGCCAACAGAATGGCCCCAGACCCAGCTTAGTCTGCAACTCAGACATTCGCAGGCAGACCTGCCAGACCTCATGCGGAACATGCAGACATGAACAGATGCCCCTCGTTTTACGGTGCTTTGATTTATAGTGCTTCTCACGACCCTCCTTGGGTTTCCGAGGTGGTGTCACCACGGAAGTAGATTGTCCCACCTTCCTTCCGAGGAGTGGCTGGTGGGTTTGAACTGCCGGCCTTCTGGTTAACAGCCAAGTGCCTTAGGCACCGTGCCCCCAGAGCTCCCACAGATACTGTGTTCTTTACAAAACGAAGGCCTGTGCCGACCGTGCTGAGAAAGCCCAGCGGTGCCGTTTTTCCAACACCACGTGCCCATCTCGTGTGTCTGTGTCCCAGTTTGGTCATTCTCACGATATTCAATTGTTTCACAGGCTACTGCGCAGTAAATGGACCACATCGAGTGTAAACATAATTTGTCTATGCACTGGGAAACAGAAAGCTTTGTGTGACCACTTTATCTCAATAATCACTTTATTGTGGTGTCGAGAGCCAAGCCCACGACATCTCCGAGCCCTACCTGTACTCGGAGGTCAGTGTTTCACAGCGTTGACAACTAAGTAAACGGGGATCTGTTTCCCTGCAAGGTGGTGGGGGGTGACCAGTGACCACTGGTATCATGTCCCGCCTCCACTCACGCTGGGGTGCCAGCAGTTCACTGCCACCGTGTCACATTATGGCCAAGGCAGGAACATCTCAGCATCGTGAAAACAGGACCCATGGGCTGCTCTCTGAGGTACACAAGTGGGACCGTGACCTGAGCAAAGCAGAGGCATCAAACGAGCGCACTGTGAACGGGAACCAGGCACCTTGTGGTTTTTTATTCTGAGGTGACGACTCACTGAGTTACACTGAGCACTGCGGCTCCCGTCTCTGCCCAGGAAGGGTCTGATGGGACGGACAAGTGTGCCCACAGCCTGGCCACGCTGACTCTGCACTCGCTTGTGTGAGTAGTCGTCTCAGCTTCGATGAGAAACCACCACTTCCACCCTTGTCCCAGTGTAGCTCCAGTGCTGAAGTTCACAGGTTGAAATTCTATAAAGAGCTAGTGTGACAGTCATAGCATGTGTCAACGTGGCTAGACCCTGGCTCCCAGCACTCGGCCAAATGCCAGACTTATGAATACGTCACAGCAAGTCACATCACATCATCACCTCCCACGCAGTCTGACGTCACGTCACCCCAACATCAACAGATACTTGCCAGACTTGCTCACTCTTTCGACTCTGTGCAACTCCCACTGCCTGACCTACAGACTTGGACTTGGCAGCACCCACAACTGTGGGAGCCCATGCCTTGAAGGACATCAACCGAGCTCGCCCTCTACTCCACAGAGAGCCGGGATGCAACGGCACAGCCTTGTTTCTCCAGATGCAGCCTTACCACGCTCCTATCCCTCTTCTTAAGAATCCTTTGTCCTCAACGCCCAGTGAGCTGTCCTCTTCTGAGCGGGCCGCTGGCATAGGCGTTACTGCATATACATGTGGACACACGTGAGCGGGGGTCTCCCTGGCTCTGTCTCTCTTGAACCTTACTAAGACAGCTGCAGAGCCTGCCACACTGCCCGACAGGGGCTGCACCATGGGGTACACGGGGTACACCAGCAGGAGGCTGGTGGGGCATGGGGCCAGAGACCGCGGCCAGCAGTGTTCTCACGGCTGCACCCAGACAGCAGACATGCGAGGGC
>NW_006922035.1:1624059-1624626 GCF_000298275.1 Orycteropus afer afer | reverse complement strand
CCGCTGGTGCCCCCCGTGCCCTCCTGTGCTGCCATCTGTTTTACATCACAGAACATCACAGACACGAACAGAGCGCCCACAGCAGGAGACACGCGGCACGTGGCTTCTGACGGCTGCGTGGGGCTCTATCAGTGACCACCTGGTCCTTAGGCTGGATGATGACATCTGTCTCCATTACACACAGAACTACCATCAATGATGCCTGGAGGCCTTTGTGCACTGATGTGGTGAAAGCCTTAGGATGGGCTTCTAAAGGTAGAAGTTTAAAGTCGACAAATCTCGACTTATCAACACTATGAGGCAGTTTCTCAACTTCCCCTTCAGAAAGAGCATTTGTTTCATGTCACCAAGTGAATGCATGTAGTGATTTTCTCACCTCTGTAATCCCTGGTCTTTTTCTTGTTTGAACTGCCAAATTTTGGGTTACTAATGAGCATGTCGCCATCTGCACACCCAGGGACTCCATAAGACGTAATAGGTAGTAACACTGGGGCTAGAAAAAGTCACTGTCTGCTTTAGCAATGACATGATGAACAGTGCTAATGATAGGGGCAGGCCATGGGACCA
>NW_006922035.1:1611073-1612530 GCF_000298275.1 Orycteropus afer afer | reverse complement strand
CTCCTCTGTGAACTCAGAATAAAGGGTTTTCCTGTTGGCAGGAGGGCCTTTGTGCATGACCTCGGCAGGCAGGGGTGCTCAGTGGGCCAACACACGGTGCTCCCGGCCCCTTCTGTGGCATCAGCCCAGGAAGTCAGCTGACCACCTTAGTCACGTCTGTTCATCATCAGAACACCTTTCTGCTTTGCCTGTACACATGACTAGTTTTTCCTTTGTCACTTAATTACCCTTATTTGTGATTTTCACATGACACAGAGGACTGGTGTAACCGTTACCATTGCTGTCTTAAGTATTACTGTTATGTTTGTCACACAAAGAAAGTGAGATGATGATTCTCCCCCCATCTGGAACACTGTGTTCTGGGGGCATCGACAAGAATGGGCTGGGGAAATGGGGCGACCATTCTCCCAGTGTATCTTCCAGGGTGCTCCCATGCTGTGGTCTTCTCAGGGCATCGACAGGAGACAAGCTGAGAAGCAATAAGCAGGCAGCCCCAGTGCTTTGGAAACCCATGGAGGCAGGTACGGGGCATGCTCCCGGTGGATGCGGTGGTGTCTGGAGGTGGCTATGCAGGGCGGCCCCTCACAATGAGTACCTGTCTGGCCCTGAATCCCCAGTGCCTGAGGAGACTCAGCCACACTCGTGGCGGTGGGGTTCTGGTCTGGGTCTGGGGTGCTGTGACCCACAGTGTCCCCATACGACTGTAGAACTGCCCATGGTGCTCCCTAGACTACACTCGTTTGGTTCTCCACCCTAAAGGAGGTCTGGTGGCCTAGTGAAAAAGGCATGTGGCTGCTAACCAGAAGGTCAGCGGTTCAAACCCACCAGCTGCTCGGTGGAAGAAAGATGGGGTGATCTACAGCTTCAGAAACCCAACATGGGTCACTACGAGTGGAATCGACTCAATGACAGTGAGTTTGGTTTGGTTTAGTGCCACTCTAACAATAATACCGCAGGTGGGTGGTTTAAACAAACAAGAGGATTTATTCTCTTACAGTTTAGGAGACTAGAAGTCCAAGTTCAAAGTGCCAGCTCCAGGGGATGGGGGAAGGCCCCTCGACCGTGAGCTTCAGTTCTGTCTCTTGCTTCCGGCCCAGTGGAGCGGGGGCATCCCTCAACTCAGAGAACGGCTGGCTGCTGAGGCCGGCAAAGCCAAGGTCGGCAAGTAAAACGGCACAGCCCCAAGACTAGCAAGGAACGCAGCGGGCCACTAGTTCAAGTCCATGAACAGCCCCAAGATCAACAGACAACATGGCAGGCCACTCACTGATGGCTCGGCCAAATGCAGGATCCAGGTGTGCCAAGAAGCTCAGCCCTTTCTCAAAGTTCCTTCCTAAGCACTGGGAGCGAGCGCGGCCCTAAGGCGGCTGCTCAGCTGCTCACGGTGGGTTCCGCCAGTGGGGGGGCCGCCAGTCTCAGCATGGGCAGCAAATACGTCCAGCTGCCCAGCCACTCAG
>NW_006922035.1:1595202-1609323 GCF_000298275.1 Orycteropus afer afer | reverse complement strand
AGAGGTCACTCCCATTAACGCAGTCCTGAGATGGACTGTGACACTGACGCCTGTCCTCCGGACACTTTGCCAATCACTTTGCTTAAATTTTAACTACTACAAGTGCCAGTATTTTTCCTGTGTTTTTATATGGTTCCCAAATTATCTACTTATGTACTAAAGAAAAAAAACAGTAAAGGCTATGTATTAAAATACAGTTTAGTTGAGACAGGCTGCGTTAGAGGGCTGATAACGTGCAGAGAGTGAACCAACACACAGCCAGCTCGCAGCGTGGGCCAGCTCTGTGCTGACTGGACGAGGCACTCCCTGAGATACGGTCAGGCCCACAACGTGAGGGCAGTGGGATCTCTCCACCGACCAATGACAGTCCTACTCTTTTCTCTGTTACACCGCACGGAACCGACTGTCAAGGAGACTAGCCGCAGGAACGTGTGACAATTTAATTTCCATAAAGACGCCAAGCAGGAATATTCTTATGAAGAATGGTGCCACTTTAGTTCTTGGCATCTGTCTGACTGCGCAAGGAGTGGCCTGTGACCGAGAGTGTCAGAGACAGCTTCCTGTCCACCACGGCTCTTGGGAGAGGCACACCTCACTTGGGCGACATCGTGCTTTTCCTTGTCAGAACGGTGAGATTAAGAGGAAAATGAACAGCACCAGCAGTGACTGAACTAGAGCGAGGGAAGCAGGTCTTTGGCCATCTGTGAGGAGATGCAGCAAGTTCCCCGGAGCGTGGATGGGCAGTATCAACAAAAATGACAACAGATGTCCCTTGGGACCACAGGATTGCCCTGGGGCCTTACACTGCAGAACCCCTCACAATGAGGTGAGGACAGACATTCAGAGATACTACAGCATTGCTTGAAACAGCAAAAACGGAGAGAGACATAATATGGATGGCGTTTTCTTGCGGTGGAGTACCACCCAGCCGCTGAAAAGAATCAGGCAGACACACATCTGCTGGCGTGGAAGGCTCCTCGGGACACAGTTAAACACCGAGAACCGCGCCGTCTGCAGGAACACAAAAACGTTCCCACACTCGTGTGCTGGGTGTGTGTCACACTTCCTGAAAAGACAGATAGGTATCACTGTACTGACAACACGCCTCACAGTCGACAGCCTCACCTCATGTTTCCCTCCTGCCTGGGGACCAGCCTTGGGCTCCACTAGGTCCCCGGACACTCCCAGGAGATGCCGAGTCCTATGCTGTTTGTCAGCAGCTCCTCCCTAGGAGTGAATTTTCAAAAGCCTTGTGTCCATTTCCCAAACTAAACCCACTGCCATGGCGTCCACCCTGACTCACAGCAACCCTACACGGCAGCGTAGAACTGCTGCACAGTTTCCAAGGCTGCTGGTCTTTACAGAAGCAAACTGCCTCATCTCTCCCACAGAGCGGCTGGTGTGTTCAAACCCCACACCCTCTGGTTAGAAACCAAATGTCTTAACCACTGGACCACCAGAGCTCCTTCCCCATTCGCAGAAAACAATTCATTTGGATGGTTGAACAGAGTCACAAAAACGTGCAAGTACGGATCTCCCGAATTCAGAAGCTGAGATGCTGAATAACAGGAACTACCGCAATGATCACAGTAGAATGAGATAAAGACGACACAAATGTCCGTTAATGAAGACTAAATTAAGTTAAATCTTGGCACTTCCACACCATGTACTGTTGTTGTTTGTTGTTATGTGCCATCGAGTCGGCCCCGACTCATAGCAACCCCTCCTTGGGTTTCCGAGGCAGTATCACTACGGAAGTAGATTGTCCCATCTTCCTTCCGAGGAGTGGCTGGTGGGTTTGAACCACCAGCCTTCTGGTTAGCAGTCAAGTGCCTTAGGCACTATGCTACCAGAGCTCCTACACCATGCACTACTGCCCAGCTATTGGCCAGGAGGTGGTTGGTGACAAGGACCACTGCGGAAAAAAGTCCCAGCCGTGTTGCTACATGGAGGACATGTACAGCGTGGTTCTGTTCATGGCTATTTTTAACAGGGAGGAACCACATACAAATATGTGCATGGTTTTCCTGGCAGCCGGCCTCTGAGGTAGTCAGCTCCTGGGGGTCCCAGCCGTGTGACCCCCTCCACACTGAACGTGACTGACCGAGGTAACTGGTGGGACTTTGTGGAACTGACCACAGCTAACTTCTGAGGCGGGGCCACCCAAGACAAAGCAGCCTGCGGTCTGCACTCTCGGGTCACTCACCGAGAGCCGGCTGCCATGTCATAAGGACACACAAGCCAACAATGCCCACCGGCCTGCCTGGCAAGTAAGTGAGGCCCCGTCAGGCCTCCAGGGGACTGCAGCCCGGCTGCCATCTTGACTGCCACCTTGGCAACAACCCTGAGCCAGCCCCCAATTCTCCTCCCCACCACGGCGGCCACACTGATCTGGTTCCTGACCGTCAGAAACTCCCGGATGATCGGTGTATTGTTTAAGCCACACTAAGTTTGGGGGAATTTGCTCTGCTTAACAAGTAATTAATGCAGCACTTGTGAAGTGTTTCTGGAAAACTGCACAGGGAAACAAGAACAGCAGCTGCCTGTGAGGAGACGATGGGGTAAGACGGGGAGACACGCTCTGCGGACGGTACCGTTCAGCCGTGTCTTTGTGCTATTGGGACTGCTCACCGTGTGCATGTTAGACAGCTTTTGCACGGAGTCCACGCGCAGTGTGCCCGTGTGTGAACAGTCCACGGTAGCAGAGCAGTAAGTGTGCAGGGGCTGCGGGTCTCACAGCCAGGGGCTCGCTCACATACGGCTCACACAAGCGGGGACACTGTGTGCAGAAACGGAAAGCCACCTTCAGCAAGGAGACTTCTGAAATTTCAGATGCCGGACACATTTTGCTGAGGAAAATTTGATCCCCGTGGGCTGACTGCTATAGGGAACTTTGGTCCTCAGATGACACGCTTCCTCCTGGAACGCTACCGTTGCCGGGTCATTTCACTCACGTTTGGGGACAGCCACTCAGTGCTCAACTACAGTAAAGACATCTGCCCCCACTTCCGTGTGGATGCCAGGCCTTCACGGAAGCTGAATGTCGGAAAGATTATCTAAGACCTGCAGGTAAGGCCCAGGGGACGGCCGTCTGTCTTCTAGGTCCCACTGTCCTTCAAGGTCACACTGAAGCACTGTTGAACAGCTCCCCAGTGGTGGCTTAATTTCCTAAGAGGCTGTCCGGTGTGGCTCTATGAACCAGCTGCTGTCAAGTTGGCTCTGACTCATGGTGACCCCACACGTCGCAGGGCAGAACCATGTGCCCCACACGGCTCTCAAAGCACGATTTTGCGGCCTTCCCTCTGACACCCCCCGTGTGGACTCAAGCCTCCGACCTCTCTGTGAGCAGCCAAGTCTGTTAATCATTTACGCCCTCGTGGCCTCCTGGACTTTACAACTGACGGTTAAGGGCTCAGGCCCCAGGAAGCAGCTTTGGGTGGGCAGAAGAGTGAATCACTTCCCTCCAGGAGGGGAGGTGACCCGAAGGTTAGCTTAATTGACCGTTGGGCGTTAACCAGCGTGGCAGCTCTTACCTGACACCCTGTCACGCTCTTGGCCTGTTTCAACCCCACTCGCTCAGCGCTCTCTGAACCCTATTAAGCCTTTACTGGCTCCCTCCCTCATCAAGGAGTTGAGTCTTGAGCTATGTTTATTCTGTCTTTGAAAATATTCAGGATAAAACTCCTGGTGCAGTAAAAACCGCTTAAATATGATCATTCTAAGTTGGGTTAGTTGTATCACTTTTAAAAATTATTCAATGGGAGAAACTAAATAAAGCAAACAGGTTTCTGTCTTCCTTCTGCCTCTGAAACTGAACCGCAGGAGGCGCTGATGCGCACGCCCCGACTTCACGCCACAGAGGGTCGCCTCAGATGCAGCGAAAGGCGGACCGTGAACGAGGCCGACCGAAGACCCGATGCCTCTGGGTTCCAGTGTTGGCAAAGAGGACCGAACACACACGGCGGCCAGCAGAACGAGCGATTCTGTCTCGGAAGGGGTCCAGCCAGAACGCCCTTGGAAGGAGGATGGGAGACCCCAACTCGTATGCTTTTGACATGTGGTCAGGAGAGACCATCCCTGGGGAAGGACGCCGTGCTTCGTGAAATGGAGGGTCAGTAAAAAAGAGGAAGGCCCTCAAGGACACAGGCCGATGTGGTGGCTGTTAAAGGGGCTACAACTCGGCAGCG
This sequence comes from Orycteropus afer afer, assembly GCF_000298275.1. Classification (NCBI taxonomy): domain Eukaryota; kingdom Metazoa; phylum Chordata; class Mammalia; order Tubulidentata; family Orycteropodidae; genus Orycteropus; species Orycteropus afer. The sequence continues at coordinate 1,605,136 of NW_006922035.1, read as the reverse complement.
GCCGCGGTGGGGCAGGACCGTGCCGCTGTGCGTGGGGTCAGAACCCGCTCGCCGGCCCCTAACCACACAGGTGCCCCCGTTTGGGTGCAGAGAAGGGGCTCACCGCGCAGAAGCTGGCCTGCCCTGTAGAGGTGAAGGGCCAGACCTGCCTCCAGGTTCTCAGCTCTGATGACGGTTGCGATTTCAGACGGTCCTGCAAAGTCGAAGGCGTCTTTCAGAACACAGACGTGGCCGGCAGCTTCCAGATGGTCCCTGGATCAAAACGCAGAAACAAGAAAAACAAGAAAAGACCAGGAAATAAACATCATTAGGCCATAGGCTGCTGCTAGCACTGCTTTTAAATCAAATGAGCGTTCCACTGATAATACCGCTGAACTAAATTGTCCGTGACAGTCAGTCTGCCTTAAAACATACCACACGGCCCCGAGCCAACAAAATATCATCCCCCACAGGTGTCTGGCTCCTGGGACCACTGGGATGAAGAGCGCCGCAGCCAAGGGACATGGTGGCTTTTTCTGTGGCGTTTGCTGAATAGAGAGCCGTTCTCTGTTTCCTTGTGTCCACGCCTCCCTTCCGTCCCGTCCCTTCACGACAGACCATACCTGAGTTTTCAGGCCTCTTTCCTCAGCCCTTAACACACCCTTCAAACACCCAGGCTCACAGCTTCAACACTACACTGCAGGGCCTTTCCGCTCTGCCGCCAAACCACCACTCAGATATATTATCCTATCCTATCATATCATATCGTATCATATCTGAGCTCCTGGGGACATAAGCACAACTCTGGTGAACAACAAAGAATCCTTCTGAACGGCGGTAAGAGCAGCAACACAATCAGAACACAAACCAGAACCTCTAAGACAACTGATAAGAGAAAGGAAAGGGGGTGATTTGCTTAACATATAAAGAGCTATTGTGAAGCAATCAGAACAGAGGACAAGAGGCCAGCAGAGAAGCAGGGACAGGCATAAAACGGCAGTTCCCTGAGAAGGAAGCACCACGGGCTCTGAACACAGGGCAGGAAGGCCACAGGAGGCCCCCGCGTTGTGCAGAACATCTGCAAGGCTCAAGAGTGCCTGGAGGTTAAAGAAACAACCCGTCCTGTGCATTATTGGGGAAAGGCTAAGCTGGCATTAACCCTCCGGGCGCAACAAGCACTAGCACGCCAATTACAGATGCGGGAACGCCGTGACCAGGAGCTCCGTTATCCCAAAGATATACCCGGTGTGTGTGCAAAACCATGCACTTGAGAACAGGAAGTGCGGCTCTGTTTCAAGTCACAAAATGTCCCCACGTGACCTCCATGTACAGCAGCAGGTGCAGCGAGCCTCACCCCTCCTCCCTCCCGAGCTCAGCAGCGGCCCTGCTCCCACCGCAGGACACCTCCCCCACGACAGGACCTAAAACCAGCCCTGCTCCCCCCACACCACACCCGTGCGCCACAATCCCCCCGCCCTGCAGTTACATGACGGGGCAGTCCCATCCTATGCAGGGCTTCGGTTTCAAAATCACCTCATGTACTGAAAGGCAAGTACCTGAAAATCACCTCTGAAACTCCCATAAGCCAGCCCAAAGTTACCACAGTTCAAAGCCCACTTTCCAGTCCGACACAGCCCCTTTTCCCCTGTTGCTGTTGTTGTTCTTGTTTGCCGTCAAGTCGGCCCCGACTCATAGCGACCCCTCCTTGGGTTTCCGAGGCAGTATCACTACGGAAGTAGGATTGTCCAACCTTCCTTCCGAGGAGTGGATTCCCCTAGAATCCGGCAATGAAGTAGACGAACGAGCCGGTTTGCATTATGGGGACACCGTGTACAGCACAGTAAGAGTGAGGCAGAGGGAAGTAGAGCAGCATCCGTGCTGCGAACCCACAGGGAGCAGGGTGCTTGCAGTGGGGCACTCTCCCAAGGAGCTCAGAGTCAAATCTTCCCGTCACATCACATCTCGTGTGTGCCAGCACTGTGTGAGTCACAATGGCTCTTTCTCTCTTTCATTTTCTGTTCACAGAAAGTGAACAGAGTGCACAGTGGTTAAAGCACTCAGCTGCTAACCAAAAGGTCAGCAGTTCGAACCCACCAGCTGCTCCATGGGAGAAAGATGAGGCAGTCTGCTTCCCTAAAGACTGACAGCCTTGGAGACCCTGTGGGCAGTTCCCCTCTGTCCTCTGGGGGCGCTGTGGGTCAGAATGGACTCCAGGCAGTGGGTGTGGTTTGGGCTTTGCTTCTGTGCGGACTGACATCCGTGGAAACCGTGGGGCAGTTCCACTGTAATAGGGTGGCTACAAGTTGGAACTGACTGGAGGGCATGTGGGTTTTTTTCAGTCCAAAATAAATTAAATATCCAATGCTCCAACAGCACTGTGCAAATAAAGCAAAATTACAGTCTTGGGATTTACTGGCTTGGTCAATGGAAGGATAGCTTATCTCTTGATCTTCACTGTTACCGTCTCTGTGGATCCAATGTTACCCTTTGCCATAGCTTGGCCCCCACCTTGACATACTGGTGAAGTATGTCGTTACATGCTGGTAACAACAGACAAGCAGAACCAGGAAAAAAGCCTGTCATCCGTCTAGCTCTGGCTTCCCTTCAGCCTGAAGAAGGTCCTGGTAAAAATACTGTATGCAAAAAACAACCAAGCCCATGGGGCCTGCTGCTGCACGCGCTCATGACAGCTCTGAGATGAACAAACGCACCGGAGCCAGGAAGGGAAGGGTGCGAGTGTCACTGCGGGCTGCGGGCGAGGCCACTGCGAGGGAGCCGGCCGACACGTGGATGGCAGCAGGCAGGCGGTGCGGTCCACCGCCGGTGTTTACAGCCGGGACTTCCACACTGACGCAGGAGGTCTCAAAATTGTTATTGTGTGCCTCCCCCAACTCTCTGTGGACTAAACTTAACCCTCTGCTCACTCACAACACTTAAAGTGCTGTGTCCTCTACCCATCGATAATTCGACCCAACCGATAAACACACTCCTACAAATCCCAGTTTATTTGACTGCGGCGTTTTTGAGTCCATATCCAGCAAAGCCAGGTATTTGAGGATTTACTGGACAGTTCCAGGAAGACAAAGGAGCCCTGGTGGTGCACTGCTTAAGCACTCGGCTGGAAGGTCCGCAGTGCGAACCCAGCAGCTGCTCCGTGGGAGAAAGGTAAGGCCGTCTGCATCCACAAAGATGGCAGCCTTGGAGACCCTACGGGCAGTTCCCCTCCGTCCTCTATGCGCTGGAACCAATTCATCAGCAATGGCTGCGGGTTCTAGGAAGAGGATGCACTTAGCAACTCCCCCGCCCACCCCTGACTGCTCCCACCTGGCTGACAGCATCCGCTTTACCGTGTCCGTGATGGCGCCGAGTCGTCTGGTTCCACTTACACGAACGCTCACGAACTCCGATTCCTTAACTTAAAGAAACGAGTGAGCAACCTCACCAGCGCGGGCCACGTCAGTGCCTTTCTAGCCCACACGCAAAGACCAAACACGCAGCTGCCGCAAGTCCGCTCCGCCTGGGCCGACCCGTGTGTGCCAGGGTAGCCCCGCGTGCACAGCGTGTTCAGCAGCTGCCCTTTCGGAGGCCCGCTGCCAGGCCGTTCTTCCCAGGCACTGCCGGGGGGGCTGAACCACCAGCCTCTGGGTTAGCAGTCAAGTGCCCGACGCGTGTGGCACGCAGAGACCTGAACTTACTGTGATCATCGTGAGAACAGTGGCTGTGACTGCATTCTGGTCTGCCTTCCGTGCCGGACAATGGCACCTTCCGAATGACAAGGCCCCAGACCTTCCACGTGTAATCATCGCCAGCGTCTGGCTGGTGCACAGTGTGCCTGAATGACCCCGGACTACAGCCCTACCCCACAGAGATGCTCAAGAAATGTTCGTGGGGTGAACTGACTCTCATCACCTGTTGTCGTCAGGTGCTGCTGAGTTGTTTCTGAATCCTAGGGACCCCACATACGAGAGCAGGAAACACTGCCCAGTCCTGCACTGTCCTCACAATCAGCCATGTTTGATCCCACCGTCTCAAAAAGAATGGAGCCACCCCTGTGACCCCACATACAACAGAAAGAGACACTGCCCATTCCTGCGTCGTCCTCACAATCATTGCCACGCTGTGGGCAATCGTTGGAAAAAGAATGAAGCCACCCCTACCCACCGACATCGTGCATGTCCCCAGTCCCCGTGAACCCTCTAAATACACACTGAGGAACGTGAGCACTGCCCCCAGGCCCGTATTCTTTTTTGTTTGTTTTATTTCAAAGATTTTATTGGACATTTGAGGCAACCTGGAGCAAATTAAAATGACAAACAGATTATTACAAAAGAAAACTTAATGTTTAATATAACGGTCCCACAAATCTAGAAATAAAGAAACAATGGTAAACTCTTTGCATAATCTCTTATCAGTGCACGCATTCCAAGCTTTGGCCCTCTGCCTCAATGTTCATGTTTCCCTTTCTTGCTCTGAAATCTGCCCCTGGTTGTCTTTTTTAAAATTTTTATTGTGATTTGGGTGAAAGTTTACAGAGCAAATTCATTTTCCATACAACAGGTCACATACACTTTGTCTCATGACATTGACTGCAGTTTCCCACAATGCAATAACTCCCCTCCCACTTCCTCTCCATAGTTACCTCTTCCGTGTCCTTCCCTCCCATGCACTCCTGCCCCCTGAGATGTCTCCCTGTGCATACACAGCACTTCTATTCTCTCATGATTGATCTCTCCAAGGAGTGTATCTACCTAATGTAAATGTTCAGCTACCATACCTGTCTTTTGTTTGCCTGCAAGCCTCAGGGGTGGGTTCAATTCCAGACCTGAAGGACAGCTGTGGGCCAAAGTCTCAGGGGTTCCACTAGGCTCAATGAGACCAGCAAACCTGGTCCTTTTTTTTTTTTTTTAAATGATTTTGAGTTTTGTTCCACATTGTTCTCCCACTCTCTGCAGGATCTCCTACATAGGTCCCCCTCTGAGTGGTTGACAGTGGTAGCCAGGCACCATCTAGTTCCTCTGAACTCATAGTCAAATAGGCTGAGGATGGCATGGTGTACCAGTCACTTGGACTAATGGTTTCCATGCGTCTCTGGTTTTCTTCATTCTTCTTTTGCTCTGGATGAGGAGAGACCCATCGCTGCATCTAGATGGCCACTTGTAAGCTTTTAAGATCCCAGTCGCTACTCGCCAAAGTAAGATGTGGAACAATGTTTTTGTGTAGTGTGTTACACCAACTGAGCTTGACGTCCCCTGTGACCATGGTCCCAAGACCACAGGTCCATCTACTTGTTTCCTCTGGATAGCTGGCTGTGGCCAACAAGTGACTACAACCATGTCCCTTTACAAATACTCTTGTAGAAACATTGTCTGCCAACCCCATATGTAGTCATGGGCATACTCTCCCTACATAGACATACCTACTGGTTCAGCCTGTCCACCCATCTATCCACCCATATACCCATGTTTACCTTCACTGACAACACAGTACTGTATGCACAAAGGGGTTCGTCTTTGTTGCCTGTACCTCCCATGCACCTCTCTATGTCTTCCTCTTCCTCAGTGCCACCATGTTGATCACCCACATTTGGTACATTGCCCTTCTCTTCACCCAAATTAATACCTGTCTCTACCTATCTAACAGGGTTCCCTCCCCTCCCTTCCCACCCCTGGTAACCAACAAGAAAATTTCCTTCCATACATAAACCTTTCCTTGACTTTTACAATAACGGACTAATACAATATTTGTCCTTCTGTGATTGACTTGTTTCACTCAGCACAATGTCCTCCAAGTTCATCCATGTTATGTGGTGTTTTACAGATTCTCCATTATTCTTTAGTGTTGCATAGTAGTCCATTGTGTCTATTTACCATAGTTTGGTTATCCATTCTTCTGTTGATAGGCACCTAGGTTGTTTCCATCTTTTGGCTATTGTAAATAGTGCTGCGATGAACATGGGTGTGCATATATCTGTTCTTGTCCTGGCTCTCACTTCTTTAGGATATATACCTATTAATGGGATTGCTGGATCAAATGGTATTTCCAATTCCAACTTTTTAAGGAATCGCCATAGTGCTTTCCACACTGGTCGTACCATTTGACAGTCCCACCAGCAGAATATGAAGAGTCCCAATCTCTCTGCATCCCCACCAGCATTTGTTATTTTCTGTCTTGTTGAACTTTGCTACTAGTGCTGGGGCAAGATGGTATGTCAATGTTGTTTCAATTTGCATCTCTCTGATGTTAAAGATCGTGAGCATTTCTTCATGTGCTTGTTGGCCGCCTGAGTATCCTCTCTGGTGAAGTGCCTGTTCGTGTCTTCTGCCAGGCCTGTCTTCTTCACTCCTCCCAGAGGCCTGGTGGCCTGGCTGAATTCAGACCTGCAGCACCTGAGAGCCGCGGAGCACCAAGTGAGGGGGTGACGTGTGCACCCCCCTTTCCTTCCTGTCCTGCCAGCACTGATCATGGCTTCTGCTTGCTCTGTTATCTAAAGTGTTTCCCGTTCCAAGGAAAATGAGTTTACACGTGCTCCTGATGGAGAAGGAGAGCAAACAGTCCCCACCCGCAGCTCAAAGTCCGGCTGGAGATGCACCATGCTCACGCCAGTTGTCCCGCCCACACTCCTGGGCCCTGTGTCGAACAGACCCTGGAGTTCTCAGGCCCGGACTGAAGGAGCCCACGCCTGCGCCCTGTCCTCTGTGCATTCTCTGCCGCGGCAGTCTTCCCACAGCCACTGGACTGTGGCTCGTCGTGCAAGAGCAGCTACAGGCAGTAAGCAAGCAGGTGGGCACGCTGCGTGCCAATTGACACCCACAAGAGCAGGCAGCCGGGCCTGCAGTGCGCCAGCCTGTCCACCTGCAGCTCAGAGGACTGTCCCAAGGGCAGCCTCCTCTTCTGGGGACGCTGACCCCTGTGGGCCCCACCGCTCACAGTCAGCACCGTGTGTCTGGGTCTGCCCTTGGTCTCGTGTGCCAGCACCCCACGTGCGACTGACTCCCCCATGGCCGGGCCGAGCACTACCTGCTCAGCCTTTCACTTTAGAACTTCCGCGTCTTACTGAGTGACGCTGACAGCTCGGCCGACCTGCCTGCCTCAGGGGGGACACCCTGTCCTGGACGGTGTTTACAGCCTCAGGGAGCAGGCTGGGCGGGGAGCCAGCTGCAGCTCCAGGGACAGAAGGGCCCAGGCCAAGTTCTGTCCAGCGCGACGGCAGGGCCCCAGCTGGCCCTGCGTGTGGCACGTCTCCAGTTTGCTGACAGAGCTCCATGGAACCCTGCTCCAGCAGCGAGAGCCACCAAGCTGGCCGGCCAGGTGACAGCCCCGGAAGGCGCCCTGCCTGCATGCTTGCCCGTGGCCCACGTGGCCTTTCCAGAGCACCTCATGTCTTCAACAGCACAAGTTATTCCCGAAGTCCCTCATGTGGAAGACACGTTCTCTGACAGATTCCCAGCAGGCGCAGTGCTTACACCCTTGCCCTACAGTCAGTTCCCGTGGGAGAAGCTGAAGTGAGCTCGTTAAAACCTATTTCACATCACGTCGTCATTCAGTTCAAAATCCTCCAGCGCCTCCCATGTTATTTAGGGTAAAGGCTGGGGATGTACAAAGCTACAGTGGCTGGCAGCGTCCGCCACGGCCACCACTCTGCGGGCTCCAGCCTTCCTCCCTACTCCTCCCCGTCTCACTCGCTCTCCTGGCTGCTCACCAACTCCCACAGGTCCGATCTGCTCCTGCCACAGGCCCCTTCTACCTGCTGCTGTCTCTGATAGGCCACCGTTTCTCCGGAGTCCACACGGTGCACCCCTTCACCTGCACATCTGCGTCCATGGGGTGCGCCCCTTCACCCCACACTCCCACATGTCTGCATCCACACGGCGCACCCCTTCACCCCACACGCCTGCGTCCACGCGGTGCACCCCTTCACCCCATATGTCTGTGTCCACGGGACGCGTCCCTTCACGCCGCACATCTGTGCTCATCATGGACTATCTCAGTGAGGCCTTCCCTGGCCACCCCAATGCAAATGACAACACTCCCAGCACCCTGCTGTATCCTTCACACCTGGATCACAGGTACCTTGAGTGCCTCTTTCCTGTTTCCCTCACTGGAACAAATGCTCAAAAAAACAAAAGCAAACACACAGTATTTAGTACACAACTCTGAAGAGTAGGTCTAATGGAGGTAGTTTAAGTGCTGACAGGCCTTAGACATAAATGAACGCGAACTCACACTCACAGCATACTACTTACACCGTCCACCCATGTGTGAGCGTGTCATACTGTGGTGGTTTGCGTGTTGCCGGGATGCTGGAAGCCATGCTACCGGTATTTCAAACCCAGCAGAGTCACCCATGGCGGACAGGTGTCAGCAGGGCTTCCAGGCTAAGACAGGCTCGAAGAAGGCCTGGCTGTCTACTTCTGAAAATCACTCAACCAACCTTCAAGCTCTGTTCACAGCAGAACGCCATCCAGTGCAGGCTGGGAGGCGAGTGCCGAGGCCGGCAGGCATTCCACCAGGGCAGCAACGACGGGCTCCCCCACGCCACCGTCAGGAAGGCGGTGCAGCCCGCCAGTCGGAGCCGACGCAGCAGCAGCCAACAACGACAATCCTAGCCCAGGGCTGGTGTCTGTCTCGGTGACACGCAGACAGTGTGACCTAACCTGGGACGGGCCCCCACCTCAGCCTCCAGTGCCCCGGACCTCCCTGCACCACGCACCCACCAGCGGAGCTATTTCAGCATCACATGTCGATTTACAACCACAAACCTGGATGAGGAAGGAGACTCATGTTCTTCTCTTCCAGACTGTCTGTATCCAACCGAGACACCAATTCCGCTAACTGATGGGAAATCTAATCCACTCGTTCCTAGGGTCCTCTCCCCGCTGCCCTGAGTCAGGTGGAGATCTAAGAGGCCGCAGCAGAGGCTACCTGAGGGGACCCACAGTTTCCACTGCTCTCTGCTGACGGGCTCCTAGGAAATCTCTGTAACTGTGGAGACCCCCCTCCCCACGGGACGCCCACAACCATTTCCTCAAGTTGCTTCACTTTTGCAGAAATGAGACAAGAATCATGCCCACGTAACTTCTGCTTTCTCCTGCGGCCCCGGCCCCGGCCCCCTTGCCGGAGGTGAGGGCGGCCCCAGCTGGTTCCAGGAGGCCCCGGAGCACCGTCTGCAATCCTCCGCTTCCCGCACAAGCGGGGAGACACCTGCCGTAGCAGGTCATGCAGCGGTTCGCCCCGCCTTCTCCGGTCTCCCCTGACCCTCGAGCCGCACAGGCCTCGAAGGTGGGCAGCATCAAAGGCACACAGCACAGGCGGGCGGCTGCGGTGGGGGCGTGCACGAAGGCACACAGGGGCTGGGGGAGCAGCGGGCGCAGCGGTGTCTACTTTCTGAGCCTGGGGGAGCACAGCTGAGTGCACGGCCCGACTCCCCCGGGGCTGAAGGCACACACTCTCGGCCTTCATTTCCAGCCACTTTTCCTAAACGCACCAGACCCCAGTGACCTGGAGCCTCTTCCTGTTTCTCCAGCCCTTGAAGCTTCCTCCAGCTTCAAGACTAGGTTACTGCCCGGACCCAGCCTGGGCCTTTCCCCAGAGCTCCAAGTGGTGGCCTCCTCCTGTCACTCGGTGTGGCTTGAAGGCCACCTCCTCCAGAAGGCCTAGGGGTCCCCGCGTGGTACCGTGGTTCACACGCTCGGCTGCGAACCCACGGCTGGAGGGTCAAGTTCACCCAGGGCTGCCTCAAAGAGAGGCCTTCTGATCTACTTCCAAAAGGTCAGCCCTGGCGAACCCTGTGGAGCCCGGTTCTGCCCTGACCCGCGTGGGGGTGCCAGGAGTGAGAAGGGGCTTGAGGGCAGCAGGTTTGGCGCTTCCTGTTCAGGGACCCCATTGTCTACAGCACCCCCCCACTGCTGCCCCGCCTCCTGCGGCTTTCTCTGTTTTCACAGCGGTAAGCACTGTC
>NW_006922035.1:1594461-1595102 GCF_000298275.1 Orycteropus afer afer | reverse complement strand
GTGTAAACCGAAGCTTTGAGGAAGTCGAAACTGTGAGCGAGTGAAGGGGGCAGGCATGTGGCAGCAAGAGCAGAGCAACACAGGTGCGAAACCACCTGCAGAAACGTCACAAGAAAGCCAGAGAGTAGGTGGATGGCTCCTGGTCCTGGGGCCCCGGGCCTACCTTCACAAAACGCCCCAAGGTGACTGGCTTTAAACAAAGACCACCGCTCTGGAGGCTGGACGTCCAAATCGGGGAGTGGGCCACGTGGACTCCTGCTGAGGGGTCCTAGGGCGGAACTGCTCACTGCCTCAATCCCAGCCTCTGGGGGCTGCTGTCGGCCCATGGTGTCCCTGTGCCACTTGTACATGTGTCTTCACAGGGCATTTTGACCTGTCCCTGTCTGTCCTCCCGTTTTATGAGGCAGCACTCAGAGGGATAAAGCTGGGCCCATTCCACTCTGGAATGACTTGGCTGGTAAGGCTTCAAGGAAAGAGTCCATGTCCCCAGACAGAGTCACATTTGCAGGCACAGGGGTTAGAGCTTCTAACATCTTTTGGGAACACACTTCACCCCCACAGCACCCCTGAAACGCCCTCAGTCTCCAAGCCCACTCACAGTACCCCTGAAACAGCCTGTCTGATGGTCTCTGAGCCTAGTC
>NW_006922035.1:1592445-1594361 GCF_000298275.1 Orycteropus afer afer | reverse complement strand
ACACCACAACTCAAAGGCATCAGTTATTCTTCAGTCTTCCTTACTCATAGTCCAGCTTTTGCATGAGTAGGAGGTGACTGACAGCACTATAGCTTGAGTCAGGCGCCCCTTAGTCCTCAGGGTGACATCTCTGCTTTTTAACACTTTAAAGAGATCTTTTGCAGCACATTAGCCCAATGCAATATGTTCTCTGGTTTCCTGACTGTTGCTTCCATGGGCATTGATTGTGGAGCCAAGAAAATGAAATCCTTGATAACTTCAATCTTTTCTCCGTTTATCCTGATGTTGCTTATTGGTCCAGGTGTGAAGATTTTCATTTACGTTCCATACTGAAGGTTGTAGTCTTTGATCTTCATCAGCAAGTGCTTCAAGTCTTCTTTCATTTCAGCAAGCAAGGTTATGTCATCTGCATATCACAGGTCGTTAATGAGTCTTCGTCCAACACTGATGCCACATCCTTCTTCATATAGTCCAACTTCTTATTTTCTCAGCACATAGACCGAGCAAGTATGGTGCACACCTTTCCTGATTTTAAACCATGCAGTAACCTCTTGTTCTGTTCAAACGACTGTCTTCTTGGTCTATGTACAGGTTCTTCCTCATGAGCACAATTAAGCATCCTGGAATTTCCCATTCTTTGCAATGCTATCCATAATTTATCATGACCCACATGGTCAAGTGCCTTTGCATCGTAAGTAAAACACAGGTAAACCTCTTCCTAGTGTGGTCTGCTTTCAACCAAGACCCATGTGACATCAGTGATGATTCCCCTCATCCCTTTCTGAGTCCAGCTTCAATATCTGGCAATTCCCTTTTGATACACTGCTCCATCCACTTATGAATTAACACACAGAGGTTAGGATTTATACCATATTACAAAATGGAGGACAGGTACATCAGATCACAAAATGGAGGACCACCATGCAATACTGCCAATCAGAGCCGAGATAAGTTGACATATTTTTGAGAGACACAATTCAATCCCCGACAGTGCTCAACTAACAGACCTGCTGGTCTGAAAGTGACTAGTTCCTACTAGTGCTGCTTCACGAGCACGGCGAAGTCAACCAGAAATAACTGCATTTCCCTTTGGGTTCTTGGCGCAGAACCAGGCCTTTGCTTCTCACTGCCGTTCTGGCGTATGGGCACACCCTAGTCTCAACTTTTCAGCACAACAGTGCTGATCCCAAAGGCTCTCACCACTGCGTGACGAGACTGGGACAGCACTGATGATGGCTGTAAGGTGTGTAGTGCTGACGACGCCGATGTGGTCCACAGCCAAGGACACATGTTCAATTCTCAGTATAGTTAGGAGAAGGAACGCCATGAGAACTGCTCCAGTACCAACCTGACATTGGCAAGGGCCCAGACTCACCCTTTTGACATTTTAATCTATCTTGATGACAAGGCATGTCGAACGATTTGTTGTTGTTTGTCACCAACTTGATTCCACCTCACAGAGATCCCACAGGACAGAGGAGATGTGCCCCACAGGGTTCCCCAGGCCATACTCTTTAGGGGAGCGGATCACCAGGTCTGCCTCACACAGAGGCCCGAGTGAGTTCCAACCACCAACGTTCTCATTAGCAGCTGAAGGCTTAACGGTTGCACCACCAGGGCTCCTTAGCTGACACACGTGAGCAAAACAATGTAGGAATTGCAGAGAATCCCACTACCCTGAGAAAACCATTAGCCGTATTTTAGTTTCAAGTTATCCAAACTTTCTATATAAACATAATCATAATAAGAGTTCATGTAATTGGGTGTTCCAGGCCGTGTTTTAACTATATGCATGCATTTCTCAATTAATCTTCCTGTGTGGCAGGGACTACTACTGCCACCATTTTATAGGAAAGAATCTGAGATACAGAGAAGCTGAGCCACCTGAACAAGGGAACTCAGGCGGTGTGGACTCT
>NW_006922035.1:1587586-1592345 GCF_000298275.1 Orycteropus afer afer | reverse complement strand
GAGTCGGGGCCGACTTGACAGCACATAACAACAACAACAACAACAACTTTCAGGAGCAGGGATGTGTTGTGGGTACACTCAACAAAGCAGTAAGAGTGGATGTACATTGGCTTTTCGGTGATCCCATCACTGGGCTACCACAGTAGTGGCAAACTCAGTGGTGACAGGGGCCAGGCAGAAAACACAAAGTTGTGTGATGAACTGGGCCAGGGATGAGGAAGAGGCCTCTCCCAGTCCATCTCTGTCTCCTAGTTTTGATAAGAGTCACTGTGCAGGCTGGACCAAGTCCCCAAGTCCTCACCCTTAGTCTCTGTGAATGTTTGGAAAAAGGGTCTTTGCAAATGAAATTAGTTAAGACGAAGTTGTGCTGGGTTAGGGTGGGCCTTAAATAAGGGTGTCCTTATACAAAGGCCACGTGAAGAGACAGAGACACAGACAGGGAAAATGGAGGTGGGAACCTGACTGACGTAGCTACAAACCAAGGGACCTAAGGACTGCGACAAACAGGAAGCTGCCAGGAGAAAGCCTGCCCTAAAGGCTCTGAAGGCGCATGGCCCCTGATGTCAGACTTCTGATCTGAGAGAGAATACGTGCTGCTGTATGTAAAAAACCAAAAACCAAACTCACTGCCATTGAGTCGATTCCGACTCATAGTGACCCCTGTAGGTTTCCAAGGTGGTAAATCTTTACAGAAATAGACTGCCCAGTCTTCCTTCCATGGGTTTGAACTGCCAACCTTCTGATTAGCAGTCAATGCCTTAGGCACTATGTCACCAGAGTTTGTGGTGATTTATTATTGCAAATACAAAACCAAGATAAGTTGTGATGAGGGCTTTTGGCTCGAGTAACAGAAAACACAGCACTCGTCTGGCAGTTGTCATACTGTGGTACCTTGTGTGTTGCTGTAAGGCTGAAGCTATGCCACTGGTATTTCAAATATCAGCAGTGTCCCCCACAGTGGACAGGTTTTAGTGGAGCTTCCAGATAAGACAGACTATGAAGGACTTGGTGGCCGACTTCTAAAAACCATGGGCAGTGAACACTTGATGAATAGCAGCACAACATTGTCTAACATAGTGCTGAAAGAGGAGCCCCTCTCAGCTTGGAAGGCACTCAGAATACAACAGCTGCCTCCTCACAGGACCGCCAACATTAGTGACAGGGCTCAGGGAAAGCTTTCAGCACCTTCTTTTGGGACAACGGGCTCAAATGCAGCAATGATTGTGAGGATGGCATATGACCAGGCGGTATTTCATTCTGTGGTGCACAGGGTCACTGTGGGCTGGAACATACTCGATGGCACCTAACAACAGAAAACCGAACACGCTGGCTTCAACAATAGAGATTTGCTATCTTGTATTGTCTAACTTGCCCTACTCTCTACTGTGCTGGCCACAAAGTAAGCTTCATTCTAAGCTTGCACATCTCATGCTTGTAAACTGGGTGCCAGCGGCAATCAGGGCAACAGGATTCCTAATCCATGTCCTGTTTGGAAGAGTATATCCCTCTTGGAAGACATACAGCCAGAATGCTCCTTGGAAGCGAGAATGGAGACACTTTGTCTCGCGTACTTTGGACATGTTGTCAGGAGAAACCAGTCCCTGGAGAAAGACATCATGCTTGGTAGAGGGTCAGGGAAAAAGGGAAGACTCTCAATGCGATGGCATAGCAATGATCGTGAGGCTGGCCCAGGACCAAGCAGTGTCTTGTCTTGTTATCCACAGGGCCACCATGAGTCAGAACTGACTCAACGGCACCTAACAACAAGAACAAATCTCACAGCCATGGAACACACATCCTTTCCCTTAGTCTGACTTGGTCAAGCTGCTTGTCCACTTTGGGGCTGGTGGCCACAGGCAGCATGGGATGTCATGGGCTGCGTGGTTTAAGCCTGAGAGTAGCACTGGATTTGACTAGTCAGAAACAGAAACTAACAGGAAACCAGCTTCTCCCGAGTTACATGGGTAGCGATGGTGGCCAGAAGAGGCATGAGGAGGACAGACCGAGGACCTGAGTATAATTAGGATTCTGTTTGGAAGAACCAAGAGGGTCATGCTGAAATATAATGAGTCATGCTCCTTACACATTTTCCTAGAGCAGGGCTGTCCAATAGAACTTTCTGTACTGATGGAAGTGATTGATGCTACGCTCTCCAATATGGCAGCCACTAGTCCCATGAAGCTATTGAGCATTTGAAATACGGCTCATAAGAGAATTATTTCCTAGTATAAGAAAAACAAGACACAGGGAGCATGAAGACTTCGGTAAACCAGGATGTGTGTGCCCACCTAAGGAGAATGGCCGCTACGTAGTGTCAGCTGCTGTGACCACGGAGGATGGAGGTGTGTTTCCACGATCGGCTGCTGAGTGTCAAACTGCCCCAGAACTTAGTGGCTTAAAATAACAACCATCGATCTGCTGATTCTGCAATCTGGGTTGAGGCTCAGCTGTCATATTTCTGGTGGTCTTTTTGGTGGCTACCCATGAAGTGGGGCTGCTGGGATGACATGGACCTCCTTTCCGTATCATGTCAGACTCTTCCTCCACACGTGGTCTCTCCTTAACATGGGCTGAACTTCTTACATAGTGACTCAGGGCTCCCAAGAACCCCAAGGTAGAAGCTTCCAGACCTTCTTAAGCTTAGGCCCAGACCTGGCCCACGGCCACTTCTGCCACATTCTATTGGTCACAGTATCTCACAAGTCCAGCCCTGTGGGATGTGACCTTCGAAGGGGACTACATAAAGGCATGGATACCAGGGCCATGGTTCACGCACCAATGGTGCCAGAGTTTCCAACCTTCTTCAAAGAGCAGAAAGCACCTGAATTTATACATGAAACCTCCCAAGTTTTCAGTGTTGGTTCATTTTTTGGTAGCATCTTTGATGAGGTATCACTCACATCCCACATTATTCACCCAGTTAAAGTACACAACTCAATGGTTTCCAGTCTGTTTGTAGAGTTGGGCAACCATCACCACAATCAATTGAGAACATTTTTGTACCACCCCTCAAAAACAAACCCTATACCCATTAAACAGTTATTCTCCATTCTCCCACGCACTAACCCTGCTGTTGTTGTTGTTAGTTGCCGTTGAATCAATTTTGACTCATGGTGACCCCGTGTCTGCAGAGTAGAACTGCTCCACAGGGTTTTCAAGGCTGCAACCTTTCAGGAGCACATAGCCAGGATTTACTTCCAAGATGCACCTCTGGTGGCCTGAACCTCCAATCTTTGGGTTAACAGTCCAGTGCTTAACCATCTGTGCCATAAAGGGGCTCCTCCCACTAACCCTAGACAAGCACTCATTTTTCTGATTCTACACATTTGCCTATTCTGGACACTTCCTATAAATGGTCTTCTTAAAACCCTGCAACAAAACAAGAGATTTCTGCCTGCTAGATTTCCTTTGTGACTTTAAGTTATCAAAGACAAAAGTGTACAGACTTCACGGGGACTGGGCATAACTATGCAATATTCTTCGGTGTATATCCTAAGCACTACGACTGCCACACCCCTTTCATTTGTTACTTAGCTGTATTTCCAAAGTAGATGATGTGATTGGGTTAGTTTCTCTAATCCAAAATGTCACATCAATTATTGGGCAATATTTGGACACTAAGACATTACAGATGACTCAAGTCAAAACGGCTTTGCTTTCATGCCATGTTGAATGTTAATTTTACTCTGTGCTTTGCCTGAGCGTGTTTCTCCTCTTGGTGTTAGGCTATAAAACTTGTAGGAACTGTCTCTTCTACGATGGATCGTGGGAAAAGCACTGAAAAGGAATGAGTTCTAGTCTTGTACTTCAGTCTGAGCTCCGTTACCTAGTTTCTGTGGCCCTGGTTAGTAAGTTTCGAGGTGTTCGCTTTTTCCCTTATGGAACCAGGATATGAGCACGTGCCCTACAACATCACAGGGACGTCCTCCCTCCCAAGAAAAAGGCGAATGGAAGAAGTGCTTCCTACCATCATTTACAATTCAACAATGTTTATTCATTCAGATAATTCCACATAGATTTATCACTGTCAGGTGCGGGGCTAGGCGCGGAATACTGTAGTGGGCCAACCAAGAAGATCCCAGCCCAGTTTTCTGACTTGGTGAGGGGAGTGAGGAGCAGACACTGAACAGTCAACCTCACAAAATACACAAATGTAAGTCACAATGGCTGCTACAGAAAAAAATTACAGGGAGCACTAACAACACATAATTAGGAACTCCGGTGGTGTAGTGAATAAGGCACCTAACTGCTAACTAGGTCAGCGAAGGTCAGCAGTGCAAACCCACCAGGGGGTGGGGCAACCCACTTCTGTAAAGATTTACAGCCTCAGAAACCCAGTGGGGGTTGCTATGAGTCAGAAATGACTCAGTAACAGTGAGTTTGGTTTTTTGAGTTTAACAACACATAAAAGGGGGTTTGATATAAACTGGATCAAGAAAGTGACATTTGAGCTGAGAACTGAAAAATGATTAGTTTTAAAGGGTAGGGTGAAGAAGGTCCCATTCTAGCAATGAATTATTCTAATGTCATTAAATACTTACTACTTTGCCTAAGGCATTTGACTGCTAACCAGAAGGCTGGCGGTTCAAACCCACCAGCCACTCCTCGGAAGATTTGGCAATCTATTCCAGTGATACTGCCTCTGAAACCCAAGGAGGGTTCGCTATGAGTCAGATCCAACTCGATGGCAGCGAGTTTGGTTTTTTTGGTTTTACTCATCTACCTAGCACTATGCCAGGCATTAGTCCATACATCAACC
>NW_006922035.1:1586069-1587486 GCF_000298275.1 Orycteropus afer afer | reverse complement strand
ATAACAACAACAACAACAAGCACTGTCAGAAGGGACCACCTCACATCTGTTCATTCCTTCCTCGGTCTCCTCCCTGCTGGAACAAGGGCCCTGAGGGCCACACCCAAGGAAGGACTGGAACATCCCCGGATGTGCCATTAGACAAACCTGATGGTGAAAGTCCTAACTGACCATCTCCGGGAAATTTCAGAAGGCAGACTGCTCTCCTGTGGTTTTCAGGGGAGGCTCTGGTGGTGTGGTGCCTAAGGCACCTGACTGCTAACCAGAAGGCTGGTGGTTCAAACCCACCTGCCACTCCTCAGAAGGAAGATGGGGCAATTTACTTCTGTAGTGATACTGCCTCAGAAACCCAAGGAGGGGTCGCTATGAGTCAGGTCCAACTCAATGGCAGTGCGTTTGGTTGTTTGGTCTTCAGGAGAACCATAACATGTTTCAGATGGAAGGACCACTAAAGGCTGGTGGAGGACAGATTACTCATTTCAGTGATGAGGAAACAGGCGCACAAGGGGAAGTCCATTGGGAAATTTCATGAAGCAAGTCAGTTTGTTTTTTTTAAAAAAAAAAAAACCCTAAGCTTCTGTACGCTTAGGGCAGATGTGGGGACCTGTGCATCACTAACGTGGCTTAATTCCTTCATCCCCCAAATACAGGCATCTGGCCGGGGGCAGCCATCGCCCTCAGGGGCTTACATTCCAGGGAGGAGACCAGACCCACGCAGGGCAGAAAAATAAAACAAGATAATAACAAACAAACAAAAAGTGCTGGAGAGAGGGTCTGCGACGGCAGGAGGGGCGGTGGCCTCTGGAGAAGCCTGCTCGGGAGAGCCTGACAACCAGGGGGCTTCGGGCCTCATGGCGCCCCGAGCTGCGTGGGAGAAGCGCGCCCCACGGGGTTTCCTGGAAGCAGATCGGCAGGCCTTTGGGCCGCGGTGCCTCGCGTGGAGCGGCGCCTCCACCTTTCAGTTACAGCTGAGCTCGTCATCGCTCACCCCCACGGCATTAGGGGACCCACGTGATGGGCACCGGGGCTCCCCTTCCTTCCTCCTGCCCTGAAGATGCCCACGCGCTGCGCCAGCCCCAGCGCGCCCACAGCTCACTCGCCCAGCGGTGAACCCAGGAGGGCGGAGGCGGGCGCCAGCCACCCGTCCGTCCGCACAGAGGCCCTGGAGGCCCAGTCATCACGCTCACACCCCACTCGGTCCGGGGCTCGCCCCGAGAGGCTTAGCTGGCGCCTGCGGGGCGCTGGGCGCTCGGCGGCGGGGACACCACTGGGGACGCTGAGTGCGGGCGCTCGCCCGGTGCCCGCCTGGTGTGCAGAGCCCCCCGGCCGAGCGCTCACCTGTGCGCGGTGCCGCCTCCCCGGGCCGACCCCAGAGCTCCGGAGGCGCGCCCCGGGGCTGCACCCGAGCTCCCGGCCG
>NW_006922035.1:1575023-1579719 GCF_000298275.1 Orycteropus afer afer | reverse complement strand
GATCACCAGGTCTGCCTCACACAGAGGCCCGAGTGAGTTCCAACCACCAACGTTCTCATTAGCAGCTGAAGGCTTAACGGTTGCACCACCAGGGCTCCTTAGCTGACACACGTGAGCAAAACAATGTAGGAATTGCAGAGAATCCCACTACCCTGAGAAAACCATTAGCCGTATTTTAGTTTCAAGTTATCCAAACTTTCTATATAAACATAATCATAATAAGAGTTCATGTAATTGGGTGTTCCAGGCCGTGTTTTAACTATATGCATGCATTTCTCAATTAATCTTCCTGTGTGGCAGGGACTACTACTGCCACCATTTTATAGGAAAGAATCTGAGATACAGAGAAGCTGAGCCACCTGAACAAGGGAACTCAGGCGGTGTGGACTCTACTGCGTTCTCTGGTTCTGGTGTGTGGATACAGTTTTTATTATTGTTAACTTTTGTTCTCTTTTGGTCCGTGTTTGTCATTGTTGTCACAAAAAAACTAAAACATGCTACACATGTTCTGGGAGCTCTGGTAGCATAGTGCCCAAGGCACCTGACTGCTAACCAGAAGGCTGGCGGTTCAAACCCACCAGCCACTCCTCGGAAGGAAGGCTGGGCAATCTAATTCTGTAGTGATATTGCCTCAGAAACCCAAGGAAAGATTGCTATGAGTTGGGTCTGACTCGATGGCACATAACAACAACATACATGTTCTTGCAATCTGCCCGTTTTTAGTGAGAATTATGGTAGAAAGAATTCTGACATGGCCCCCCGACTGCCTGCCCTCTTTTCCAGTTGTTTGATCAGGCACAATTCAGGTGATGCTGTGAAGAGAATCTTAACTACAATTAAGGTCTCAGACTAGTTAACTTTAGGGTGGGCCTGACCTAACCTGGGGAGCCCTTTAAAAGGCCGAGGCTCGTCCTGGAGTCAGAGAGGTTCGAGGTATGAGAGGGATTCCATTGAAGATGGAGGTGGCCATGTTACCAGCAAGAACACGGGTCAGCTTCGGGGGGAGACACACCCCAGCTGACAGCCACCAGGAACTAGAGGCAGCCAGAACAGAGGGGACCACGTGACTGGTAGGAATATGGGTCAGTCCAGGGAGTGCGAGTGCCCCAGCTGACAGCCACAAGGAACTGGAGTCGGCCACAACCACATGAGTGGAAAGAGGACACCAGGCTGCAGTTGAGAACGCCGCCGGGTGGACGCCTGAATTCCATCCTCAGGACACCCTCAGCAGACAGGCCAGCCCTGCCATGCCTGGGCTGCTGGCCAACAGAACTGGGAGCTCAAAAACAGGTGCTATCTTAACCTGCTAGCTTTGTGGTAATTTGTTAGAAAGCACTAGATAACTAGTGCAATTACAAATAGTGAGGACATCTCCACCCCAGAATCCTTTGCCTACAGTATCATTTGTAACTCCACAGTATTCCAGGGTTTGCATGCACTGTTACTTATCTAATTGATGCCTTTGGTGTACAGTTTGCTGTTCCCAATCTTTTCTTATTGCAACAATGTTGCAATGAACATTTTTTACAACTAAATCTCTACTCCCATTCTTAAATTCCTAGAATTGGAACTACATTCAAAGTGTAGGTTCTGAGACACGTTTTTGAGAGAATAACAAACTGTCCTCCAGAAAAGCTGCACTGATTTGCCTGTCAGCCATGTAAAAGGGCACCCATTTGCCGCCAGCAGCTGGTGTTTTCCAATTTAAGTGACAAACATGTCCCCCTTTCTGCATTTTCAAACTGTGGATTTGGACTTTTTCTTTTCTCTGAAGGGTGTCTGCACTTTCTGTTTCCTGTA
Organism: Orycteropus afer afer; assembly: GCF_000298275.1. Classification (NCBI taxonomy): domain Eukaryota; kingdom Metazoa; phylum Chordata; class Mammalia; order Tubulidentata; family Orycteropodidae; genus Orycteropus; species Orycteropus afer. Next base: position 1,577,919 of record NW_006922035.1, on the reverse strand, counting down.
CGTGGGGGCATGTATATGTGTGAATCGCTTGTGTTGGTAGGGACTTTTTCAATGGTAGGCATCAGACAGCACACACATTTGTTTAATCAAAAACAATGGGAAGAGAGCTGTTACATTGTGAGGATTACAGTCAACGTCATGAAGCAACATGTATATGAACTGTTGAATGGGAAACAGATTTGCTCTGCAAACTTTTACCCAAATCACAATAAAAACAAAGTCAGAAACAGTAGCAGAGTGTATGGCTTACACATGAGATGTCCAGAAGCAAAGCTTCCTTCAGGCTAGGTGAGAAGCAAGACCTATGCTACACCTTCCTCGAAGTACATCCCTCTTCTTCACAGTATTCCTTGGAGCTGCTTCGTTCTCAGATTTCACAAGGTGGCCCCTGGAAACTCCAGGCTCTACCTGTGCAGCTCCATGTTCAGTGGGGCGTCAAAGCACTTCTTTCTGACTCACCCCAGAAAAAGCCCTGGGATGCGATTAGACCATCCTGGGGCACACATCCATCTCTGAACTGATTAGTTTAGCTCAATGGATGAAATACGGCGGATTGGGTAGACTAGGTCACGTGACCAGCCCTGGCTCCGGGGTTCCTACTTCAACCACAGGCAGCTCTGGTTTCCCAAGGAAGATCCAGGGGACGGATGCTGAGTAGGACTAAACACCAGCCATCCTCTTCAATGCCTGGCCACTCACTTTGCCAACTGGATTGATTGTAGGATTGTCTTCTCATGAGACTCATAAGAACACTTTATAAAAGCAGGACATTACCTTTTTGCATGTTTTGCAAATATGGTTTCAGTTCACTTGCTATTACATGCAGCTATGTTTTTTTCTTTTTTTTTTACCATAAGCTTAAAATGCATTCCCCCACCCCAAGAGTTTATTTTTGTCAATATTTCTCCTACTGCTTTTATAACTTTGGTTGCTCTATTTTAATGTTTAATCCATCTGGAACTGATGTTGGTGCAGACTGCGAAGTCTTCTCCCCACGTTTAGTCATGTGTTCCAGCAGTTTACTGGTGAAGACACCCTCTCCCCCATGGAATGGCAATGCCCTTATCAGCATAACCTGAGTCGTGCTATGTAATGCACTTCGGTTCTTCCCCCTGTGCTTGGCTCCACTGACCTCTTCTGTAAGGCCCAACCTAAAAAGTACTTCTCATCACCAATCTCGTAAGTACAACACAGATCAAGATACCTGCACGGAAACAGACATTCAGGGCTCACGTTGTCAATTTCTCACACTTGTTCTAACGGGGAAGCAGGAGTTCAGTTTTTCTCTTTCCCTCTCCTCTTCCATCTCCCCATTTCTTCTTTTTTTAATGCATTTTAATGAAATATATGTACAGTGAAATACACGAAACTAAAGTGACATGGGTCAATGCAATTTTTTTTAAATGCATTTCATTGAAATATAATTTATGTACAGTGAAATACACAAAACTAAAGTGGCATGGGTCGATGCTTTTTTTTTTTTTTTTTTTTTTGCAGTGTTCCCTCCCCTCCCTTCCCACTCCTAGCAACCAAAAAAGAAAGTTTCCCTCCATATATAAATCTTTCCTTGACCCTCCACAACAACAAACTGATACTATTATTTGTCCTTCTGTGATTGACTTATTTCACTCAGCATAATGTCCTCCAAGTTCATTCATATTACACAGTGTTTTGCAGACTCTACCTTATTCTTTAGTGCTGCATAGCGTTCCAGTATGTGTATGTACCACAGTTTGGTCATCCATTCTTCCGCTGATGGGCACGTAGGTTGTTTCCATCTTTTTGTTATTGTAAATGGTGCTGTGATGAACATGAGCGTGCATGTATCTGTTCCTATCCTGGCTCTCACCTCTCTAGGATATATACCTAGTAATGGGATTGCTGCGTCAAATGGTATCTCCAATTCCAACTTCCTAAGGAATTGCCATATTGCTTTCCACAGTGGGTGTGTCACTTCACAGTCACACAAGCAGTGTATGAGAGTCCCCATCTGCCCACATCCCCACCAGCATTGGTTATTTTCTGTTTCATTGAACCTTGCCATCAGTGCTGGGGTGAGAGGGTATATCTCATTGTTGTTTTGATTTACATCCCTCTGATGGCCAGTGACTGTGAGCATCTTTTCATGTATTAGCTGACCACCAGAATATCCTCCTTGGTGAAATGTCTATTCATGTCTTCTGCCCATTTTTCAATTGGATTCTTAATTCTTTTGGTGTTGAGGCATTGGAGTTTTCCATCAATCTTAGAGATAAGTCCCTTGCCAGATGTGTAATTATCAGCAAATATGAATTTATTGCTGTCATTTTTGTCATGTGCTTTTTCATTGTGTCAATTTCTTTGTTCCATATAATTTTCTATGCTGAGCTCGTTTTGTTTGTGAATCATTTTATCACTTCCTTCACTGCTATTGTTTTAGTATTTGCTGAATATTTATGCTGGTCCTCTTTTTTATTTTGATGTGAAGGTTTGTCATTTTTCTTTGAAGTTACCCTGTGATTTATAGTTTTCTTCCCAAATGTTGAATAGTCCATTCTATCTTGTCTTGACTTCCCTACCATCTAGAAGTTCTGTAACGACACATTTTTTTCCCTCTTTTTGGTTTACAGTTGTCCTCATTTGTCGGTTGGGGTCTCTGTTTCCCTGCTTACAATCTTGTAGGCTTATTTACTTTGGATACTTCCATAGCTGGGTTGGTTTCTGGGTTATATATCATCATGTGTGTTAATTGTCAGTTGTTGTTGGTTGTGTTGCTTCTCTGTGCAAAGGGCTCCCTTCAGCATCTCTTGTAAGGTTGGTCTGGTTTTAACAAATTCCCTTAATTTCTGCTTATCTGGAAATGTCCTAATTTCACCATCATATTTGAGGGACAATTTTGCTGGGTACATAATTCTTG
>NW_006922035.1:1573618-1574923 GCF_000298275.1 Orycteropus afer afer | reverse complement strand
GGCGGCCGCGAGGCCCCCGCGGGTGTCCCCGTGGAGGCCGCGAGGACCCTGTGACAAAGGCCGGGGGAGGCGGGGGTCTGCCAGGCGCCCTGCGCAGGGCGTCTGTCCGCATCTCGCACCGGCTGCGAGGGGTCCTAGCTCCCTTGGGGCCCTCGGGTGGCCCTGCCTGTTTCCACAGGCTCTGGGTTAGTTTCCAGTCTCCTTCCAGGGGGTCAAACTTCAGGTGGCTTTCCTTTCTTTCCCGGAGCCAGGCACCCACATCAAGCAGAGGCAGCCAGGGTGGGGAGAGAGAGGGCTCCGCACGCCTTTGAGGACCACCTCCATGATGTGGTTGCAGGTCCACCAGCTTCTCAACTGCAAGGTGCTGACTCAACCATGCCTCCCGATGAGGTCAGCTGACACCACGCTGGGGGCCCTGAGTGGTACAAACGCTGGTCACCAAAAGGTTGGAGGTTCAAGGCCACCAGAAATGCTGCGGAAGAAAGGCCTGGCCATCAACGCTGGACTTGTGAAGAGTCAGGCATTGAAAACCCTGTGGAGCAAGTTCTGGGCCACACGGGTCCCTGCCCTGAGTCAGAGTGGACCCCACAGCAAAAATGCGAGGGGGCCCTACTTTCGTCTGGGTCCTGGAAGAACTGTCGGAGGCAGAGTTGCTAACCTGAGCCTGTGAGCCAAATACCATCCTCCAGCATGGTGTTTGTGCCACACAGTGCTTTTCTTAAAAATTGGAGTCGAGGTTTTAAAACTGGGAACTTTCACATAAACGCTGGAATTTCTAGTGTCTCTTGAACAAGCAAAAGATCTGGTGCGGGGACCCACCATTCCCTCATACGGCTGGCACCAGCCCAGAGCAACTGTGCCCTTCAGCTGGGCCTGAGCTCTCCACCTCCGGCGGTGGGTAAAGGCCCCTTCAAGCCCTTCATGCGCTCTGTCGGTATCTGCTGGTAAACACAGCAGACCTGACTGTGTCTCCCCTGTGAGACCGGCTCAGGGCCAGGCGGCCCAGCCTACGCCGTGACTTCACAGCCGTCAGCAGCCCAGCCTCCTGCCCCTGAACGCAGCATCCGAGAGACAGACTTCCAGTCTCAAGACCCCCTCAGGGGACTGATGGCTGCTGCTGCCCCACCCAGCACGGTTATATCCCAGGCCTCAAGGGCAGGCGAAAATGGTCCACCAGAAAGGGTCTGTTTCTCCTTGGCCACATTTGCATCAGGGAAGCTGAGAAACGGATTTTTTGTTTTTAATGGTAAATATATATGTAATGAAACAGTTGCCTTATCAACAACCTTCACATGTATAGTTCAG
>NW_006922035.1:1567410-1573518 GCF_000298275.1 Orycteropus afer afer | reverse complement strand
TTTTTTTTTTTTTTTTTTTAAAGATAATACATGCCACTTCAGGCCTCATTAATAAGATTGGCTTGGGATGACTTTATCAGATGACTGACTTTAGGGCAAACTTCATCCTGTAAGTAACGGCTGGTCTTTGTTGGAAGGATGGATGGAGGACGTAATGGGAGAGTTTTACTCACTTGAACAAAGTAAATTCTTGCATTGTGGTGGTGGCCACTTTGGGATGACACTCCTTCACTTTACCACATGCTAGGCATCATCCTAGGTACTGGGGGTGAAGAATGTGGTAGGAGAAATAAAGACTTCAGACTGAAATATATTCTACAGAGACCCTTCTATTTAGCCTTAACCAGGACAAGAACAAAACAAGCATAGGAAGAAACCGTAACGCGTGCACACAGCACAGAGGCCGATGGCATCTGCCGACTCACGACCATGGTTTTCATTGGATGGTAGAACACAGGGCAAAGAGCGTAACTGGTGGGAGGTCGATCCATCACGCTCACCTGAGATGACAGATGAGGGCAAAGGACCTAAGTCCATGCCTGCAAGTTAAAAAGCTCACAGCATTGGCATTTGGGGAGAAAAAAAAAAAAAAGAAAGGAACCAGGTTTGCTGGTCTGACAGAGCCTGGTGGAACCCGAGACTGGGCCCCTAGCTGCCCTTCAAGGCTGGAATTGAACCCACACCTGTGGCTTCCAGCCAAACAAAAGACTGGCATATAAGTTGAACCTGAGGTAGCTACTCTCCTTGGAGAGAACAATCGTGGGAGAAAGAAGGGCTGTGTATGCACAGCGAGACAGCTCAGGGGGCAGGAGTGCATGGAGGGATGGACACAGGGAAGAGGCGACTATTGGGAAGAAGTGGGAGGGGAGCTGTTGTTGCATTGTGGTAAATAGTGGTGAATGTCATGAGACGATGTGTGTGTGAACTGCTGTACGGAAAGTGAATTTGCTCTGTAAACTTTCACCCAAATCACAATTAAAAAAAAAAGCTTACAGGACTGCTTATGGGGCATGACCACCTGGTTACCTAGTGGCCAGGCTCTGGCTCAGGACCACGTGAGCCTACAAGATAATCCTCCAGGACAATTTTTAGATAAGATAACCTGCGGCTATTTTCCATAAACCATTAAGAGCAGCCCAGCCAACTCCTTCTTCCTCTGTAAGCCTGGGCTTGCCCCAGACTTGTCCCAGCATCACCATGTTGCTGGTCTGATGGCCAGAAAGGACGCAAACGGCGTCTGGACTTACACCAAGACTCAAAATGGAGCTAGGGTTCCCAGCAGGACCGCAGCCTTGAACACTGTTCCTGCGTCCATCCCTCCGTGCACTCCTGCCCCGAGCTGTCTCCCGGTGCATACACAGCCCTTCTATTCTCCCACAATTGTTCTCTTCAAGGATGTATCTACCTCAGGTACATGCTCAACATTTCCGTGTTTATCACCTGTGCCTAAGGAAATAGCAGGAAAGAATGTTTTTTGTTCCATTCAGTTCTTAAGGAACGGAGCTAAATATTTACTCATCGGTCTCCAACCGGGTCCTATTAGTCTTAACGGGGTGGGGAAATACTTGAGAGTAACTAAGTTTACTTATGTATTCCCAACCGGGGTCCTATCTACTCTAATTATCTGGGGGAAATAGTTGAGATTTGCTTTATTTGGTTTCAGGGCCAATATTTAGTCGACGGCGCCGTCTGACAACGCGTGCTTTGAGGCCAAGCTCTCTGCTAAGACCTGGAATGGGCTCCAACTAGCCTCGTCCCAGGGCAGTGGTTCTCAAAGGATTTTTCTCCCGGGGACGTCTGGCGATGTGCGGAGACGTCTCGGTGTCACAGTCTGGGGGCTGGTACTGGCATCTAGTGGGGAGGGGCAGTGACGCTTGCAAACGCCGTGCAATGCACAGGGCAGCCCCCACCACAAACAGCTACGAGGGTCCAACAGTCAGCAATGCTGAGGTGGATAAAGCCTTGATCCAGGACCCCAAGTGGGGCCGGGCGGCTGGGGTGCGATGGGCAAGGCGCTCATCCTGGGAAATGAGCCCAGAGCACGCAGAGCCTTCAGGCCGTTGGAGGAGGCAGGCTTTCAGCTGTCCAATGGCCGCCGGTAAGGGCTTGCAATACCGGAGTATCGGCTTCCCTTTCGTTTAAGAAACACCCACCGCGGGACCACGATGGCGACCAGGCCTGTCGCCTCACTTCCCTCTCCCCAGGAAGCGGCTTCGCTGTCCCGCCGTTTCCGGGGCGGAAGCGGAAGGCTCCCGGCATGCTGAGCGACAGCGTGCCCGTCCAATGGGAGGGACACCCGCGAGGTCTCGCGAGAAGGGCGGTGGCTGCGGGCTCGCGGAGGCCCGGCGGGCGACGGCAAAGATGGCGGGTCCTGACGAGCGGACGCCGCTCCTGGGCTCCTCCGGCTCCGTCACGCGGCGGGCGGTGTCGGCGTTCGCGGGCCGGCGCGCGGCGTGCGGCGCTGTACTGCTGACGGAGCTGCTGGAACGCGCCGCCTTCTACGGCGTCACGGCCAACCTGGTCCTGTTCTTGAACGGCGCGCCGTTCGGCTGGGAGGGCGCGCAGGCCAGTCAGGCGCTGCTGCTCTTCATGGGCGTCACCTACCTGGTGTCGCCGTTCGGCGGCTGGCTGGCCGACGCGCTGCTCGGCAAGGCAAACGCCATTGTGCTCAGCCTGGCGCTCTACCTGCTGGGCATGCTGGCCTTCCCTCTTGTCGCCGCGGGTACCACGCGCGCCGCGCTCTGCGGACCCCTGCGCCCAGCGCTTGTCGAGAACTGCTCGGCGCCCTTCCCCAACGGCAGCGCCGCCTGCCACGACGGGCCCCCGCGCTACTGCGCGCCTGCCACCTTCCTGGGGCTCGTGGTCGTCGGCCTCGGCGTGGGCACCGTCAAGGCCAACATCACGCCGTTCGGCGCCGACCAGGTGAGCCGCAGACACTGCGCGGCTTCCCTGTGTCGCGCCCCGCGGGTAGCGCAAGCCGGACGGCTGGGTGCCGGGAAGCAGACGACCCGGGGGGGTGTACGGGGACCGGTGGTGGCGATCAAGGGGGGGCCCTTGGAGTTGGCACCTGCGGGGTGTATGGAAAGAACATTGCACGTGAGGAGTCGGCATGTGCAAAGGACCTGGGGCCGGGAGAGAGGGCGGGCCCAGCGTTGGCTGCTGCTCAGTTTAAATTGACGGAGGAGATGCGCGTTAGGCGGGCCCGGTCATGGGAGGCGGAGGCAAGCTTTTAAGTTCTGTTTTCAGGTGGTGGGAAGCGTTTCTAGGGTTGAGCTGTCTGTAAGAGTTTCGCTAAGCATAGAGCAGTCAGGCCGGCCGTGAGCTGGTCCAGTGTGCTTTACTTCCTGTTTGTGTCAGGTCCCCAAGCTAGGAATGGGGGGAAAAAAAAATCCCAAGAATATTTCATGACAAGCAAAAGTCATGTGAACTTCAGATTCCACTCCATTGAATAAAGTTTTACTGGCACGTGGGCCTGCCCATTCCTCTTTCAGTGTTGTCTTTGCCACGGCTGCTTTCAAATACAGTGGCAGAATTGACTTAAAAAAAAAAAATCGTACTATTAGGCCCTTGACAGAAAAGTTGCTGATGTCCCTTGTACAAAGTGGGTACCAGGTAGGAGTCTGTTACAGCTGGCGGGGTGCGAGACAGAGGCTTGGACTAGCCCAGAGGCAGTGGACGTGGAGCAGAGTAGATGGATTTGGGAGAATTTACTGAGGAAGAACGGGCAGGAACTGCTGTTGGGTTGGATGAGTGTGGTAGGGAAAGAGGCATCAAAGATGACACCTGGGGTTTTGTGCTCCATAACTGGTTATCTGGCCCTAGCCAGCATTCACTCAAGGTTTCCTGAGTACCAGGCACTGTGCGCAGTACTTTATTAGTCTGTGTAACACCTCTGTTGTTGTGTTATGTGCCCATTTTACAGACGAGGAAAGCGAGCTCAGCAGGTTAAGTAACTTGCCTAAGGTTACACAGCCGGTGTTCAAAACCTGCTCTTTGGGTCAGAGCCTAGGCTGTGTGCCTCGGGAGGGCTCTCCCAGCCGCACAGCAGAGGGACAGCTTGTGATGCTGGAGGTCACGCCCGCCTGACGACTGAATTCCACAGCCTGTACTCTGCGCCATGGCATGTGCTTTCCATACTGGGTTTCACGTGAGTGTCACGTGAATGTGCCTTGTATATGAGGAAGCAGGGGCATAAAAATGAGATCATTTTCTTGTCATCTACTGGTGAGTGATCAAGGCAGGGGGTTCGTCCCAGGTCTGACTTAATGTGTGCTTCACGCAGCCCACCGGGACTGGATCTGTGCCATGGCCCGGCCTAAACTCGGGTCATCTCGAGGCCCGGGCAGGCGGCCCTGGCCGCAGACACCATCGGCCCACACACAGCAGCAGTGACACCACGCAGTTAGCGGCCATTCCCATCTGTTAGAGACCAGGCTTCGTGACAGTGACACGGATGGTTATCCCGTGCCACCCGCTCACCGCGTCGCTTGTGTAAGCATCACCGCCACCGACTGTGGAGATGCTGTGACTAGGCAGGACAGACAGAATTCCACATGCGACAATAAACAGGCTTAGCGTGAGTCCCCCAGGGTCACACAGCACATGGGCCCAGGCAGTCAGACTTCAAAGTTAGTGTTCCCTAGTACTTGACAGAAAACAGACGGCTAGTTAACATTTCTTAAATGAATGAAGTTACATAGATTGAATCTGTGCTCTTCTGATGCCTAATGAAACCTGGATGTTGAAAAGAAACGTGCTGTTTTTACAAAACTCCTGGTGTAGTACAGGTCTCTAGGCGATGCTAAGAGCTTCGAACCAGGGGCATCTGGTGTGTGAATGCAGCGGTCTGAAAGAGAGTCTTAGCTCCATTTTACAGTCTTGACGTGAGTCTAGGATCCGTGTTGACTTTTAAAGCTGCCTTTTCTAACAGCGGGAGCTCTGGTGCCGTAGTGCCCAAGGCATTTGACTGCTAACCAGAAGGCTGGTGGTTCAAACCCACCAGCCACTCCTTGGAAGGAAGGTTGGGCAATCTACTTCTGTAGAGATACTGCCTCGGAAACCCAAGGAGGGGTTGCTGTGAGTCAGACCCAACTCGACAGCAGTGTGTTTGTTTCTTGGTTTCTAACAGCAGTTCCTCTAGCCTTGATGCTGACCAGGCGCCCTGAAGGAGATGTTCTTGTCCGAGGTCTGACAGGCACAGGTCACAGTCTGTTCCCAGAGGGTCTTTCCTCTGTGATCAAACAGATGAGAGAAAGACCAGCTTATACTTGAAGGGTCTCGATGCACAGCATGAGTCTTTACAGTGGACCCTCTGACAGAGACGTGATTGAGAGAACGGTTTTTCTAGAAGGTTCCCGGAAAAACCTGTGCTGCCAGGGACCATGCCATGAAAAACTGAAACATGGAAGACCACGTACCCGTAACCAATCCCGGAATCCCACTACGTGTCGTCCACCTGCGCCTGCTAAAGCCCGGCTCTTCAGCCTCCCGCCTTTGACTCCTTTCATTGTCTTCCAGCCGGTTCTGGTTTGTAACTGTTAGTTCCTGCTCCAGCTGCACAGATGGCTTTTTCGTCCTCGTCCAATGGAGCAGCCATCTTCCTTCTGGAGTTCGGCCATCTTCGGGCCCGGACGCTCTGTCCCTCATTTAGCCTCTTTTACTTTCACTTTAGCCAACTCCGTGTTATTGCTCTGCAGCTGTATGTTTGCACTTTTCAAGATAAAGCGTTTGGCACTGTCCGTCCATTGATGAATGGGAGACAGTGTGGCACATCTGTACAGTGGAATATCATTCTGCCCTAGAAGGGAATGGAGTACTGGCTCATGCTGTGACCTGGGTGACCCCTGAAGACATGCGGAGTGCAAGAAGCCAGACACAAGGCCACGTGGTGTCACGTTCCTTTGATAAGCTTTGTCCAGAGGGGCCAGGTCCATAGACACTGGAAGTAGCTTAGTGGTTGCTGGGATGTGGTGAACTGAGGGGTGGTGTGAAGGGATCCAGGCCTGCTTTTGAGGAAAGTGTTCTGACACTCGATCGTGGTGATGCTTGTGCCGCTTGGTGAATATTCTGACAGCCGCGCATCGGACCGCTTCCAGGGATGTCATGGTA
>NW_006922035.1:1563027-1565526 GCF_000298275.1 Orycteropus afer afer | reverse complement strand
TCCTGTGTTCAGGGATTAGACTGCGTGTGACCTGGGGCCTCTCACTGGTGCTGTCAGGAACAGGGCTCCTTTTGAGAACCTGTGGTGGATGGAAAACTCGACTTTCCTATTTGAAGTGGTGGGCACTGTATAATTAATTCAAGCAATGCAGCAGCCGTGCTTAATCAGTTTAGATTTAAAAAAAATTGGAGTAGCACACAATTTTGACTGTATGTTTAACACTTGTACATTAATCTTAAAAAATAGGGTTTTCAACCATACCAGGTAATGTGGCTACTCAAAAGAAGCTCCTTGTGTATGGGAACTGGTTGTTTTGGCCCCTGTTGCAAACGGCCTTGTTAGTGAAGGGAGGCGATCGCTCTGTGGGTCAGGAGCCAGGTCTGCTGCGTGACCCGAGGTGTCTCCTCTTGGTGACCTGGAAGTGGAGGAGGAGGCCGCAGAAGCTGTTAGCGAGTCTGCACAGTCTGGTTGAGATCCAGCGGCAGCCATTTACACGTGAGCTTGTGGCATGTTCCCAAGGAATCGAGCTCCTTGCAGATGACTGTTACAACAGCTCTTGCTTGCAGGCTGCACTTCGGTGTGAAATGCAGGGGTTTGGAGCGCTCAGTGCGCCTGGGGAGGGTGTAACCACCTCGATGCACACATCTCCGTAAGCTGAAGAAATTTCAAAACTCTCTCCTTAGCAGAGTTCTCTTGATTCCGTGGGTTGACTTAGTAATCTCCAGTCTAATAGCACATGGCTGCAGGCTGGCATTTCCTCTTGGCTCCAGGTGTAACACCATCCGTTCAGTTGACCAGACACAGTGGGGTGCCCTCAGCTCTCCGAACTATAGGTGTTCCCTGCAGTCTTTCTCTTGAGGTCTAACCGTGTTTCCTGACCACCTCCCGGTACAGGCCTGTGGCTCAGTCCTCAGAGCTGTCTGGGCATGGTTCTAAAATAATTTACCTGTGAATAGAAGGCACCTGGGATTTGAACATTTGTTTGAAATGCAGATTCCTGGGCCTAACCCCAGAGATTATGATTGTGTAGCTTGAGAGGGGGAGCTCTGGTGGTGTAGTGCCTAAGGCACTTCACTGCTGACCTGAAGGCTGGTGGTTCAAACCCACGAGCCACTCCTCAGAAGGAAGGTTGGGCAGTCTACTTCCATAGTGACACCACTTCGGATACCCAAGGAGGGGTCACTATGCGTCGGGTCGGCAGTGCGTTTGGTTTTTTTGTTTTTGTCCCCCCGTTTAGTTTGGGAGGTGGGACCTGTGAGTCTGTATTTTTAATACATAATCCACGTGATTCCAGAGCAGGTGGTCTGCAGATGCTGTTGTGAGGAACTCGAGGATTGGCAGTACCCAGGGCTTCCATTAGGAGCTCTGGTAGCATAGAGCCTAAGGCACCTGACTGCTAACCAGAAGGCTGGCGGTTCAAACCCACCAGCCACTGCTCGGAAGGAAGGTTGGGCAATCTGCTTCCATAGTGATACCGCCTCAGAAACCCAAGGAGGGGTCTCTGTGAGTCAGGTCCGACTCGACGGGCCGTAACAGCACAACAACAACAGGGCTTCCACCTGGCCCGCTGAGGTTTGACGAAAGGCTGGGAGTTGATTGATGTTTCCATCCCAGCTCTAGAGATTCACAATCTGCGTCTTCACAAGATCTCCAGGTGCTTGTTGTGGATCAGACTCAGCCTGGGATCCATAAGAATCCCCTGGGCATCTGTTACCACGTGGGCTCCGACTCAGTCCATCTGGGATGGAAGAGCGGCTTCCCAGCAGGGGGTCCACTGGGGTGACCTGAGCCCTGGTGAGAATTGAGGACAGTGGAGGAGGCCGCTGCCTGGGATCTGCAGCCCTGTCCCGTGCGGTGTTCCTGTCAGAGGCCCCGGGATGGTCCAGGCGCCGGCCGGTGCTGCTGCGTCGCTCTCGGGCGGTGAGGGCAGCCTTCCCTTCGGCGCCTCATTTCCACGTGCTTGGGCTTTTTCTTTGCCTTTGAAGACTGTCACACGTTTTCACATCTTCTTTTTCATCGCTTCCTGTTGTTGTAGGTTAAAGATCGAGGTCCCGAAGCCACGAGAAGATTTTTTAACTGGTTTTACTGGAGCATTAACTTGGGGGCTATTGTGTCCCTGGGCGGCATCGCATACATTCAGCAGAACGTGAGCTTCTTCACCGGCTACGTTATCCCCACCGTGTGCATCGGTGTGGCTTTCGTGGTCTTCCTCTGTGGCCAGAGCTTTTTCATCACCAAGCCTCCCGACGGCAGTGCTTTTACAGACGTGTTCAAGATTCTGGCATATTCCTGCTGTCCACAGAAGCAGCTGGGGAAACACTGTGCGAGGAGGTACGTGCTGCAGCCCCACCACGGTGGTTAGCTGTGGCTTGGTTGGCTGTGTTGGCAGTCCCTGTCAGCTCATTAGCGGCTTCTGTTTCTGTGGCTTACAGGGGTGAGCAGGCCCGTGTCCTCAGCCCTGTCAGGGAGGCAGGCACAGTGCTGTCGCCCGTTGTGAAG
>NW_006922035.1:1554579-1562607 GCF_000298275.1 Orycteropus afer afer | reverse complement strand
GGGGTCTCCCACCTCAGCACTGCTTCCCGTGTCCTGGGAAACCCCTCAGTACTGGGCAGACAGGACAGCTGGTTGCCCTAGATCCAGGTTAATAAAAAGAGAGCCCAGAATTCAGCCCGAGACCACAGGAATAGTTTGTTATTCGTGGAGATAGTTACATGTCGGTTTCACTGAGTGGACCTTTGACCTTTCAGCTAGGCAGTTCTGTGAAGTTTCACACGCTCACCCAGTCGGGTACCACCGCTGCAGTCAAGCTGGAAAATGCCCTCTGCCCCGAAACACCCCTCCGTGGGGACCATTCTGGTCGTGGTGGGAGTTCTTGATAGGGGCTGCTTTCTGGGGTTGACCACTCAGCTGTGGCAGCCACTGCCTCTCAGGAGGGCGGCCACGCCCTTAGTGGACAGCACTGCATGCTGGCATGCTCTCCCACAGGCCAGCTCCCAGTCTGCTTCCCGTGGCATTGGCATCTGTCTTCTCTGTGTACCGGGGTTGTAGACTGTCTTCTGCGGGGTGGACCAGGAGCTCCGTGAGGAGCGTTTACGGGCCTGCTGATCCTCCAGGCTGACCAGCTGTGGTTTCTGGAGCTGCCACGTGGGGGGGATTCTGCCAGACCTTCAGAGGTCACGTAGAGACCCCAGAAGCACAGAGGGGAGCACACAGGGCCATAATCCATGCTTGCCACTGCAGTGCGTTCACCTCCATCCGGGCCATCATCCAGGATCCTCACTCTGGGGGCTCTTGCCTTCATCTGGGCCCATCCCAGTTTCTCTCTGGCCTCAGTAGATCTGTGTCTGGAAGGTCAGGTGATGCTGTTTTCAGAGGCACATCATTGTGTGTGTGCTGTTTGTTCTGCCCTGAGTGGAAGGGGCCTAGATCTCTCTGGAGACACATCTTTGAGTGGAGGATCAGTGAGAATGCCCGGCTTTCCAGGAGGAAGTTACACACATGCACAGAGAGCGAGGGCCCCAGAGAGCAGAGACTTCTCAGAGCTGGAGAGCAGGCGGTTTCTGGGGGTGAAGCAGCGGGCTCACCCTGTCTACCGATGTCATTGTGACCAGATGCCAGGATGGACTGGTGTATTGCAGAGCCACATACTAACAACGTGTATGAACAAAGTGAAGTTTAAGGAGCTCTGGTGGTGTAATGGTTAAGGCATGTGGCTGCTAACCAGAAGGTTGGTGGTTCAAATCTACCAGCCGCTCTGCAGAAGAAAGATGAGGCAGTCTGCTTCCCTAAAGGTCTGTAGCCTCGAAAACCCAGTGCGGTCGCTGTGAGTTGGAAACAACTCAGTGGCGGTTGGGTTTTTGTGTGTGTTTTTTTTAATCTTGGCAGTTTTTAAAACATTTTAACAGCATGAAACAAAAGCGCTATAACCAGTAACCCGGAGGAATGCTTCTTGGTGTGAAAATGGTTCTGATAATTGAAACTGAGATGGTTTTAGAGTAACACGTTTAGTGTGATGTAGTAATTCAGCAGTACGTGTGAGCGGTACATAGTTTTCCACTGGTGGTACAGCGAATGTCTCCTAAGTTCAGAACCTTCCGGTTCTCCCCACTAAACTGCCCCATACGGAAGGGTGGAGCCGTGTCTGAGTGTTACTTGTGTGTTCCCAAGGTTGTTTTGGTGTGAGTGCTAACAGAGGTGGGCAGGCAGAAGTGCTCAGTTCTTAACCTGGTGGACTGAATTTTGTGTCCACGACCAAACATTGCCTAAACTAAAATTCATTTACCTATTGGAGTTCCTCCACTCTGGCAGCCCAGATTGAAAACCGCAGCATTTACGTTTAAAACAGTTAAACAGCACAGGAGTGTATAAACTAGAAAGCTGGCGTTTATACCTGACCGCCAGAATCGGAACGGGTCTTGAAGGCAGTTAATTGAATATCTCTTGGTATTTCGGACTTTTCAGAAAAGTGTGCAATTTTTTTTTTTTTTTCCCGTGCTTCACCCTGAGAACCTGAGCTGCTAGGACATTTGCCAGCTGGAAAGCCCTTGTGGCTGCCTGGTCAGACCTGTTCATTTGATAACAAAAATAATGGTGCAGACCCACGTGGAGTAAAGCAGCCTGCTAGGGAAAGGGCCATGTACTGTGACTGATGGGACTATGTGGCCAAGAGTGACTGTGGAGGTGACCCAGTGCTCAGGGCCTGCCTGGGTCCCTGTCCTGGCCCGCTGCCTAGCTCTGTCACTTTGGGCATGTTTCTTACCCTGTGTGCCCTGGGTAACTCACTGCCGTCGAGTCAACTCTGGCTCATGGTGAGCCCTCCTTGGGTTTCTGAGGCGGTATCTCTACAGAAGGAGATTGCCCAGTCCAGTGCCTTAGACACTGCGCCATCAGAGTTCCCGCCAACCCTTCTGCTGCTTCCTTAACCTGAGCGAGAGCTTGTGCAGAACAGAATGCGTCCACATAGTTAACACCAGTTCCTACATGCGAAATAAACCAGCATGATTTCCTTTAACCATGTTGGTCCTGGTGGTCAGGCCTTGGCATTGAAGGAATTAGCTAATTAAAGCACCAAAACCACGCAGTGAAAGTGTCTTTCAGGTAGAAGTTTGGTGACACCCCTGACGTTGACATTGGCAGCCTCAGGTGCCACTGCAGACATCCTCTCCCGGCACCAGTGGCTGTTTAGTGGCTGAAGCTGAGGTTCGCATCAGCCACTGGTGGGCCACTGCTGAACTCTGCCTTCCAGCCTGTAGGTTTACGGTGGTGCAGTTGCACTTGGACTGGAAAGTCCTTCTGGAAGCTGCAGTAGGACATGGTGTTAGACACCACGCGGTGGCTGGATGTGTTGTGTACAATTAGCAGGCAACAGAATGAACCAGAAGCAAATTCAATACAGTGGGCTGGTTTCCTGTCTCCAAACTGAATTTGTTACCAAATAATGGATTCTGGGAGGGGGAAGAAAACTAATTCCTTCATTTTATTTCCCAAAGTGAAAGCAGTGGCGTCTCTCAGCAACCTTCTAAACACAGTCTGTTTGATTCATGTAAGATGTCTCGAGGAGGACCGTTTCCTGAAGATAAAGTGGAAGATGTGAAAGCTCTTGTCAAGATTATCCCTGTTTTCTTGGCTTTGATACCTTACTGGACAGTGTATTTTCAAGTGAGTGGTGGTGAACAGATTACGTTTCCTTTTCTCTCGGCGGAACGTTGCCCTGTGTTTTGCCCACCACTACAGCCTGGAGGACTCTGGCCATGTCTCCAGACCAGGCTTCAGGAGCTTGGCGTTTGTGTTTTGAGTTGTGGGCTCATCTTGGCTGCTTTGAATGTTTGGAGCACTCTGCCAGGATAGCAGCTGGGGATGGGTTTTCAGGGCTCCGCCTTCCCCTGCCTGTTTGAGCCGCTGGTGGTGCTTGTGCAGTGCTGGTGTCCAGGAGACGTTCAGGTGGCCCCGTAGCCGATGGGGCAGCGTCTGTGCTGGCATCTTGTCGGCTCTCACCCCGCAATGTCCACGTGGGGGTGATGACAGGCTCATAACATCTGGGAGATGGGGTCGGTTTCCGTGTAACGATGCTGCTTTTTATACCCAGATGCAGACAACGTATGTTTTACAGAGTCTTCATTTGAAGATTCCAGAAATTTCAAGTATCACACCAACCCCTCATACGGTAAGAGTGGCTGAAATGATCTGAAGATTGTCCATTGGGGTTTCCACAGTGAAGGGCTTTCTCTGCCAATTGTAGTTGTAAGTTTTCGCTGTTAGCATAAGCTGAAGATGTTCTTACTGGAATTGAGCCTGACTGTTTTAGGGGTATTTCCCACTGGACACGCTGATTCCCAGATTTGTGTGGAGTCCTTTATGCTGCAGACTCTCCCCTTCAGAGCCCAGAAGAGCAGATGCAGGCTTTCAGAAGCACAGACCTTTTCCTGTCCCGGTGGCTCGAAGCCGAGAGCTTGTCCGGGAGGTCGTGCTGTGTAGGACGCTGGGGCCTTTGTCCAGGGAGCACCTGCTCTTCAGACACTGGGGGCAGATGAGGCGCTCCCATGCCGGGCACACAGGCCGCCTCTCACGCGCACACTCTGCACACCCCAGTTCCCCGCAGCCTGGCTGACCATGTTCGATGCCGTGCTCATCCTCCTGCTGATCCCTCTGAAGGACAAGCTGGTTGATCCCGTTTTGAGAAGAAACGGCTTACTCCCCTCATCCTTAAAAAGGATCGCTGTTGGGATGTTCTTCGTGATGTGTTCCGCCTTTGCTGCAGGTAAGACGCCATTTCCAGCTCCCTCCCGACCCAGGAGTAAGAACACAACTGCGTTCCCTTACACCATGGAGCTTTCTTCAGCTCTTAAGTCTTCATTATGTGATGGGTAAAAAATTTTTCCAAGGGGTTTGTCATCATTTTCCTTCTAGAACTAAATATGTTGAACTGCTCCCCAAGGAAGGTAGCTTTTGGATGAGATCAGAGGAGGCTTGTCCTCTGCTCACTGGTTTAGAGTTCAGGTGGCTGTTGATGGCTGAGTGGGTGCGTTTCTGTAAATTAGAGGCATTGCATCATTCTCAAAGAGGAAAGTGCAAGTTAGGTCCGGTAGCCGGCATCAGTGTGGCCCTAAAGCCTTTGAATTTGTATGTACAATTGTCTGGACTCCTGGGGAGGAAGATTGATTCCGTGGTTACAGGACTGAGCCCAGCCCCTCCTTACTCCCCCACCGCATCCCTGCCGATGGCTAAGAGCTGAGGTCTAAATACTCGAACACTGATGGAGGGTGAGCCTTATGGGGGACTCATTCTGTTTTCAGGATTCTGACATTCTGAAGTACGAGTCATTTTGTCTTGCTGATAAGCTAGGGTATTGCTGACTTTCTAAACTCACTTTGGAGTTCTTCCTCCATTAACGTTTTAAACTGTTGAACTGTGAAGTGGCTTAGTGATCCAGTAAGAAAAGCTGACGGCCCTGGACGGCCACGAGGGGCCTCGTGGTGAGCACAGCGGAGATGGAATCGCATGTTTCGAACAATGCTTCCTTCACCAGCTTCATAGCCTGTGGCAGAGTGAGCACGTTGATGTAGCTCTTAATAGATGTAAAGAAACTAAGTTCCGAGGCTTAAGAACCCCATACTCCCGAGACGGTGGTGGGGGACTGCTGCGTTTGCCCTTGACCAAACAGATCGTTGAAGTGGGGTCGTTGGAACCCAGTTCTCACTGTGCTTTCGTCATCATTGGTTCCTTCTCCGGTGCTGGGCGTGTGGGGAAATGAGCGAGAGCCGCAGCACTGACCGGTAGCAGGGCTCCACGTGCAGGATTCAGAGACGCCGAGTCAGCCGGCAGGGGTCAAGCTGAGACCAGCCACGGGGCTGGAGACCATGTCTGTCTGTCCTGTCTCCAGAGCGCCTGGCGGAGTCTCAGCCAGTGCGGCTTGGCCTTAGCCCCAGCGACCCATCTTTCTCCCTGGGCCTGGGACGTCCCTCTGAGCGCCCTGACGTGGGGTGGACACTGAGGAAGGGGCCCTCACCCCTGTCTGTGGAGAGGGTGTCTGCTCTCTCAGTGTTCTCCAGTCGATGAGTCGATTCCAAAGTGTTCCTCTGAACACCACTTTCTGTAGTCTCACCACTGGCTGGCTGGCTTCTGCGGGGCGCCTCCAGAGCTGGGCAGGGTGTTCCAGTGCCTTCTAGGCGTGATCCTGGAGGAAACAGCGCCAGCCAAGTGAGCGCGAGAATACCCAGTCGCAGCGGTGGCCCTGGCTTGCAGACACATGGTGGTGAGCTCCAGGGCCCAGTGACAGAAGTCAGGCTGCCTCCTCAGCAGTGGCTGGCCCCAGAGGTGATGCCAGCAAATACCGAGTGGCTGGAAGGGGTCTCTTCCCTCGGTGCCCAGGTGTTGGGAAGCAGCTCACCTTTCCTGAGTTGGGAGGAGTTTACATATCTTAAGTACAACTTGAGAAAGTTAGCGGGACCAGCTCCCAGGTTTCATGACCGTCCGTCCCCAGCTTAGGTGAGTACCGTTGAATGGGAACGTGCGTGAGCTCTCCGTAGAGGCTTGACATCGTTACAGCAGACCACAGTTATAGACGGTTCTTCGTTTTGCCTGTGATGGCGTGGGTTCGGCAGGGGTCGGTTTGCCTCAGCCCTTCCTGCCTTCACCAGTAACGAGCCAGTCCCTGCGCTGAGTGCCAACCCGCTGGTGACGTCTCCTTTCCGGTTTCTCAGGCGAGTCGGGCATGCCGGGGTTGCTTCCCGTCTGCCTGGCAGAGAAAGGAGCGGGTTGCTCTGCGTTTCCTTTTCCGCTTGCAACTTGTGTGTCCCTTTTTAACCTCCAATGTGAGAGATGCTCACTGGAGAACAGGAGGCTTGAGTGAAGGAGAAAATAAAAGCCAACAGGAGCCCTCCTGACGCGCTCCCCCTAGTGTTTCGGTGCACGTCCTCCTAACCTTTGTGCTATGTGTGTGCACAGACACACCTTTGTTTTACATAACCGAAATCCCATGTAAGCTTGGTGGGAGCCTGGATAAGAAAAAATAAATAAATAAAAATAAACCACAAAAATATAATAACAGTTATGTGTGTTGTTAGGGGCGGCCCTCCCCTTACAACACACGCGCACGCGCGCGCATGTGAGCAGTGATGAAACGTGTACACGTGGTACATGTGTTCGTTCCTTTGTCTCCTGGTTTGGAAAGATCTGAGAGGGGCGCATCCTCTCGTGTCAGACGCTGGTCTGCGGGCCCTCACTGGTGGGTGTAGGTTTCCAGTTTTCACCCTTGCGGGCCTCACTGCGGTGGTAGTCCCCTGCTCATGCTCAGATTCCAGGAGGGCACTCGTGGCCGCCTCTGAAGGCTGCTGGCGTCTGGTGCCGAAGTGCCTTCTACGCAAGGAACCCGTCCCCCGGCTTCTCAGGTCGATGGTCCCAGTTCCCGCCCCTCTGGGATCTGCTTTTCTCTCGTCCCCTGTGCGTGGAGTGGTGCTATCTTACCTGGCGGTTTTAAGCGTGGGCTTCAGGGCAGGGATGGACAGCCTGAGGTTGACACGGATTTATCTTGAGTCCGTTTGTCTTGGGAGAGGCCCTCAGCTCTCATCAGAAGAGTGCTCATTACCCACTCCACCCTAGAGAGCCCAGAACCAGAGCTCTGCAGTCAAGTCAGTGCCAACTCACAGCCACGCCATGGACAGAGTAGAGCTGCCCCATAGGGTGTCTGAGGCTGTGATCTTTATGGGAGCAGCCTGCCTCGTCTTTCTCAAGAGGAGCGGATGGTGGATTCGAACCGCAGGCTTTCTGTTTGCAGTTCAGCGCTTTAACCACTGTACCACCACGGCTTCTATAAATATGTGTAGATTCACTGCCATCAAGTAGATTAAGGCTCATAGTGATCCTGTAGGATAGAGTAGAAGTGCCCCATGGGGTTCCGTGGCTGTGAATCTTAACAGAAGCAGACTGCCTCATCTTTCTTGTGCAGAGCAGCCGTTCAAGCCACCGACCTTTGGTTCGCAGCCGAGTGCTAACCGCTGTGTCACCAATCACAGGGAGGAGCTGAATTCATTAAGAGTCCCCACCTGAGGGGGACCCCGGCAGTAACTTTATATCCTCACAGGGCATGTTTCTGTGCAGCTCCGTGGTTGGTCAGTGTTCCATTTAATCTATAGCCTGTTACTGATGGCTGTATACTTCATACTTTGTGTATCAGTAATTGGAGCGTTGGAATTTGTAGGAAGCTACTGAAGTTAGCGGTGCTAGGCTTCCTTGTCTCATCCCTGACTGTAAAGGGAGGGCCGTTCCAACTGCCTGTTGAGTTTGTGTTTAGCACCCTGTCGGATTGAACTAGACGTCCCTGATGAGATTCAAGGTCAGGTTCACTGAGTGCAGTTAGCAGGAATGCGTGTTGTTTGTCTAAGATGGCTTCCCCCCTTTTGTCATTGATGTTTTGTATTAAGTTTTAAATATTTAGTTATTCCTCTATTTCTGGAATGCATCCTGCATGTTCAGAGAGCTGAGCATGATCATTTTTTTATTTTTAATGCATTTTATTAAAATATAATTTATGTACAGTGAAATACACAAAACTAAAGTATATGGGTCAGTGTCTTTTTTTTTTTT
>NW_006922035.1:1546595-1554434 GCF_000298275.1 Orycteropus afer afer | reverse complement strand
AAAGTTTCCCTCCATATGTAAACCTTTCCTTGACCCTCCACAACAATGAACTAATACTATATTTGTCCTTCTGTGATTGACTTATATCACTCAGCATAATGTCTTCCAAGTTCATCTGTATTATGCAGTGTTTTGCAGACTCTATATTATTCTTTAGTGCTGCACAGCATTCCGTTATGTGTATGTACCATAGTTTGGTCATCCACTCTTCCACTATAAATCTTAAGAGATAAGTCCCTTGCCAGATATGTAATTATTGGCAAATATGAATTTGTTGCTGTCATTTTTGTTGTGTGCTTTTTCATGGTGTTGATTTCTTTGTTCCTTATAATTTTCTATGCTGAGTTCATTTTCTTTATGAATCTTGTTTATCACTTCTTTCATTGCATTGTTTTAGTATTTGCTGAATATTTATGCTGGTCCTCTTTTTTGATGTGAAGGTGTATCATTTTCCTTTGAAGTTACCTGTGATTTATAGTTTTCTTCCCAAGTTTAGAACAGGCCGTTCTATCTCATAGTTGTCTTGACTTCCCTGTCATTTAGAAGTTCTGTAATGACACAGTTTTTTCCCTCTTTTTGTTTGTAGTTGTGCTCATTTGTCAGTTGACGTCTCTGGTTCCCTGTTAACAATCTTGTAGGCTTATTTACTTTGGTTTCTTCCATAGCTGGGTTGGTTTCTGGGTTATATCATCATGTGTGTTAATGGTCAGTTGTTGGCTGTTGTTGCTTTTCTGTCCAAAGGACTCCCTTTAGCATCTCTTGTAAGGTTGGTCTCATTTTAACAAATTCCCTTAATTTCTGCTTATCTGGAAATGTCCTAATTTCACCATCATATTTGAGGGACAATTTTGCTGGATACCTAATTCTTGGTTGGAAATTTTTCTCTTCAGGGTTTTCTATATACCATCCCGTTGTTTTCTCACCTGCATGGTTTCTGTCGAGAAATCCAAGCTTACTCTTACTGGTTGCCCTTGTAGGTAACTTTTTGTTTTTCCCATGCTGCTCTCATGGTTCTTTGTCTTTGGTTCTGGTGAGTTTGATGATGATATATGTCTGGGTGATTTTCTTTTGGAGTCTATCCTGTTTGGGGATCGTTAGACTTCCTGAATGGATACTTTCTCATCTTTCATCATACCAGGACAATTCTCTTCCAACAAATCTTGGACGATTTTCTTAGTGATTTTATTTGTCTCTTCCTGTTCTGGAATTCCGATTACATGTAGGTTATTCCTTTTGATGGAATCCCACATGAACCTTAGGCTTTCTTCATTTTGTTTTCACCTTTTTTCTGATTTATCCCTTTCCAAGGAATGTTCAGGTATTTGCTTTCAGTCTCCCTGATTCTGTCTCTATTGATTCAATTCTGCTCCTTTGCCCATTCAGTGTCTTACCTATTTCTGAAAATTTAGGATTAATCATTATTCTGGATTTCCGTGTGGAGATTTTGGGTCATTTCTAATGTTTCATTTATTTTGTCATTTTGTTCTTGTATTGTCGTTTGAAATTGTTCTAGGGTTTTCTCTGTATTTTCCTTATCTGTCTCTCAATTTGTTGAAGGTACTTAAATATAATTCTTTTGAATTCCTTATCAGGGAGTTCCAGTGCTGCATCTTCCTCAGGGATGTGTTTTGGGTCTGTATCCTGGGCCCTTGTTTCTCCTGCTTTATCTTGCTTCTTTGTGTGGACTGTGATGCTCTGTTGTCTCCGAGGCATTGTGATGTTTTTGTGTTTATATTTAATTGGTGATTGTATGTTGGAGTAGGAGCTCTGGTAGCATAGTGCCTAAGGCACTTGACCGCTCACCAGAAGGCTGGCGGTTCAAACCCACCAAGCTACTCCTTGGAAGGAAGGTTGGGCAATCCTACTTCCGTAGTGATACTGCCTTGGAAACCCAAGGAGGGGTCGCTGTGAGTCGGGGCTGACTCGATGGCAAACAACAACAACATGTTGGAGTGACTAGCCCACGATTTTCGTTTTTTTGTTTTGTTTATATGTTATCTATACAGGCAGGGTACTGTGCTGTGCTCCTCTATTCACTAGTTGACAGCACTTACGCACTCACCACCTGTCTCCTTTCCTGTTGTCAGCCTCTCATATGTCCCTGCCAACCTTGGCAAACAGAGCCTGTTCTTAGGTCCCTGGAATCCAAATGAGAATGCTATCACTTTAAAATCCAAAATGGTTGCCACTTGTTGTTAACATTCAAAATGTCTGTGCCCTCGGTCACTTTAAATATCCAAAATGGCCACTGTTTATAAGCATTCAAAATGGCTGCTGTATATAAATATTCAAAATGTCTGCACCCTCCAGACAGCAGAAAGTCCACAGCTCAGGTTGTCTGCCTCCTTGCTGTTTCCCTTCCTAGTCATAGGCTACCAGAACAGTTGTCCCTGCAGCCCTTGGTGACCAGGGCTGATCTTTAGGTCAATTCTCAGGTCCCAATACCACTTGGGAATATACAGGCTGTTGGTCCCATCAGAGTAGCTGACAGTCCACAGCTCTGTACTCACTGTTTTCGTTCAGGTTTTTCCACTAGTTGGTGCCTAACCCACTTCTGTATAGTTCCTTTCAAAGCTCAGGGCTCCAGGATTATCTTCTGTATCTGTGTCAATTGGTTTTTTTTTTCCTTTGTTGACAAGGGTCTTGTCTGCCTATTGCTCCATCTGACCGGAACTCCTGTTTCTGTTATACTTTTGATAACGATGTCTAGCTTCGTGGTGGAATTGGGAGAGACTGGCTTTGTCATCCTGGCGTTGAGGACTTGAGGCTTTCTTCCCAGCCTAATGTTAGAGATACCGCGCACATCTTTAATCCACAGTGTTGGAAAAAGCGCACATGAGATAGATATGTGGTCTGTACCCTTTAGGAACCTGGGGAAGCTGAGAGCTGGAAGATGCCTTGGTGTGGGCACCCGGGAAGGAGGCTGTATGATTGGACACTTACCCGTTCAGGCAGTTCCAGTGTCTTCATAGCAGACTTGTAGGTTTTAGTTGCAAACGTTAATACGTAAACCGTCTCCAACCCACTTCCTCTGGATCCTAGGAATTCTGGAAAGCAAGCGGCTGAACCTCGTGAGAGATAAGACCATCAACCAGACCATCGGAGGTGTCCTGTATCACGCGGCCGACCTGACCATCTGGTGGCAGCTTCCACAGTACGTGCTGATCGGGATCAGTGAGATCTTCGCCAGCATAGCAGGTGAGCTTCCCGAGCACCGCCCG
Organism: Orycteropus afer afer; assembly: GCF_000298275.1. Classification (NCBI taxonomy): domain Eukaryota; kingdom Metazoa; phylum Chordata; class Mammalia; order Tubulidentata; family Orycteropodidae; genus Orycteropus; species Orycteropus afer. The sequence continues at coordinate 1,551,213 of NW_006922035.1, read as the reverse complement.
CGAGTCGCATCACGAAACAGTGAAGACCAGCATGCTTACGGTGCTGTTAGGGTGTGCTGACACAGACATAGCACAGCACTGTGCGTTTTTGGCCGGCATGTGTGGTTACGAATATGAATCAGAAAATAAACAGCAATACGTGGTTAGGGTTTTCCTCTCTTGGCATAAGGACAGCACTTCCCAAAGTGTTTTCATGAAGATTCATCAGCTGCCTTGTGGGTGCCACAGAAGAGGGTAGGGGCAGAAGAGTCCTGCTGGGCAGACCGCATGGGGCCAGGCTCTTAATGACGGCAGTGCAGACGTTTCTAGAAACCCAGTCTGTTTTTTAACGTGTGCTGCCACAGGCCTCTCCTTTATGCCAGTCAGTTTCTGGGTGGGGACAGTGTTCTGTGCGGACCGGCTGGCTGTGGTGTGAGGGGGCAGGGAGAAGTAGTGATTTCCAGAGCTGAGGAGGCAGGCTGGCCTGTGGGCGTGGGAGGCAGTGGTCCCCACTCCACTCAGCAAACACGTTCAAGGTTGCGCGAGAGCGTGGGGAGCAAGGTAAGTCACGGTGGAATTGTCTCCCAGGCTGGACTCCAGGACCTCACTGGGGCAGGCACCACACCAGGGTGCACCGTCACAGGCTGCGGGCCACACTGGAGACTGTTTATAAAATTTATTATTCTATTGTATAAAAATATCCCTACAGTTATGATAACAAAACATTCCTTGTAAGCCCAGCTTTGATACATCTACAGATGCCTGTAAGGTGAATAGTCAGTGCTGGTTGACTTGTTGAACCTTAGGATGCGCTCGGGTCAGAGCTGTCATTATTACCCGGTCACAGTGAGGCTTTGAATCTGTACACACTGCAGGCACACACCATTTTGTTCCTTGCTCCCATGTGTTTTATAGTTGCCAATTTTGTCAAATTTTTTGGTGTTTTAGCTAAAACATTGTGGTCATTAGTATTTGTGAACCCATATCAATTTTTTTGAGGATGAAATAATCGGAGGAAAAGAAGGGGGAAAAAAAAAGCCTTCTGTTCCGTTACTAATTAAGTTACGATTTCGTGTAGACAGATTTTTTTATAAAACGGTTTTGTTGTTAGCATTCATATAATCTGAGAAATACTATATTGAAGCGGTTTTCAGCTGCACTTATCACATGTTATTCTGATTAAAATTCATAATAATGATTATGAAGCGTTCTTTGTGGTCTGGTCTGGGAGGAGGTCCTTGGCGGGGTGACACCATGAGTTACCGCGCTGATGACGTCAGCCCTAGTGACACTACTGGATAGATTGCAAAGATTGGTGCCCAGTTATTAGGGGAATCTGAATTCATGAACATAACTGATAAAGTGGCTTAACAGTCCTGCTTTGCAGTAGGGCTCATGAGCCCTTTCCCCGTCGTAGAGAGCGTGTGTACTCTGTCTCCAGACCCCTGACTGGGGGACGTAGGGGCATTGTGCTGCTCCAACCTCCTCCTCTGGGAGGAAAGACAAAGCAAATGCAAGTGCCAACAGATCCACCACTACCTTGAAGTTTGAGTGCAGGAGGTTAAGTTCCCGCCTCACTGACTTACCTATCTTCGAAAGTCTCACGGTGAACAGGAGACCCAGCGGCTTGGTCCTAACCTTAGCTCTCAGGAGCTTGTGTTGGTACCATCTTGAGACGGGGGAGAGAATTGTATGGCTGGAGGCCCCACAGCCCGACTGGGACCTTGTGCCCCTGGGGCCGGGTCAGGTGGGAGCTGCAGCGGTGGGAGGTCCACTCCTTTTACGGCCTGCCTGCACCTTCTCCTCGTAGGTCTGGAGTTTGCGTACTCGGCCGCCCCCAAGTCCATGCAGAGCGCCATCATGGGCTTGTTCTTCTTCTTCTCCGGCATTGGGTCCTTTGTGGGCTCCGGCCTCTTGGCCCTCGTGTCCGTCAAAGCCATCGGCTGGATGAGCAGCCACACAGACTTCGGTAAGAGCCACCGTCTACTCTGAAATGACCCGGATGGGAGGCGGGGGCCCAGGGCTTCCCCAGTGTGTGGGAGTGGACTCAGTGGTTTTCATGGAGGCAGCCTGGCCAGAGAACTGCTTGTCACTGTCCCCTGGGCTACCTTGCACCCCTTATCTGCTCCGATCCCACCACTTGCTCTACCTGGGTCACACCCTGGCCGGCAGCTGTCACGGTCATGGCTGTTTCCTGGGTAAATAGATTGTTTCACGTGGCCGTGAAGTGTCAGACTTTTCCTGAGGGTAAGAGAGTCCCTGCTCCATCACAAGCCAGAGTGTTGATAGAGTGCTGGCCCCAGCCCCGATCAGATACACCACTGTCTTTAGAGGCGTGGGCACGGCTTTGAATTAGAGAAACGTGGTATTTTCCAGGCCACAGGTAAAAGTGAGCCCGACTTTAGTGGGGAGCCAATTCAGCAGTAAACGCTGCAGTGTCTCTAAGCCCAGCTGACATGTGTCCATTGCCTTTCACTCTCCTGCAGGTAATATTAACGGCTGCTACCTGAACTACTACTTTTTTCTTCTGGCTGCTATTCAAGGAGCTACCCTCCTGCTGTTCCTTATTGTTTCTGTGAAATACGACCGGCAGCGATCCCGAGCTAATGGCACACCTGCCGGTGGGAGGACCTGACATTTGCAAAGCCCATTCACTGGGCCCATGTGTGGACACGTGACAGTGGTCACGTGACTGGGGGATGCACTGAGGACGAGCTGCTTCACGTGGCCATGAGATGTCAGCCTTTTTGGACCCTTGCATGTTACTGAGTTAGTTTCTTCTTCTCTCCAGATAAACTAGGTGAGTGCCTTAGTGTGGCCTGTGGCCTGCAGCCCTGTGCTCGGGGATAGGTGTTGGGTGCACGGCCTTTCCTCGTCGGAGCCCTGACCACTCCAGACCGACCTGCCTTCTCCAGCAAACCCCCACGGGTGAAGTGACAGGGCCTTCAGAAACCACACCTCCACGGGCTGACGTATCAATGTAAACAAGTGTTATTCTTTCCTTCCACAAGTCATGTGGTTGCTCTCTGGCTCTCTTTACATGAATGAACATCTGTTGAGGGTGGGGGCATTGTTTCTAAACATAAAATGTTCTTGGGTGCTGCAAAAATCACCTGTAAAGGTTACATACGTGGTCTCCATCGTCTGCCAGATCTTGCCATCACCAAGTTTGTGGTTCAGGCCGGTCATGACTTTATTTTATTTGCTGCTTCAAAAAAATAATAGTAATAATCCAACAATTGATGTCAGTTTTCTTTAAGTAAGAACATGCATCAAGAAGTGTTTAAGCCTCTGTAGCCCATCTGAAGGTACAAAACAACTCAAACAACTGGAAGCTGTTTGCAGCTTGCCTCGGCGGTTCAGCTTTACTTTGAGTCCTGTTAAGACTGCCCACCAACGATGGGGGATGTAGGGAGAAAGCGTTCTGTGCACAGTTAGCCGTGGCGGCTAGGAACGATTCGGAGTGTTAATGGGAACTTGAACTGCTGGACTAGGCTTCAGCTTTTGTATTGTTTCTGTACATGGATCTGGGAGTTGTGGTTTTGTTAAATAAACTGTTCTATATTTGGCAGTGTGTCTTTGGTATGACTGACTCATGCACACACCTGCAGTCTGAAACCCATTAATGAGGTCTCTGTGTGATTTGTCCAGCATCCTCGTTGGTCTGGCATTTTACCCATGGACAGCAGGAGGCCACCAGGGCTTGAACATGCCCTGAGTCAGGAGTGGACGAGAACTGCAGCTCTCTGATTCTCAAAAGCAGTGACTCTGACCTACTCCACACTAAGGCCTGGCTTTACATCGTACAGCCACCCAGTGGGTTTCCAGTACAAAGTACAGAGAAACCCCAGAAGAGCACGAGTAGATGTTGCAGTAGAGGTGATGCAGATGGCAGATGGGCATTCTGGTCACCTGGTGCCGCTCTCACAGGACTAGACCAGAGGTGGGAGGCTTGAACAAACAGGAGGTTATTCTCTCCCAGTTTGGAGGCTTTAAGTCCGAGTTCAAAGTGCCAGGCTCCAGTCGCTGGGTATGGGCCCCACAGCCTTGGGCTTCAGCTCTGCCTCCCGCTCCCGGCTCACTGAAGCTGGAGGCTTTTCTTCACTCAGCTGCTGGCTGAGGCTGGCAAACCCAAAGTTGACAAGTGAAAAGACACAGTCCTGATGTTACCAACCACACGGCAGGCCATTAATTCAAGTCCATTGAGAGTCCCAAGGTCGGCAGAGCATGGCAGGCTGCTGAACAATGACACAGCTACAGGCAGGGTTCAAGCGTGCCATAGGCTAGAGACCATCCCCAAAGCTGCTGCTTTATACGGGAAGCAGACCACATCCGTAAAGCAGCTACTCAGCTACTTGTGGTAGATCCCACCGTGGAGCTGACTGCCAGTCTCCTCATGGGGATCAACCAGCTGCCTAGCCACTCACCCAGGCCCTGCCAAGTTGACACACAACCCTAACCACCACGATTGGTGACTGCGTGTCACTGCTTCTCAGTCAGCGGGAGTGCTGGGTTTCAAATTAAGTGAAAAGTGTTAAAAAGCTTTTCTTAGCATGTTGCCCTTCTAGATATAGTTTATGCCTTCAGGATATAGTGCAAACTGAAAGTCATGAACCAGTGTTACTGACAAGTAGATTTT
>NW_006922035.1:1536095-1536639 GCF_000298275.1 Orycteropus afer afer | reverse complement strand
CGGCCTGGCGACCAGCGTGCACTAGTCATCCATTCACTCAACTCGTCACCCACAGTGACGTGGAACACCGCGGGGAACGGGGCCACACTCGGCCTAGAGCTCGGTTGGCAGCAGCGGTCACTTCATTCAGCCGGTGTCCCTGGTGCACTCGTAGCCGTCAGGCCTCTGTGGGATGCTGGCTGGCTGTAGACCTGAGGACGCAGTGCTGAATGGAATGGAGTTGTTTGCCCTGCTGCAGCTCACATTTTAAGTTGTTATTTATTTTTATGTTGTTACTGAGACTGTACACAGCAAAACTTGCACCCATGCAACAGTCTCTCCATGGGCAGCGCAGTGACGGTGGCCGCGTTCTTCGAGTTATGCAGCAGTTCTCACCCTCTTTTTCGGAGTTGTTCCTCCCTCACTAACATGAAGTCACTGCTTGGTTTTTAATTTTTGACTATGCAAAAGCGTTTGACTATGTCAGTGTTAACAAATTATGGTAACATTGTGAAGAATGGGAATTCCAGAAGACTTCATTATGGTCCCGAGGCACCTGTTCCTA
>NW_006922035.1:1533921-1535340 GCF_000298275.1 Orycteropus afer afer | reverse complement strand
CTTCACATTGCACTTGGCAAATCTGTCGCAGAAGACCTCTCTCAAGTGTTGAAGAGCAAAGATAGCACTTGAAGACTAAGGTGCACCTGGCTCAAGCCACGCTATTTTCAGTTGCCTCATAGGCATGTGGCAGGTGGGCCGTGCATCAGGAATACTACAGGAGAATTAATGCTTTTGAGTTGTGGCGGTGGTGAAGAACACTGAAAATACCACGGACTGCCCGAAGAACAGACAAATCTATCCTGGAAGTACAGCAGGAACGTTCCTTAGAAGCGAGAATGGCCAGACTTCATCTTACATACTTTGGTCACCTTGTCAGAAGGGACCATTCTCTGGAGAAGGATATCATGGTAAACATGGAGGGTCGGCGAAGAAAGGGACGGCCTCAGCGAGATGGATTGACACAGAGGCTGCAGCGATGGGCCCAAGCATGGCGAGCCTCGTGGCGATGGTGAGGCCCAGGCAGTGTTCCGTTCTGTTGCACGTGGGGTCTCTAGGAGTCGGGAGCCACCCCACAGCACCTCATAGCAGCAACTGTTTGATTTCAAGAGGACTTTAGGATTTTTGGTTTAGGTTTGAAGACTATCTCAGGGCAATAGTTTCAGAGGGTCTTCCAACTTCCCTCCTTCCAGAAAGTCTAGAGTCCATGAGCATTTGAAATTGTGTTCTACATTTTTCTCCTTTTGATCAGAATTCTGGTATAGAATCTTTGATTAAAACGTTCAGTAATGGTAGCCAGGCACCATCGGGTTCTTTCGGTCTCACTGGCAAAGGAGGTAGCTCGCTCATGAAGACAGTTGGCCACACACTCCATCCTATTCCTGACCTTCCTCTCTTGCTATCTGGAGCTCACATGTTAACAGGGAAAATGGCAGTACACGCAGATACAAACAGACACTTCAGAAAGGGTAGATGTTCTAAAGGCCCGATGTAAGATGAGGTGACATCTTGGAGGAGCTGGGGCAGGACTTTCTGCCTGAGACTAACCTGTGAGGGACGTTTGTCTGCAAAGATGATACATGAGTGAGGTCAGGGAAGAGCCAGAGGACAGAGAGGTAAGTGGAGCCAAAGTCCAGAGCAAGCTTGGTGCATGGGATGAACAGAAATATAACTGGTACCCCTGTGTCTAGAGCCGGTGATGGGGAGAGAGCTCGGCAGGGTGGGCCCTGTCAGCAACGGGCAGTCAGATGCAGACCGCAGAGCAGCTCACTCCACATGTAGCCCTGCACTGGGCGAAGCAGTGAGAAGGCTCAGGACCGTTCCAATCCATGCCTTCCACGTGCGAGGCCCAGGTTTGATTCCCAGCTGTCGCACCGCCCGGGTATTAGTGTTACTCTTTACTGTTGGTATTTAGAGGATTGGTACTCGCTGTCTAGTGCATTCGTGTTTATTATTTGCTGTTCTTAAGGCTGCCTTGCC
>NW_006922035.1:1531534-1532646 GCF_000298275.1 Orycteropus afer afer | reverse complement strand
TAATACAGAGGAGCTCTGGTAGCATAGTGGCTAAGGCACTTGACTGCTAACCAGAAGGCTGGGGGTTCAAACCCACCAGCCACTCCTCTTTAGGAAGGTTGGGCAATCTACTTCCATAGTGACGCTGCCTCGGAAACCCAAAGAGGGGTCACTATGAGTCGGGTCCGACCCGACGGCACATACCAACAACACTACAGAGAGAAGGGCCCTGGAGGACGGTGGTGGTTCAGGGGCAGAAGCCCTGTCTTCCGTGCGGGAGACCCGGGTTCAATTCCTGGCCAGTGCGGGGCCACCGCGTGTCTGTGGGTGGAGGCCTGTGGGTTGCTAGGGTGCAGCCCTCGTTGCAGTGGAGGTGGACCAGGAAGAAAGCCTGATGACCAGCTTCTGAAACTCAGCCCTGGAAACGCTGTGGAGCATTGTTCGACTCTGGCACACGGGTTGGCTACGAGTCAGGGTCAGCTGGACGGTGACTGGTCAGTTTTCTGGGCGGACAGGAGTCTCGGAGGCTGTGATGGTGGGACCAGGTGCGCGGGAAGGGCTGAGAGGGCTGAAGATGGGGAACTTCATCACAGTGTGACACCAGGTCACTCGAAAGCTGCGTCCCTGCGCCAGCGGAAGTCACCCTGAGCACCGAGTCTGGCCTTAAAGAACAATGTTAGAACTGGTGGCTGCTGGACGGGCGCGAGAGGAACGGGCATCCGTGACTGAGGCTGCAGACCGGGCAAAACACAGGAGCCAGGTGCGGTGCGGGCATGCCTCGCTGTACACGCCTCCCTTTAACACGCGTCTTGGGTCCCGCGTCCTTTACAAATGGAGGTTTGAGGCAGCCCTGTGCCGAGCAAGTCTGCGGGCACCATTTTCCCACTCTGTCCCCTGTTGGTCGTCCTCACAGTGTCTCAGACTTCTTCCTCATGCTGTTGCACACTTCAGAGTCGAGAGTCGGGGGCAAACGCCACTTGTGCGTCCTCTGGGAAACCAGAATCGCCCTGTGACCCGCCTTATTCAGCGTTCGCCCTGTGGCTCTGGACCCAGACCCACAATCCGCTGAGGCGCGCCTGCACACGCAGTGCATTTCGGGAGCTGGTGCAACACACACTCCTGCTGGGCGGGGC
>NW_006922035.1:1515849-1516935 GCF_000298275.1 Orycteropus afer afer | reverse complement strand
AGTGGGTGTGGTTTGGGCTTTGCTTCCATGAAGATTGACAGCCTGGGAGACCCTGTGGGCAGTTCCACTCTGTCCTCTAGGGGCGCTGTGGGTCGGAATGGACTCCAGGCAGTGGGTGTGGTTTGGGCTTTGCTTCCGTGAAGATTGACAGCCTTGGCGACCCTGTGGGCAGTTCCACTCTGTCCTCTAGGGGCGCTGTGGGTCAGAATGGACTCCAGGCAGTGGGTGTGGTTTGGGCTTTGTTTCCGTAAAGATTGACAGCCTGGGACACTTTACGGTGCAGTTCCACTCCATCCTCTAGGGGCGCTGTGGGTCGGCATCGACTTGACATCCATGCTTCAGTGTAGCCCTTGAGCTTCCTGTGTTTTGCGTCAGGGCTGGTATTTCTCTGGGTTACATACCTAGTAGTGGGACTGCTGGATCATAGAGTATTTCTAGTGCCAGCTTTTGAGGAAGCGCCATACCATTTTCCAGTCCACAACCTTGCCAGCCTTTGTTGTTTTCTTTTTTGAATGTGGCTGTTGTTGCTGGGGTGAGGTGGTATCTCATTGTTGTTCTGATTTGCATCACCTAAGGGCTAATGGTCATGATTATTTCTTCATGTGTTTGTTGGCTGCCTGAATATCTTCTTTTGTAAAGTACCTGTTCATGTCCTCTGCCCATTTCTTAACTGACAGAGGGCTGAAATCTATTCAGTGGGGAAGAGATACTCTCTTTAATAAATGGTATTGGCCAAACTAGGTATCCATTTTCAGAAAAATGAAACAGGATCCATACCTCGCACCGTATGTAAAAACTAACTTTAAGATGGATCAGAGACCTCCACGTAACACCTAAAACTATAAAGATCATCCAAGAAAAAATAGGGGCAAACTTCGGGGCTCTAATTTGTGGCATAAACAGATTATCAAACATAACTAAAAATGCGTGAACAGAAGGAGGTCAGCTACATGAGTGGGACAATCTAAAACTCAAACATGTGCACATGTTGAAAGACTTCTCCAAAAGAGTAAAAAGAACCTACGGACTGGGAAAAAAATGACAACAACATATCTGACAAGGGCCTATCTGTCAACGATGTAGAAT
>NW_006922035.1:1509026-1515313 GCF_000298275.1 Orycteropus afer afer | reverse complement strand
TGACTGCTCACCAGAAGGCTGACGGTTCAAACCCACCAGCCACTCCTCAGAAGGAAGGTTGGGCAATCTACTTCCGTAGTTATACTGCCTCAGAAACCCAAGGAGGGGTCGCCATGAGTCAGGTCCAACTCGACAGCAGTGAGTTTGGTTTTCGGTTTTCAATCACATGGGGGTGGGGAGGGTAGACAGGGGCGGCAGCGGCAGGCACAGGTAGCAGGTTGCACCCACCACCACCAACAGCGGTCTCCGAGACGAAGGGCTTCTTTTTCTCTAAATGAAAGACATTGTCAAAGTTTATGGTGAGGGAGGTTTAAGTAACTTTGTAATCCGTTCCCACCCAGGGCCCTGGGATTAAAGCAAACGGCTGCGCAGACAGAGAGGGGCACCGCCCCCCGTGGGTCCCAGGAGCGCGCTCTGGGAAGGCCAGTGATGAGTGTGTCTGCAGCGAAGCTGTCCTCGTTACCTGGTAGGAAATGTGCCTCATCTTCTGCAGTCAATTGTGTCGATTTTGCCAGAAGCAAAGGAAGAAAACTTGTTGTTGTTATTAACAGCAGAAAGAACCTTGCTTTGCTGAAGGCTGGGGCCAGATGGACTTGGGTGGAGAAAGGCACCACGTTTGGTGAGAGGTGCAGAGATGGCCGTGGGGTGGGCTGACCCAGTCCTTACTTCTACCAGGGGATCACAGCGTCCTGAGTCAGGCCAGGGCCCAGCAAGCTTACAATGTGCTGTCCTTTCAAGGTCTTTAAACATTCACTCAACAATTTTTTTTTCATGATAGGAAGGAAATGAACTGGTTTTGCTGTTCATTCATTCGTTCATTCACTTAAGTGCTGTGCACAAGCCTCCATTCTAGACAGGGGGTTGCTGCAATTCTTACGACACACTTCCTGCCATCGTGAAGCGTACCATTCTAGTGCAGAGAGACAGACAGGTCACAGGAAGTGTCAGTGCCCCATGCACAGGCCAGAGCTGGGTGGTGGAAAAAGAGAAGGGCTGATGCAATCCAATTGTGGTTCTGGGGAGGCAGACTGAACACACGTCACGGACTGCTGGAACAGAGAAGTCATTGTTACAGGAAACAGCCGGAGTGCCCCTTAGCAGGCGGGTGGCAAGGCTTTAGCTGGCTTCCTCTGACACGTCATCTGGAAAGACCCATCACTGCAGGAGGGTCGGCAAAAGGAGGGCGGCCTCCGTGACATGCATCGACACCACGGCCTTGGACTTGCATGTGCCAACGGTTGCAAAGATGGCCCAGGAATAGCATTTCCCCAGGCGGTGCATAAGGCAGTTGTGAGCCGTGCTGACTTGAAGGCAGCTAGCGACAACAGCCACAGCCAGTGAAGAGTTTAGAAGCTACGACATGGGTGGGCCTAGAGAACACTGTGCTTGGTGAAAGAAGCGAATCGTGGAGGACCACGGGTTGTATGAGTCCGTTTATGTAAAATGTCCAGGAAAATCCACAGAGGCAGATGTTAGATTACGGGTTCCAGGGGCTGGCAGTGGGGGAGTGAGTGACGTCTGATGCCTGAGGGCTCTAAAACGGACTTCTGAAATTGATTGCAATGAGCACAGCTCTGCAAATGTACTAGAAACAGTGGAATCGAACACTTGTGAGGAGGCGGATCAGCTGGTACCTGAATTATCTCTCAGTAAAGCTGCTAAGGAGCTCTGGTCACCCAGTGCTTGATGCATTCAGCTGCTAACCAAAAAATGGCTGGTGTTTGACACACCGGCTGCCCCACGGAGAAGGATGAGCAGTGGGCTTCCGCAAAGATTGGCTGCTTGGAAATCCTCTGGGGCATTTCCTCTCTGTCCTCTAGGGGCACTGTGGGTCGGAATTGACTGTTAACTAAGGTCTCCAAGGCTGTCAATCTTCGCAGAAGCAAAGCCCAAACCACACCCACTGCCTGGAGTCCATTCTGACCCACAGCGCCCCTAGAGGACAGAGTGGAACTGCCCACAGGGTCTCCAAGGCTGTCATCTTCACAGAAGCAGACTGCCTCATCTTTCTCCCACAGAGTGGCCGCTGGGTTCCAACCAGCCATTCAGTTAGCAGTCAAGCACCCACTGTGCCACCAGGGCCCCTTCCCGAGGGATGGGAGGTGAGAGGTCCGAATTCAGGGCTCCAGCCTCAAAGGGACCTCTCTGTTTGTCTGCTGGACGGGAGGGGGTCTGTGCTTCTTTTTGGCCTCTGTCTCCTGGTTCCTGGCGATCTTCCTGTGGCGTGTATCTCCTTCCATTTATGGCTCAATCTGCTCTTTTCATGTCTCAAAGGATTGGTCTCATTAACATAACAAAGTCCCGTTCCCACGTGGGATGGCACCCAGGGGTGTAGGGGCTTAGAATTCACAGCATGTGTGTTTGAGGGGGACACACTTCAGTCCCTAAGAGGGGAGATGAGAGGAGGAGCACACGCACCGGGTCCCCACCCTAACACCCCGCCTGCCCCCGCACGTCTCTGTCTCCAGCCTCACTCACCTGCTGGGTGCCATGGGTCCTTGCCAGCGAGCCAATGACCTTCACACAACGACTGGAGGAACTGCGGGCACTGCACTCCACTCTCCTCCCAGAGCAAGTATTTTTATCGTAGGAAAGAAAATGTATGATTTCTCATTTTATGGGGTTATGGGCCGTTGATGCCGCTCTCCATATGTGGGGAGCGCGTAAAAACTGTTTGAGCAATGCAAGCAAGTAGCCTGAAATCCGCGTACAACAAATTCAGTGCCTCCTCGATCATAAAGCAGCTGGGTGACGAAAAGGTGTTGTTAATGTTTTGGGCCTGCGTTTCTCTTTTCCCTTGGTCAAGGACAATGCCAAACTGTGGGACCTCCAGGGAGGTCATTTTGATTACCTAAGACAGGGACTCCACTGCGGGTTGTGAGATAGGACTTCAGGTCAGTTTAGACATCCTCCAGTGAACCAAACCCACTGCCGTCGAGTTGATCACCACAAGGTCAGTATTCAGTAGCTTTTGGGGTGTACACACTTACAAACGCACACACAGGCACAGTCAGACACACACTCATGCACACTCACTCATACAATCACACATGCACACACACATTCACATACATTAACATGTACACTCACACATTCACGTGCATACTCCCATTTATATGCATACTCACATACACTCATGCACACTTACACATTCACATGTACACTCATGTTCACACTCACATACCCATTCATGTGCATGCACACACATTCACACGTACACTCACACATGCACTCACATGTGCACACACAGCATAGTCACACACACCTGCCAATACACACATTCACATACACACTCAAATGCACACCCACACACCCACGAACACTCACATGCATACTCATGCACACATTCATGACAACTGTGTTTAACACTCACATGCACAATCATATGCACACTCACATGCACACTCTTGTGCACTCTTGCACACATACACACATTCATGATAGCTATGCTTAACTTTCTGAGAAACTACCAAAGTACTTTTACCTTAATTTTTTTTTATCCTTAAATATAGCACAAATACAGAGAACTGAAAAAACAAAATAAAACAATGAGTGGCTTCAGAATTAGTACCATAAGGTGAACACCGTGGTAACTACCACGCCTACCGCCCCCGAAGCCCTCCACGTACCTTCTCAGAGCAGCCCCTGTCCCGACTTCTATGTCCCTTGATTTGTTTCAGACCCTGGTGATACGCATTTCTGACGCACAGACCCCTCCACTCAGCAGCTAACACTGGGCCGTGTGGAGGGGCCGTCATTTATTTGAGCAGCTGTTGCTGGATGTTTAAGCTTCTCTGATTGTTGCTGTGACCTTCAGCACACCTCTTCATCCCTCCACAAGCCGTGGCATCCTTTCCTGTGGGATGACGGGTGGGAGATAACCTCCGTTTGGAAGGAAGGGTGGGAAAGTCTTGGCCAAACTGCGAAGTACCTGCCAGGCTCTGTGCTAGAGCGTGGTGAGGTCCACGTGTTCAGGCAATGAACATGGTGTGAACACGTTCTTAAGGAGTGCCTTCCCAGGTCAGCGTGACAACCAGTATTGTCCGGAATGACCACAGCAGCCGGTCCCATCCCACCTGCTCTCACACCAGGCAGAAGCTCTTCTCACAGTGTGATCTCGCCCCCTCCGCTCGAGCCGTGGTGAGACCGTGACTGCTGCCAGCAGTAGCATGTGCCGGGAACCACTAGGTGATTTCTAACTGTAGGCCCAGAAAGGGGACAGCTCTCACCCGGCTCGCTCTGTGGGGGAAGACAGCTTCTTCCCCATGCTTCTCCTTCTAACGATGGCCACACGGTCCACATGGGAAGGCCACATGGGGGTGAACTGAGGCTCCCAGTCAGCAGCCTGCACCGAGCTGCAGGGAATTCCAGCCCCAGGTCCAAACCTTCCAGGCAAGGCTCGGCCCTTGTGGAACACAGACAAGCCAACCCCACTGCATTCCTGAGCCACAAAATCTGAGGGCATCACAGATGGTTAGCGTGTGCCTCTCAGTTTGGGGGCAATGAGCTACACAGCTGTAACAAACAGAAGACAAACCCACTGCCGTGCAGTCAACTCCGACTCACAGCGACCTGACAGGACTGAGCAGAACTGTCGCGTAGGGTGTCCAGGCTGCACTGTTACGGAAGCAGGCTGCCTCATCGTTCTCCTGGTTTGAACTGGCGACCTTTTGGTTAGCAGGCAAACACTAGCCACCGCAGCACCAGGACTCCTATGCAGCCCTCGTAGTTGGAACGTGCAGATCTTCCTTAAACTTCGGCCACTCCCTCCCATCTGCACCATGGAGCTGCTTCTGGGGGCTGTAGGATGGACTCCAGGGGCTGCTCCCAAGGGTCTTTCAGGAAAGGAGATGAGACACATGAACAGCACCCTGCAACCTGCCAGAACCGGTCACAGCACGTGTGTGTGTGTGTGTGTGTGTGTGTGTGGTGGGGGCGGGGATCAGGAGGGGAGGGGCGCCTCCACACAGTAGGCCTTGAGGGCGTTTCCCGTCTCACCCAACTCAGCGCGGCTTCGACCATGCAAAACGGGTGCCTGCATGTGTCAGCCGTCTCAAGGCAGGGCATCTTGCAGTGGTTTTGACCCAAGGATCAGCTTCGCTGCTGTGGACCAAGTGTTCCACCTTCCTACCTGGCCGTGCGTCGTTGTTATTGCTGTCAGGGGCTGGTGAGTCGGTTCCGACTCGTAGCGACGCGGTGTCTGACAGAGGGCAGCGCTGCCCGGTCCCGTGCCAGCCTCACAATCCTTGGGTCCGTCAGCACAGCCACTGTGTCAGGCCGTCTGTTGAGGGGCTTCCCCCTCCACTGCCCTGGTCCCCTTACCAGCGTGATCTCCTTTAAGGACCAAGCCTGTCTAAGAACATGACCAAAGTGTGAAAGACAAAGTCGGGCCACTCTTGCTTCTCAGGAGCATTCTGGCTGTTATTTCCTCCAAGACATCTGGTCGATCTTCTGAGCGTCCACGGCGCGGTCCGTGGTCTCCACCAGCACCCTGCTCAGAGACATCGCTTCTTGTGCCGTCTTCCTCATTCACGCCGTTTGTAGAGGGTGGATCTTTCCTCGGGAAGCTCCCTCCGTAGTCTCGAGATGGCAGCAGTGCTTCAGGTGTCACTGACAGGCCCTTTGTGGGAAGGAGGAAACTGCATTCCTGCGTCTCTCTCCTGGAAACAGGGGAGCATTTCCCCACTCAGCCCCCCTTGACCTTCTTTGGCTGGAATGGTTTCATTTTCCCATTTCCAAACCAGGGCCTATGGACGGATGGGATTTCCAACACTGGCTTGGAGAAGCCAACAGCACTGTGAAGACTGAGCCTTAGCCCGGGCACAGCAAGGTCCTTTTGGAAAGGAGGCAGCCGGGTGAGCAGTGTGGAGGGAAAGGTTGTGTGCAGGCCACAGCTGAGCCGGCCTTGGAGGACGGGCCTGCCAACAGGGCAGGCCTCCTAGGTGAGCTATCACGGAGGCGTGTGTCTTAGTTTCTCTGGTGCTGCTGTAACAAGTACCACAAGTGGGCGGCTGACTTACTTTCTCCAGTTCAGGAGGCCAGAAGGTTGGATTGAAGGCCCCACTCTAAGGGGAGGCTCTCTCTCTCAGCTCTAAGGGAAGGTACTTGTTTCTTCTCACCTTCTACTTCTCGGTTCCTGGCAATGTTCGTGTGCCTCGGTGTCGGTCACCCTTGACCTCTGTTGTCCAGTCAGTTTGCGCTCACAGCAACCCTAAGGTCATCAGACTCCTCACAATGGTTGCTATGTTTGAGCCAATTGTTGCAGCCACTGTGTTGGTCCCTCTCAT
>NW_006922035.1:1506202-1508613 GCF_000298275.1 Orycteropus afer afer | reverse complement strand
GTTAGGATTTACCAGGCGTGTTTTGGGGACACGAGTCAATCCATCCCAGGTGGGTTCTGAGGAGGGTTTTTGAGGCTGAAAACCCCCCTCTTCCTTTCAGCCCTTGAGCGCCGGTGGTTTCCTGGCCTCTCAAGGCGTTGGGTCTTGTTCAGCATCTCAGCCCTTTGATCAGATGTCCACAGACATCTCAGCTATTAACTTAAGTGCCCAAACAGTGACACTCTCTCATCTATTAAAGTCCTTAGCAGGGCTGGGGAATGTGTGAATCAAATTGGATTTTCCATCAGCCTTGAGTTTAACCTTAGCAGCAACCAGCGCCCGGGGAGAGGGATCGATGGCGAGGTAATTAAGGATCATGTAGTATCAGGGAAGTAACTCTGGGGGAGGAGGGCCCCAGACAGCAGGCCTCAGCCTCGCTGCCAGGGAGCGTCAGCAAACACCCGGAGGCTTTGCGGGAAGGAGCGAGAGGGCTGGTGATGCAGGAATCCGAGGAATTCCGAGTTAGGTTCGGTGTGTGATCGCGGAAAAGGCCCCAGACTCAGGCTTATTCTACAGAGAGCCTTTCATTAAGCCTCAAACAGGACCAGACAAAAACACAAACAGCCATGGGGTGAAGGAAGCAGCCCAAGGCCTGCTCACAGCCAAGGTTTGCATTATAAACGATAGAGAGCAAAAGCTCGTGGTTGGTGGCAGGTCAATTCATCACTGTCACGGGCGGGACTAGAAGCATGGAAAAGACCATGATTGGGACACGAACACACTGTAGGTTAGTGAGCTCACAGGGCTGGTTCGGAGGCCTCCACCGCCTGACCGTGTGGCGCTCAGACTGGGACTCACGACTATGTGGTCCTGAGTCTTAGCTGTGTGGTGGCTACAAGACAACACCAGGATTCCAGCTTCTCACTTAAATTCAATCTCATGCCGCTGTTTTCAGTCCCTCATTCAGGACACACCCAGGCAAGTCCCCAGTGCTTTCTGTGAGCATATACTAGTTCATCTGCCTTGTCTTCCTGAGGGTGAGCTGCCCGCCTTGGCTTCCTCGGGCCTTGCCACAGTGCTGGTCTGATGGTCAGAAAGAACTCAAGTGGTGTCTGGACTTCGCTCCAGACTCACAGTGGAGTTAGGGCTCCCGCCGTGACCGCAGCCGCCCACCAACCAAGAGCTTTAGGTGAAACTGCAATGCAGATGTGGCCTTGGCTGGAGGAGGTGCTTCTTCCCAGAGGATGTCCAGGGAACCTCGTGGGCTGCCCCCGCAGGGAGGGCCAGGGTTGGATTTGTAGGGTTAAGAGCATTTCCCGTGGGATCCCCATAGCAGCTCAGCCCCACCGTCCTTCAGGGTGGTAGCTCTCTTGTCAGGCACTGAGAGTCAGTGCTGAGTCACAGCGACCCCATCAACAACAGAAGGACACCCTGCCCAGGCCTGCGCCATACTCACAATCACTCCGTATTGGAGCCCGTTGTTGCAGACCCTGGTAGCCCACCTTGCTGAGGGCCTTCCTCTTTCTCGCTGACCCTCTACTTGACCGAGCGTGATATCCTTCTCCTGGGACTGGTCCCTCCTGACAACCTGTCCGATGTACTTGAGCCAAAGGCTCGCCACCCTCACTTCAGGGAGAGGTTCAGATTGGCCCAAACCCTCTGTCCACTACCCACATGTCAGTTTCGCTTCTGTGCGGCCAAGGTGCTGGAAGGGAAGGCACGGATAGTTCAACCCCAGCAGGTCCCTGGTGGACAATTTCAGTGGAGCCTCCAGGTAAATAGACTGGGAAGAAAGACCTGGTGGCCTGCTTCTGAACATCAGCCAACAGCCCTAGGGGTGACGACACTGCAATGTCAACACGATGCCCAAGATGAGCCCCGAGGCTGGAAGGAGCCGCCACACTGGACTTGAAACACCAGCAGCTGTGAGCACGGTGCAGGACCCGGCGAGCTCCGCCCTGTTCCCCAGGTTTGTACTCAACAGTAACCGCAGCTGTGCGCCTGAGGCTGGGCTGAGCACCGGAGGTGCCCGGGCTCTGACCTCACCACCCTCTTGGGCACCAAGGCCACCTGATCAATGCCGTGCTGCCCTGGTTTGCGTTGAGGCCGGTGCTTACGCAGAGCTCTGTAGGAACGCGAGCCGTAATGGGGAAGCGCCCGGACCCTGCCTGACCAAGGCTGAGGTTGGGTGTGAGGCTTGAGTCGTGGTTTCCCTCACGTCTCGCTCTTGCTGAGCTGGTTTTGCCAGCCCCCCGTGTGCAGCCGACTCGGGGAATCCGTTTGGATGGAAGCATCTCTCTTTCAAGGGTGCTTGGGACTCTGTCTCTGAACAGGGCAGCGGACGTCACTCATGAGTCAGGAGCCTGCAGTGTGGGCGGTACCCGAGGGACAGGTGGGGCTGCAGGGCAGAGCAGCTGGCTGAGGAAGGTGCC
>NW_006922035.1:1502881-1504662 GCF_000298275.1 Orycteropus afer afer | reverse complement strand
GGCAGCAGCTGCTGGCTCTGAGGCCGCCTGGACCCTCCATCAGGTCCTTGCCTGCTCAGGACACTTCCTGTCTAACCAGTCAGAGGGTGAGGGACAGACGGGGCTCCCACAGACAGCAGAGGCAGGGTGCCGCCTCCCCCGCCTTCTTCCCCAGGGGACCCACTGAGCTCTGCCCAGGCTCCCGACCCACAGACGCGGGAGGGTCACGCGGCATGGTGCCAGCCGCTGCGTGCTGAGGTAATCTGTCACACAGCAGTAACTTGGGGATCGGCCCCTCACCCTCCGCGCGCGGAGCCAGGCCGACTCCCGGCCCGTGCACCTGGAGCACAGCGCGGCCGTCTGTCAGAGCTCGCGTGTTGCTGCACAGGTTTCAGCGGAGCCTGCAGACAGACTAGGAGGAAAGGCCTGGGGGCCCACCTCAGCCAGTGAAAGGTCCGAGGATCACAGTGGTCCAGACCCGATCTTGGGGACGGCGCGGGGTCTGGGCGGGGTTTGGTTCCAACTCGACAGCAGACGTCACCAACGATGTCACCCTGGCGGCGCAGACACGCAGGGCCTCCCGGGGCCCGGGACCGCCTCTCCCGGCAGGCTGTGCGCAGCAGCCGCAGGGACAGCAACTCAGCCGGAGCTCTTGGTGGCTGGCGTGGCTGTGGCCTTTCGCACAGGGTCCGCGGCCAAGTGCCTGGTGCAGAGGGGGCGTCACTGGGTGGGTGGCGCCGACGGGGGTCTCCCGGGTGCCCATGGTCAGCGTGGCGTCACTGGGTGGGTGGCACCGACGGGGGTCTCCCGGGTGCCCATGGTCAGCAGCAGGAAGCCCCATCGGGCCAGGCACGCTGTGTGATCTTGGTGCTCCTGCAGGGAGCTCAGCCTCACCTCGGCTCTGCACTCCCATCAGGGACCCGGGGGCGCCGGCCTGGCAGCCAGCGTGCCGCTCTCTGAGCTCAGTCAGCTAGGCCCACTTCTGATTCCTGTCACTGTTTCCAGCCTTCCCCTCACAATGGGGAGAAATACACACCACCACCTTCTCCAGTTCAGTAGTTTCCACGCGCACAGTTCGGGGCCATGGATTCCGTTCCTCACGTGCAGCCTGTGTATCAAGCCTTTCCCGGTCATCGCAGCACCGTTCATGGAAGACCAGTGCCCCAACCAGAGGCTCCCTCCCCTCCAGGAAGCACTGGTCCTCTGTGGTTTCTATGTGTTTGCTTACGTCTTGTTAGTGCGATCTTGCACTGTCCATCCTTTGGTCCCGGACTGATTTCACTCAGCGTGAGGTGTTCAAGGTCCCTCTGTGTCACAGCAGGAAACAGAACTTCACGTCCCTTCACTGCTGAGCAGTGTCCACTGTATGGATGGGCCACGCTTGTTTGTCCATCACCTGTTGATGGACAAAGGCGCTCTGGTGGCACCATGGTTAAAGCAGCAGGCTACTAACCAAGAGGTTGGCAATTCGAACCCACCACCCACTCGGTGGGAGAAAGAGGAGGCCATCTGCTTCCGTGAAGATTGACAGCCTTGGAAATCTATGAAGCAGTTCCACTCTGTCCTCTAGGGGCGCTGTGGGTCAGAATGGACTCCAGGCAGTGGGTGTGGTTTGCTTCTGTGAAGATTGACAGCCTGGGAGACCCTGTGGGCAGTTCCACTCTGTCCTCTAGGGGCGCTGTGGGTCAGAATGGACTCCAGGCAGTGGGTGGGGTTTGGGCTTTGCTTCTGTGAAGATTGACAGCCATGCAGACCCTGTGGGCAGTTCCACTCTGTCCTCTAGGGGCGCTGTGGGTCAGAAT
>NW_006922035.1:1493992-1502411 GCF_000298275.1 Orycteropus afer afer | reverse complement strand
TACGGAAGTAGGATTGCCCAACCTTCCTTCCGAGGAGTGGCTGGTGGGTTTGAACCACCAGCCGTCTGGTTAGCAACATTGGAATTAGTGGAAGATAAATTGAAAACATCATTTCCCTGTTCCCTTGTTCTCCAAAACCTTTTGAATGCTCTCCCTGGAAGAAAAGGAGTGACAGGGCCCCCTGACCTTCCTCTTCCTCTGAGCTCCACTTTACGTGCTTTGCTGGACCCAGAACCGTAAATGGACACCTCCCACCAAGCACTGGCCGTCAGCTCATGGGCTTTATTTCTGTTGGTTTAGAAGCAGGAAGCCCTGGCCGTGTGTTGGAGCCTCTCCCTGCCGTCACTTAGCGGCTGCGGAGCCCAGCCCCATGCCCTCACATCGGGGCCTCAGTGTCTGGGGCCACTGTAAAGAATTCGGAGCCCGTGGTGGCTCGGTGGGAGGAGTCTGGCCTTCTGCGCAGGACACCTGGCTCTGTTCCCGGCCAGCGCGTCTCTGTGCGGCTACCGCCTGCCTGTCAGGCTTCAGCAGAGATTCCAGACCAAGGCAGCCCAGGAAGAAAGGGCTGGTGACCACCTGCTGAAAATCAGCCCGTGAGGACCGTGTGGACTGTGGCAGTCCCATCAGTCGATTGTGGGGATGGTGCACGGCCACAGGGGGTTGACGTGAGCTGGGGGCCAACTCCCTGGCAGCTAATGCTGACGAAGCCTGCTATGGGGCCCAGATACAGGTGGACTCTGTTGAAGCAGAGCTGGGGGGCGTTGGGCCCCTGGGGGCCCCAGGCATCATCACAGCTCCTGGCTCAGTCCCTAAGCTCCACAGTGAGGCTTGGCAACCCCTAGGGGCAGCATGGTGGCCAGCATGGGGCCCATTCCATGCATGTCCCTTCTCTCTGGTCTCACCACCGTGACAGCCGTGGTTGCTTTCCAGGGCCTTCCAAAGGTCAGTTTTCAGTACATTTGACCACTTGTGTCTCTGGCAGCCCTGGAAGGGGTGGTCTGCGGGAGCTCATCCCCCATCACAGCCTCAGGAAACATTGCCTCTTTGCTGGTGAGCACCAGGCCAGCCCCTGGTGCAGGCATCTGGTGCCTGCAGCTTTCAGGTCACTGTCCAGTGCTCCCGCCAGCCTCTCGGGTCACCTCCTCCCCGGGGTGCAGCCCAGCAGTGCTGGGCACAAGGTGGTGCTCATGTCCACAGGGTGCACTTCCTCCGGGTGGACATACGCAGGCTGGCAAGGACGGACCAGGGTGCATTTTAGCCCCTTCTCTCAGCTTCTAAGAAAAAGATTGGAGGTCTGATCCATGCATCTCAGAAGAGAGGCCTGGTGACCTACTTATGAAAAGTCGGCCACTGAAAACCCTGCGGGTCACAGCTCTACCCTGACATACATGGGGTCTCCACAAGTTGGATTCAACTCAACGTCAGCCGTCCCCTACTACCCCTACCCTGAGTGGGCCCCTGGTGCAGCTCACAGCCGGTCCCCCTGAACATGACAAGCCTGTCATCTTTGGTATGGACCCAGAGAATTTCCTTGGTTCATAACGCTCAGAAATAATTCCTTGCACTTTGATTTCAACTATGGAGGTAAAGGAAACCCTAGGGCAAAAACTTGTAAGGAGAGCTCCCACGTACTAACAGAGGCCAGACAGGTCATTCTTATAAATTTTTTACAATGCACGTGAGGTACTTTCAAAAATTGGAAAAATAATTTAAAAGTTACACCTATAATGCTAGGCTTCCAAAACATGACCACAGCCAAATTGCATAATGGCTGCACACACCAAATTGCAGAATGTAACACACACACACACACACACACGCACACATTGTCAATTACATGAGAAGACTTACTCATTTTTTTCTTCTGGAAGAAGGAATGGGCTTTCTCCCTTTATTTCTTCAACATTTTCTTCATTTTCCAAATCTGTACCAGCCTGGGTGGCTTTTATGTCAGCTTAATTACATTTTCAACACTAGACAACACACATAAAGGTCCCGTTAGCATAAAGGATGAGGGGGCAGTCCTTGGAGGTGACAAGCCCGGGTTTGAGTCTGAGCTGTGGCTTGAGGACACAAGTAGCCTGTCTCCTCATCTTCAGTGAGTGCAACGACAACCCTCCCAGGGTTGTTGAGAGGGTTACATGATGAGTCTCCTCCTAGGAGCCCTGGTGGCACAATGGTTAAACGCTTGACTGCTAACAGAAGGGTGGATAGTTTGAACCCTCCCAAGGGCTCTGCAGGAGAAAGACCTGGTGATCTGTTCCCATGGAGATTGCAGCCTAGGACACCCTACAGAGGAGTCCTACTCTGCCACATGGGTTGATATGAGTCGGGATTGACTTGACGGCACCTAACTAGGAGTCAGGGCTGACTCGATGGCAAATAACAACAAATAACAACCACAACAAAACAGGCCTGGCTCATCCAGCCAGTGAGAGCTCCTTCAAGGAAGTCTCTCATATTGTTGTTAATAAAGATGCATTTTTCCCCTGAGACCCTAGTGTTGGCAGCATAGAGCCTAAGGCACTTGACTGCTAACCAGAAGGCTGCTGGTTCAAACTCATCAGCCACTCCTCAGGAGGAAGGTTGGGCAATCTACTTCCATAGAGATACTGCCTCAGAAACCCAAGGAGGGGTCACTATGAGTTGAATCAAGTCAACGGCAGTGCGTTTGTTTCTTAGTGTTTCTGAGAAGACGTGGCCAGTTTGGTTGGGTATAAAGGTGACCTCTGTCAACAGAGAACAAAAGAGCAACAGTGAAGGCCACTGCCCAGCAGTGCAACTACCCACCATGGTGCCTATGGTTCTCTGCTTGCACCCTCAGAGGGTGAGGACCTTGAGGTCCTGTTCATTATTCCACCTGGCATGACACACAGGGCAGGCATACCACAAGCATGTAGCAAGCATGTGCTACGTGAATAATTGGGTCTTGGATCTGTTTTGCCATTTGCACAGGAAGAGAGCATGGCAGGCTGTCCACCTGGACAGATGGCCTCACAGTTGCCCGTGTCCACAGCTTGTACCTCTCAGACTCATGGCACCATAAAGAGACAGGCCTTCTGATGTGGTATGTGTCCATGTGACCCCGACTTAGTTTGCAGGATGGCAGGGATGCACACCCTGATAAACCACTTTGAACCCTGTGTACAGGGACGTACTCCGTGGGAACCCAGGCTCATGTTCCAAGGAAGGTGGGCTCGGCAGGTGGGCACGGTCCTGCGGCTTGGTGACCAGGGCTTGTGAGTGGCCCTTGAGGGCTGGTCAGGTTGTACTAGAGTCTGACAGCATGGATGACATCATTTGAGCCTTGAAATTGCAATGAAAGAGAAGTTTCAGACACCGTGGGACCCCCAAGGAACAGAGACAGTCAACAGCAAGTTCTTTTGATGTTTGTTTCATAGGACTGTGTTGCTGTCATTAGGTTCTGTCAAGTCTACTCATGGCGACCCATGTGGCAGAGTAGAATTGACCCAATGCCAGAGGTTTTCTTGGTTATATTCTTTATGAGACAAGACTGCCAGGTCTTTTTCAGAACTACAGAGCCCCTGGCTGAGCTCAGACCATCTGCTGTTCGATTTACAGCCGAGCACCTAACTGTCTGCACCAGCAAGTCGTTTTTAAAATTGTGATTTGGGTGCAAGTTTGCAGAGAAAATTCATTTTCCATACAACAGTTCATGTACATTTTGTTTCATGACATTGATTGCAATCCCTGTAACATAACAGCTCTCTTCCCACTTCCTCCCTGTGAGTACCTTTTCCCTATGTCCTTGGTTCCTATACATTCCTGCCCCCTGGGCTTTTTCCCTATGCAAATGCTGCCCTTCTGATCTCCCATAGTTGATTGTCCTAAGGAGTATATCTACCTGGTGTAGTTGTTCACCATTTAGGCCTGTTTATTGTTTGGCTGAAAGTTAAGCTTCAGAAGTGAGTTCACTTCCAGGCCTGAAGGGCAACTAGGGACCATGGTCTTGGAGGTTTCACCAGTCTCTGTCTGACCTGTAAGCCTGGTCTTTTTTGTGATTTTGAATTTTGTTCTACATTTTTCTCCCACTCTATCCAGGATCCCCTGTACTGATCCCTTTCTGAGTGGTTGACAGTGGTAACCGGCTACCATCTAGTTCTGGTCTCAGGGTCATGGAGGCTGAGGTTCACATGGTCCACTAGTCCCTTCAACTAATTGTTTCCATGCATCTTTGGTTTTCTTCATTCTTCTTTGCTCCAGGCAAGGAGAGACCAATTGCTGCATCTTAGATGACCGTTGGCAAGCTTTCAACACCCGTCACTACTCATCAAAGTAGGATGTTGACCAATGTTTTTGTGTAATATGTTATGCCAGCTGAGCTTGATGTCCCCCACGATCATGGTCCTGAGCCCTCAAGTCTAATAACTTGCTCCTGCAGGGCGGTTGGCTGTGGCTAAGAAATTATCATAATGTTGCCCCATTAGCTCCATTACACACATGCACATTTTTACAGCACATGCAAATACGTGTGTCAAAATATCATCTGCCAAAACTTACAGATGGTCATGTGTATGTTCCCTTTTGCCTAGACATACTTGATCATTCAGCCTGTCTACCTATGTGTCCACCCATAGATTAATGTTTGTGATCATTGATAATATTGTATTGCGTGTGTGTTTAACTCTGTTGTCTGTACCTCTTGTGTACCTCTTTGTGACCTCCTTTTCCTTAGTGTTATTGTGTTTGTCACTTGCTTTTGGTATATTACCCTTCCCTACATCCAAATCAGTACCTATCTCTTACCTGTCAACAATTTTCCCTCCCCCCGCCCACCCCTGGTAACCAACAAAGAAAGCTTCCTTCCATATATGTCTTTCCTTGACTTTTTTTTACAATAGTGGGCTAATACAATATTTGTCCTTCTGTGATTGATTTATTTCACTCAGCATAATGTCCTCCAAGTTCATCCATGCTATGTGGTGTTTTGCAGACTCTACATTATTCTTCAGTGCTGCATAGCATTCCATTGTGTCTATGTACCGTAGTTTGGTCATCCACTCTTCCATTGATGGGCACATAGGTTGTTTCCATCTTTTTGCTATTGTAAATAGTGCTGCGATGAACATGAGTGTGCATTTATCTGTTCCTGTCCTGGTTCTCACCTCTCTAGGATATATACCTAGTACTGGGATTGCTGGGTCAGATGGTATCTCCAATTCCAGCTTTCTAAGGAATCACGATACTGCTTTCCACAGTGGTTGTATCCCTTCACAGTCCCACCAGCAGTGCATGAGAGTCCAATCTCTCCACATCCATGCCAACATTTATTATTTTCTGTCTTGTTGAACCTTGCCATCAGTGCTGGGGTGAGATGGTATCTCATTGCTGTTTTGATTTACATGTGTCTGATGGCCAACTATTGCGAGCACCTCTTCCTGTATTAGCTGATCACCTGAATATTACTCCTTGGTGAAGTGTCTATTCATGTCCTCTGCCCATTTTTAAATAGGATTGTTAATCCTTTTGCTGTTGAGGAGATGGAGTTTTCTATAAATCTTAGAGATAAGTCCCTTGACAGATAAATAATATATAATTATATACATCAACAAGTATGAATTTGTTGCTGTCATTTTTGTGGTGTAAATTTCTTTGTTCCACACAATTTTCTGTGCTGAGCTCATTTTGTTTATGAATCATATTACCACTGCCGTCATTGCTGTTGTTTCAGTATTTGCTGAATATTTGTGCTGGTCCTCTTTTTCATTTTGATATGAAGACTTGTCATTTTTCTTTGAGGTTACCCTGTAATTTATAGTTTTCTCCCCAAGTTTAGAAACTCCGTTCTATCTTGTAGTTGTCTTGGCTTCCCTACCCTTTAGAAGTTCTGTAATGACACAGATTTTTTTTCCCCTCTTTTTGCTTTGTAGTTGTCCTCATTTGTCGGTTGGTGTCTCTGGTTCCCTGTTTACAACCTTATAGGCTTCTTTACTTTGGATCCTTCCATAGCTGGGTTGGTTTCTGGGTTATATCATCATGTGTGTTAATGGTGAGTTGTTGTTGGCTGTTGTTGCTTCTCTGTCCAAAGGGTTCCCTTTAGCATCTCTTGTAAGGTTGGTCTGGTTTTAACAAATTCCCTTAATTTCTGCTTATCTGAAAATGTCCTAATTTCACCATCATATTTGAGGGACAGTTTTTCTGGGTACATAATTCTTGGTTGGAAATTTTTCTCTTTCAGAGTTTTATATATGCCATCCCATTGTCTTCTCACCTGCATGGTTTCTGCCGAGAAATCCAAGCTTAGTCTTATTGGTTGCCCCTTGTAGGTAACTTTTCATGTTTCCCATGCTGTTCTCATGAGTCTTTCTTTGTCTTTGGTTTTGGTGAAGTTTGATGATGATATGTCCAGGTGATTTTCTTTTGGGGGTCTATCCTGTTTGGGGTTCATTGGACTTCCTGAACGGATATATTCTCATTTTTCATCATATCAGGGAAATTCTCTTCCAACAAATCTTTGGCAGTTTTCTCAATTTTATTTTTCTCTTCCTATTCTGGAACTCCAGTTACATATAGGTTATTCCTTTGGAGACTTTCCCAAATGAACCTTAGGCTTTCTTCATTTTGTTTTATCTTTTTTCTGATTGATTACTTTCCAAAGAAGTATTGAGGTATTTGCCTTCAATCACACTAATTCTGTTTTCCATTGATTCGATTCTACTCCTTTGCCCTTTCAATGAGTTATCTATTTCTGAGAATTTAGTATTAATCTTTTGGATTTCTGTGTGTAATTTTGTATCATTTCTAATTTTTCATTTATTTTGTCATTTTGTTCTCGTATCATCTTTCAAAATTGTTCTAGGGTTTTCTTTGTGTTTTCCTCAATTTTGTCAGTGTTTTCCTTGACCTGTCTTTCAATTTGTTGAAGATACCTAAATATAATTCTTTTGAATTCCTTATCAGGGAGGTCCAGTGCTGCCTCTTCCTCAGGCATGTGTTTTGGGTCTGTATCCTGGGCCCTTGTTTCTCCTGCTTTATCTTGCTTTTTTGTGTGGACTGTGATGCTCTGTTGTCTCTGAGGCATTGTGACATTTTTGTGTTTATATTTCATTGGTGATTGTATGTAGGAGTGACTTGCCCATGATTTTCATTTTGTTTGTTTTGTTTGTATGTTATCTACACAAGCAGGGTACTGCGCTGTGCTCCTCTGTTCACTAGTTGGCAGCACTTACACACTCACCACCTGTCTCCTTTCCTGTTGTCAGCCTCCTGTATGTCCCTGTCATCCTTGGCAAATGGAGCTATTCTTAGGTCCCTGGAATCCGAATGAGAATGCTGTCACTTTAAAATCCAAAACGGCCACCACTTGTAAAGATTCAAAATGGCTGCACCCTCGGTCACCTTAAATGTCCAAAATGGCCCCCGCTTGTAAACATTCAAAATGGCTGCACCCTTCAGACGGCAGAAAGTCCACAGCTCAGGCTGTCTCCCTCCTTGCTGTTTTCCTTCCTAGTCATAGGCCACCAGTGCAGTTGTCCCTGCAGCCTATGGCGACCAGAGCTGATCTTTAGGTCAATTCTCAGGTCCCAATACCCCTTGGAAATATTCAGGCTATTGGTCCCATTAGAGTAGCTGACAGTTCACTGCTCCGACTGTCCCTGTACTCACTGTTTTCATTCAAGTTTTTCCACTACTTGGTGCACTTCTGTATATTTCCTCTCAAAGCTCAGGGCTCCAGGACAATCTTCTGTATCTCTGTCAGTTGGTTTCCCTTTTCTTTGTTGAAGAGGGTCTGTGTCACTTGTCTGCCTATTCCTCCTTCTTACTGGAAGTCCCCGCTTGCAAGCTTTTATGATCCCAGTTACTACTCGCCAAAGTAGATGTGAAACAACGTTT
This sequence comes from Orycteropus afer afer, assembly GCF_000298275.1. Classification (NCBI taxonomy): domain Eukaryota; kingdom Metazoa; phylum Chordata; class Mammalia; order Tubulidentata; family Orycteropodidae; genus Orycteropus; species Orycteropus afer. The sequence continues at coordinate 1,494,557 of NW_006922035.1, read as the reverse complement.
TGTGTAGTATGTTATGCCAATTGAGCTCAATGTCCCCTGAAACTATGGTCTGGATCCCACAGGTCCAACTATTCACTCCTTCTGGGCAGCTGGCTGTGGCCAAGAAGTGATCACAACCTCGTCCCTTATCCCTTGTTCTTTGTCAGCTCTATTATACACCTGGGAATTCTTATAAAATATACCAATACACTTGTAGAAACATTGTCTGCCAACCCTATACATGGTCTTGGGTACACTATTAGGGTACATACTTAATAGTTCAGGCTGTCCACCCATCTATCCACCCATATACCCATGTTTGCCTTCACTGACAACACAGTACTGTATGTACAAAAGGGTTCATCTTTGTTGTCTGTACCTCCCATGCACCTCTCTATGTCGTCCTCTTCATCAATGCCACCATGTTGATCACTCACATTTGGTACATTGCCCTTCTCTTCACCCAAATCTATACTTGTCTCTACCAAGGTATCAGTGTTCCCTCCCCTCCCCTCCCACCCCTGGTAACCAACAAAGAAAATTCCCTTCCATATATAAACCTTTCCTTGACTTTTTACAATAATGG
>NW_006922035.1:1476308-1492660 GCF_000298275.1 Orycteropus afer afer | reverse complement strand
TTGAACCGCCAGCCTTCTGGTTAGCAGTCAAGTGCCTTAGGCACTATGCTACCAGAGCTCCCATAAAGTTAGGGAGTGGTTTTTCCGTGTCTTTAAAGAACGTGGATGTAATCTGGATCATTGGTGCATTGAATGTAGAGATTGTTCTGGGTAGTACTGACATTTTCAAAATGTTCAATCTTCCTATCCATGAGCATAGTATGTTCTTCCATTTATGTAGATTTCTTATAGTTTTGAAGTAGTGTTTTGTAGTTTTCTTTGTGATTTTTTTTTTTTTTTTTTTAAGCAGCAAGTTTTTAATGAGAGCTGGCATTATGCACATTGGCCAGGTCAACCAGCCCTCTCATTTCTGTGGGCCTGAGGGGCTTCCTGGGACATGGGCCTTCTGGTTTTGAAGCTGGGACCGTCTTGGGGGAAATGAGACAAGGTGGCCATCCTCACATCACTCCTTTGTTCTCCACTGGTGATGGCAGGCACCCCGTTAGCCTTCCGCCAGGGGAGGGTGTACTGACTGACAGTTGTCTGGGGCCTGAGAACTGGGTTGCACGTGGTCAGCAGGGTGATGCCCTGTGGGGTTTGTCCCAGGCCAGCAGGTGGCATGATGCACAGTCCCCCAGTTTCTGTAGTTTATCTCAGGGAAGACACCGGGCAGCCAGATGTCAATCTGGCCACAGCCCCCACGGTCTTAATTAATGTGTTACAGATATCTAGAGCTGGCCAAGGAGGTAACTGCAGTTCCTGGATGGTGCAAAGAGTTACATGCTCAGCATCTAACCGGAAGGTTGGAAGTCCCAGTCCACCCAGAAGCACCTCAGAAGAAAGGCCTGGTGATCTTCTGAAAACTTGGCCGTTGAAAACCCCCCAGAGCCCGGTTCTGCGCTGACTCCACAGCGGCTGTTCTGATTGGCCCGCTGACTCCACAGAGGCCATTCTGATTGGCGCTCTGGCTCCACAGCGGCCATTCTGATTGGTGTTTCACATCTTTCCACACCCCGTGCTGTGGGGCGGAGAGCTCCCAGAAAGTGCTCGAGGTACATTCAGCCCACCTGCTTCTCAGAACAACAGTGTTATGTGGTGACGTCATGTATGCTTGGCTATCAGGACCCATGGAGTTCTCACCCTACAGTGACCCCACGTACTACAGAACGGAATACTGCCTGGTCCTCAGGTCAGAGGGATTGTGAATGCCACGTGGAGGGTCCCCCATGCCACGATCTATGTGCCTGTACCCCTGGGCAAATCCGTAGGGAGAAAGGTTGGTTCTTGTCCGGGTCTAGGGAGGAGGGGAGGCATGGGGGGCGGGGAAAGGGGTCACACTAGAAAGGGGTGCAGACTTTGCTGGGAGACTTCTTCTTCAGAGAGGACTGGGGAAAGGAGGAGGGGCTACCGTAGGGTGGCAAGGGGCAACGAAGCAGGGAGACACCTGGACATAAAACCTACAGGCCCCTTGGAGCCCCGGGACCAGCGAGGCGGGAGCCCGCCGGGGGCGGGGAGGGGGCTGAGCCGTGACGTCACCAGGAGTAACTCGGCGGTCTCCCTGGGCGGGGTCCTAGAAGGGCAGGGGAGGCCGGAAGTGTCACCATCTTCGGTGAGCAAGTGTGTTGTTTCTAATTGATCAGTGGGGACAGACATGCATTTCCGTTGCTCATCGATGAGGCAATCGGCTCACTGAGTGGGCCTTGTTCTCGTGAAGGATCAGGCACCCCCAGTCTTACTGACGTCATGGGAAGGAAGTTCTTTGCCGTGAGCCATTTCCCTGAACACAGAAGGTGGGGGTTTCTTTAACCATAGCCACACGGTTTTGGTAAAACTCAGTATTAATAGGGGTGACAACCAGTGGGTACAGGAGCCCTTGTGGCATTACAGGTAAGTGCTCATCTTTCCCCAAAAGGTCAGTGGTTCGAGCCCATTGATGGCTCCACAGGAGACAAGACCTGGTGACTTGTTTCTGAAAGGATCCCAGCAGAGCAAGCCCTGTGGGGCAGGTCACCTGTCACGGGGTCACCGGCAGTCAGAGTGGGATTATGCTCAGAACAAACCCAGTGTCTGAAGTCTCATGACGGGACTGACCCCACTAAAGCAAGAAAAACTGGGGCAGCCCACACAGCTCTCCTCTGGTCCTCTCTCAGCAGCAGGGTCTGTGACGGTTTCCTGCCAGACTGGCTCCAGGTTATTCCTTGTGGGAGAACCCCCATGCGACCAGAGCCGGGGGCGTGCAGGGTCAGGGGCCCAGGATGGGTTCTGTCCTGCTGGTATATTGCAAGTGCCTGACAGTCTTTACCCCAAGATGGTGGTGGTGGGGGTTAAGTGCCAGGCAGAGCCCCCCCAGAAGGAACTGAGAACGCCCCGAAATGGTAACAAAGGCACAGACGCGGAGGAGGCTGGAGGGACCCACGCAGACAGGAGGTGAGTCAAGGCTGTTCGCAGAACTCACCCAGGAAGACGGAGGTGGTGATGTTTCTACGAGGGAAGACTGGAAAGGAACAAAAACGGAAATCAAACGGTTACGGAGGGAAAAGAATGCCAGGAAGTGGAAAAGGAGAAGAAAGATTTCCAAGGAAAGATCTGAGAAACCCGCAGGCCTCTCCCACAACACAACCCCGTTCTGAAGCATGGCCTCCGGACCCGGGGTGCAGGCCGCCTCGGAGAGGAGACCGCTCACTGAAACAGAAGAGGTCTCTTAGCAGACCAACAGGAAACATTCAGTTTTTCTCCTTTATTAGAAATATAAACAGATTCTGATTTCTGACTCTTTTTATTTGTCTTTTTGTATTTTTTAACAAATACTTTTTGGTAGCTTGTCTGTATTATACTTTGACTCATAAAATACTCTTCCTTGCTTGCCTCTGCCCAGTTCAGCATCGTGCTCAGGGCCAGCCCACCTGAGTCTGTGCTGCTAGCCGACCTCCAAAAGCCCACCGTCACCCACCAGCAGAAATCCCTTAATACAAAAATGCTCTGCCTGGCTTCAGAATGGCTGACTGGTCTACCACGGAGGCTCGGCCCTGCCCTGCTCAACCCACCCAGCGCCTTCTGCCCTACTTCTTAGGATCAGCCGGACAGTGGGACAGGAAGGCAGGCATCCAGGTGCGTGGGTCTTGGCCAGGGCCTGAGGAGGGGCTATGCCTCCTCCTGGAACTTCTCCAGGTAGGCTCTCAGGTCTGTGCAGGCCCCTGCATCCTGGCACACCCACTGGATGGCCTCCTCGTTCGCACCCAGGATGGAGTTGACGGTGGGGCAGCTGTCGTCCGCGGGGATGGTGGTGAAGGTGGTGAACTTGACCCGCTTCCTCCTGGAGGTGGGTGAGTGCAGGGGCTCCTCTCCACCCTGGGAGTCCACGAGGCATGGCTGGCCCTGAGCCTGCGTCTGGGACAGGCCACGGAGGAGAAGGTTGCTCTCCTCACAGCCCCCTAGGCCCCGGTCCAGAATGGTGGTGTGCTCCTCCCGGGGCGGGGACAGGTCCCCTCTGCTTTCCAGGAGCTCAGCCTCGGTCCCCAGCCACACCCAGTCATGGGGGTGGGGCCTGGGCGCCTGGCCCTCCAGCGGCACCTGCTTGTGTCTGAACTTGAGGGCGAAGGTGGCACAGTTGATGAGGAAGACGAGGATGGCCAGGCAGAAGACCCCAAGCAGGGCGTACATGCCGATCTCTAGGTCGCTGAGCCCGCGGGGCGCCGGGGCCAGCCCGCTCTCCTGCAGCCCGGCCCCCGCCCGGGGGGCGTCCACCTGGGCCGGGAAGTTGGTGAAGTCGATGGGGATGTTCTGCAGCTGCCCCTCTCCCGGCAGCCGGCCCCCGTCCAGCCGGCTGGTCCTCACCGCCTTGTCCAGCAGCGACCGGACCGTGGTGGAGGCTTTCCGAAGGGCCCCCTCCTCGCGCCCCCCGGAGGAGCCGCCGAGGGGCTGCGCGTCCTGGCCCTTCAGCCGGCGGTCACTGGCGTGGTTCTCGATGTGCTCAGCCTCCTCATCCTCCCTGGGGCTGCGTGCGGTGCCGCTCGGCCGGAACTTGACCCTGACACTGCCCACGCCCACGGCCAGCACGCTCTTGCGTTTGTGCTTCTGGCAGGCCTCGGCAATGGTCATGTCCACCCGGACGAGCGGGCCCTGGCCCTCGCCCTCGGCCACCACCACGGGCCACCTCGGGGAGCGCCCCTGGGGCACCGAGACAACGGCCTCATCCAGGGAGGTGGCGGCCAGGGAGAAGTCCTTGGCGTCGTAGATGTCCAGGGGCGTCACAGAGCCGTCATTGAACTGGAGCCACGTGCTGACCAAGGCTTCCTAAAGGGAGAGAGAGAGAGAGAGAGAGAGAGAGAGGCACACGGGGCAGGATGCAGCTCCAGCCCCCGGGTTGATGGGCCCCGGGGAGGACACTCAGGTCACAGAGCACCCTCACTTCAACAGGAGCACCGTCGACAGGCAGTGTCAGCGGCAGCGCCATCGTCCTCGGAAAACCAAGCAGCCCCAGTGCCCCGTCCCAGCTCCTCGCCTTACAGAGACGTCCCTGCACACGGTCACCGCAGTGTCTTACAGAAGAGGACTGGTTTCCCAGGCAGGACAGGCCGGGGCGTCCTGGGGAGGTGCACACGGTGCAGTCTGCTCACAGGAGGGCTGGGGGCTCGAGGCCAGCCAGAGGCACCCCGTAAAAACGACCTGGCAATGTCCTTCTGAAGAACCAGCCACGGAGGACCCTGTGGGGGGGAAGTTCTCTGACGCCGAGGACCCGTGGGGGGCAGTTGCCCTCTGACACCAATGGCCCCGTGGGGGGCAGTTCTCTGACACTGAGAAGCTGTGGGGGGCAGTTCCCCTCTGACACGGAGGACCCTGTGGGGGCAGTTCTCTGACACCGATGGCCCCGTGGGGACAGTTCCCCTCTGACACCGAGGACCTGTGGGGGGCAGTTGCCCTCTGACACTGAGGCCCCGCGGGGGCAGTTGTCTGACAGCCGTGGCACTGCTGTGAGCTGGAGCCCATTCCACGGCCCTGTCAGGTGCTGGCGTGGCTCTCCTCGGAGCACATGAGGCACACGGGGAAAGCAGGTGCGTGTCTGCCGACTCACGGCTCTCAGATGCTCGCAGATTTTGTATTTTAAAGTTGACCACGTGCCGAGGGCCGAGAGAAAGCCCTGTCTACACAGCAGGTAGGTTCACCTTGCAGGCTTTTCATCCCGAATTAATTTTTCTTCACAAACTCAAGGTGGAGAAAGAATGCCACATAAAACGAGCCCCGGGATGGCAGACAGCCTGAGCTGAACCCTCCAAACCGCCAGGCTTGCCAGCACCCGTCCGACCCGCCCTGCAGAGACCAGACACAGACTCAGGCCTCCCAGTGGCTTTTGACACAGCGTGGCCCACAGGCTTTCTGTGAAGCCAACACTTCCCAGAGGAGAGAGATTCCGGACGGCTGTGGAGGACGCGTGCTCAGGAATGATCGAGAGCTGCCCTCTCAGGAGTCATGTCCGCAGGCCAGACGACACTCACAGGTTCCCCCGAGCCTGCCCAGGTCCAGTCGCCACTGAAGACGGAGAGGTCTGAGGGGCAAGTGGCGGCCCAGCCCCCCACCACGGAGGTGCTGATGCCAGCCGTGCACTCGGCTCATAACCTGTTCTCAGCGCAGGGCGGCCCGCGTTCTGCTCCCTGCCCCGCTGTCCTCAGTTCTTTAGGACTCGCCGCCAGGTCCCTGCCCAAGGAGCATCCCACCCCCTCCGGTAGCCGCTGGGGGCCATCAGAGCTCACAGGTGCCCCCTAGCGGAAGGCAGTCTCTGGGATGGGCCCCACTCAAGCCCCAGAACCTGGTTAGACAGTGAGCCGTCACCCCCGTGAAGAGGCTGTGTTAAGGGGTGCAGTGGACCTGAGACGGGGATGCTGCCGGACATTTGTGGCCGTCCAGGTGACTCCGACGCCTGGCACCCCACGGGTCTCAGGGCAGAACTGCGTTCCACGGGGTTTTCAGTGGCTGGTTTGTGGAAGAGAGACCTCCAGGCCTTGACTGAGGTAGCTCTGGGTGTACTTGAACCCCCAGCCTTTCGGTGAGCAGGGAGGGCATTAACCGTTTGCACCCTCCGGGGGAGGTAAGAAGGACAGGTTTTATTCTGCGTGCAACGGGCAGCCATGGAAGCATTTACGCAAGAATCGTGGTCTGGTTTTGACTTGGAAAGATCTCAGGCTGTTGAGAGGAGAACGGAGTGGCGGGGAAGGAGGCTGGGCCCCGCTGTCTGCGTCCGCTGTCACGCTGGCCTGCCTGCCGTAAACAGGAGCACCTTCATCCGTAAAGCAGCGGCCCCCTCCGGAAAGTGGCTCGGTGAGCCTCCCCGCCCCGCCTCTGTGCTGTGCCCCGCCCCCCATGCCCTCTCGCCCTCGGGCACCCGAGCCCCTACCTGTTTAGGGGCTCGCAGCTCCTCCTCGGCAGTGGCCACAGCTGTGATGGCCTTGCCGTTCCCTGTGCTGGGGTGCAGGGTGACGGACAGCCCGGCCACCAGCTGGATGGCCAGGTCCGTCACTGTCACTTTGTCATCCAACACGGTCACCGTCTTCTCTGCCAGGATGGAGTCTGACAGCGGGGACAGCACCTGGGGTGGGTGGGACACAGACAGCCCGTCACACCTGAGTCCAGGTGTCGGAACCTTTGCCAGCAGCGTGTCCTCCGTGCCAGTCACAGGGCAAAGCGCCCCCACGTCCCTCCACCACACGCACCAGTCTGTTCCGAGCTGAGTGAGGAGCAGGTAAGGGCCCCTCCCCAACTGCGAGGAAATGGAAGTAAGTGTTAAAATCCGAACGTCTCTGAGAGGGGACGGCACGCCCCCAGCTGAGACACCTCTGCACAGAGCACAGCCTGGGTGACTGTCTGTGGTGGTCTGGCTGACGGCATGTGGGGGGAGTTGCACACCGATGACCCCATGGAGCCCAGATCACATTCCCGTGATAGTGGGACGGACCGAGGACTGAGTACAGACTCGCCTTGGAGATGCTGTGGGCTCTGCCCCAGACCACTGCAAGAAAGGAGTCATATACCTTCTTTGGTTTCCCAGGTACGTGTACACTGTACTGTAGTCTCTGAAGGGGCTCTGGTAGCACACTGGTTAAAACCTTCAGCTGCTGAAAGGTCGAACCCACCAGCTGCTCCTCGGGGGAGAGATGAGGGGTTCTGCTTCTCTAAACACTGACAGCCTTGGAAACCCTCGAGGGCAGTTGAATTCTGTCCTCTAGGGGCGCTGTAAGTCGGAATCGATGGCAGTGGGTTTTTTGGTTTGGTCGTCTATGAAGTGTGCAATTGTGTGATGAGACAAAGTTTGAACTGTTGTGACAATGTCCAACGTGTGACAGAGAGACATGAAGTGAGCACAGGCTGTTGAAACATGGTGCTGATACACTTGCTGGAAACGGGTGCCTCAGCCTCCCGTGTGGCAGATACCAGGTGCGGTAAAGCAAAGCTCCATGAGATGAGGTCCCCTGTCCACAGCCCACCTTCTCCCACCCACAGCACATCTTCTGCAGAAACTCAGCCTTCTGGCTCATGTCACCAGCCAAGGCTTGGGGTGGTAGGGGAATGAGGGCAGGGCACCAACCATGTTCACACAGGGGGCCGTGAAGGGTCCAGCATGGACTTGCGGGGCTGAGTCCCCCTCCTGTCCACATACCTTCCACACCCCAGTTGCCTTTCCTGGAACCCCCCCTGAAATGGATCGTTTCTTTCATCAAAAGATAGGAGGCAGGTATGTGAGGAGAGTTGGGTAAAGAGAGAAAGACAGACAGGAAGGAAGGGCCGCCTGAGTCCCCATGGAGGCAGAGAGAGGAGGCAGTTATGCTGAGCAGTGAGGGCCGCCTGAGTCCCCGTGGGGGCAGAGAGAGGAGGCAGTTATGCTGAGCAGTGAGAGAGCGACGGTCAGACAGTGGGGCTAGGTGGGGCTCAGCGGCGCTCGGGGATTGGCTGGTGGTGGATTGGAGAAGGCAGCCGTTGGCAGAGGGTCTCATGGGACTAAGGGCACGTGGCCAGCACCTTCTCCATTCTGTCGGAGGCAGAGGGGAGCTCAGAGAGCTGGTGCACCCGGGGTGCAACTGCTAACCTCCCTGCACCCCTGTGATGGCACCGGAAGCCATCACGGCAGGCGAGGGTCTGTCACCATGATGACCTGCCCGTCTCGTGAGCCCCCCTTGCCCATCAGTGCTCAGGGTTGGGGTGCAGGCATTCCAGCTCCTACCTGGATGGTCGTCATGCCAACCTCCCGCCCGACCAGGACCCTGCTGTCCTCGAGCGTGGCAATGCGCGGCTCCTCCAGCTTCAGGAAGTCCGCCACCAGGTGGGTGATGTCCAGCTGCCAGTTGGGGTTCAGCAGGTGGCTCAGCTGGCCCCATGGGCCGGGGCCTTCAGACACAAACTGGGTGAGGACCCGCACCGTGGCATGCTGGTACTGCAGCGTACAGCCCCGGCGCCGCCGTTCCTCCTCATCCTCGTCCTCACTGTCCCGAGTGGGCCTGACGGGGAAGCAGAGGAGAGCTCAGCTCCAGGCAGTGGGACCGTGGCCCTCTGAGTGCCAGCCTCGGTGAGACACGCTCAAGTCAGGGGCCCCAGGACCACGCCTGGCAGCCAGAGGCCTAGCACTCTGCCTTGAGTCCATTTATTGGCAAACGTTAGACTTGACACTTAACGTGTGCTCACCTGAGCTGTCAGCATTACCCACACGTGCCTCTCTGCATTTTCATTTAAACGAATGACTAGGAAACACAATGGAAAATCCAGCCTCTTAGTCACACTAGCTATATGCGTGTGTTCCAGGCTAGTGGCTGCCGTACTGGACAGGACAGTTCTAGAACATTCCATCACCACAGAGCGTTCCGCTGGAGCATGCTGTGTCAGGCCCCAGTGTAATCTCCCAGGTGTGTTGACTCTTCTAGTTTCATCACACTCTGAGGCAAGACCATAATCCTCATCATGAGCTCACGGAGAGCTCAGGAAGCTTCCCCAAGCCCGCAGGCTACTAAGTGTTGAGGCCTTGATTTGATATGAACTCAGCACGTCTCGGTCGTGCCCTCCTCAGGGACACGGGACCCATCCCAGATCCTGGCCGCTCAGGACCCCCAGTCCTCAAGGACACGATGGTGCACACCCATCCTGTGGCCACTCAGGACCACAGGGGACCTGAAGTTCTTCAGGGACTCTTGCCTGCTTTCCCTCAAGCAGGCCAACCCTTCAAGTCTTCCCCGTAGAAAACAAATCTAACAGCCTCCTTTCCCAGTTACACTTCTGGAGGTATACTCAAGTTTGTTCCTTAAAATGAAATCCATGGTTCCTGAAGACTCTCAGGAAAATTGCCCTGAAGGTTTAGAGTGGAGGATTCCAGGCACAGAAGCAGTAACTCAGCTACAGCCCCTCACCTAGTTATCTGACTTAGGGTCCACAGAGATAGGGGGCTCCTGAAAGGACAACCGGAACTCCTGCCTGTGACAATGCAGACCACAGGCAATATTCAGCGAGTCTGCTCTGTTTTGTGGGAGCTGTGGTAGCGTAGTGCCTAAGGCATCTGACTGCTAACCAGAAGGCTGGTGGTTCAAACCCACTAGTCACTCCTCAGAAGGAAGATGGGGCAATCTACTTCCGTAGTGATGCTGCCTCGGAAACCCAAGGAGGGGTCACTATGAGTCAGGTCTGACTTGATGGCAGTGAGTGAGTTCTGTTTTGTAAGTCTGCTGTTCAGTAATGGTGCCATTAAATTTCATGCCATAATGTGCTCTGCAGGGACCTTTCCAACTTATCGATATTCAGGAAGCACAGAAGAGGAATTCACCACTTCACTTGGAGAAAATAAACCAAAGCCTCACATCCATGGGGCTGAAGGGCTAGAAAATTTATGACTTCCCTCGGTGCGTTCTGGACCACGTTCAAGGAACAGAAGCCCAGCTGCAGCGCACAAACAACGGGCCACTGGGCAGCCTTTGTGCCTCCCGAGCTGCCCTGACGCCTTGCTTCCCTCAGGGGGTTCTTGTTAGGATTCAGGGAAGTGGTCATCCTAGCTCCTGCTGTGCACCAGGTCCACGACTAGCTCCCTCAGCGTCATGGCCAGCAAAGCAAGCCATTATTGTCACGGCACCGAGCATCTCCTGCGACCCTGGATGGCACAGATAGTTAAACGCTTAACCACCACCTGAACAAGATTGAAGCGGTCAGGGATTTCGTTTTATTTGGATCCACAATAAACACCCATGGAAGCAGCAGTCAGGAAATGAGATATTGTATTGCACTGGGCAAATCTGCTACAAAAGACCTCTTTCAAGTGTTAAGAAGCAAAGAGGTCACTTTGAAAGCTAAGGTTTGACTAACCAAGCCGGTATTTTCAGTTGCCTTCAATTGCATTTGAAAGCTGGACAATGAATACAAAAGACTGAACAAGGATTAATACCTTTGAGTTGTGGGGTTGGCAAAGAATACTGAAAACCCCATGGACTGCCAGAAGAACGAACAGATCTGTCCTAGAAGAAGTGTGGCTGGAATGCTACTTGGAAGCGAGAATGGCCAGACTTCGTCTCACCTGCTTCGGTCATGTTGTCAGAAGGGGCCATTCCCTGGAGAAGGATGTCATGCTTGGTAAAGAGGAGGGTCAGCGAAAAAGGGGAAGGCCCTCAATGAGATGGAGTGACCCATGGCTGCAAGGATGGGCTCAGGTGCAAAAAGGATTGTGAGGCTGGCACAGACCGGCAGCCTTTCAGTCTGTTGTGCACGGGTCGCTGTGAATCAGAGACGACCCAACAGCACCTACAACAGCAACACCTGCTGACAGGTTGGAGGTTTGAGTCCGCAGTGCCTGGCAGTCTGCTTCCGAAAAATCAGCTGCTGAATGAAGGCCTGGTGGGCACGGTTCCACTCTGATGCATGTGGCGTCTCCATGAGTTGGAATTAACTGGATGGCAACTGGCTTGGTTTGGCTCTGTAGCGTCTCCCAGCCCAGGCTCACCTCTTACTGGCCACGATGGGGACCCTCCAGCCTTTAATCTGGCTCAGCTCAGTGTCAGAGACTTCAATCTGCAGGGGCAGCCGGGGCACCCACACGGTGATGTGCAAGGGAGCGCTCAGGTGCTGATACGTGAAGTTCACCACCACGTCCACCTTGCCTTTCATCTCCTTGCCGTTCACAAAGACGTAGTCACAGCGGTCTGACACCTGCAAAGACAGAGGGAAGGAGTGGAGGAGAAGTTCACAGGGCCCAGGAGACCACCCCTCTTCCCTTTGTCCTGTTGTTTGGCAAAACACACTATGTTCATTGAGCTTTCTCCAAAGCAGAGCCTGAGGCAAGGGTTCAGTGTAGGCAGTTAACTTGAGAGGTGACTTCAGGAAGCAGGGGTGAAGGAGACAGGGAAAAAGAGCAGTAGAAAAGTGCACTGTGTGTGTGTGTGTGTGTGAAACACAGAATTTGCTGTTTCAGCCATTTGTCAGTGTACAGTACAGTGACACTAATTACATTCACCATGGGTAACCCTCACCACTGTCTCCTCCCGAGCCTTTGTCATAAGCCAAACAGAAACTTGCGGTGAACTTTTGGGGTGTCAGCTCGCATCGGGCTCAGCTTCTCTGGGGCTTCATGAGAAGCATTTAGAATTGTCTACCTGAAGAATAAGAGGTGGGAATACTTACCTACCAGCTCCTTTTCCCACTAGTCTAGGGCTTCCTTCTGGGGAGTGTGATTACAGCCACTGTGTCAAGGCTTCAGTTAGAAAGCAGGAAGGGACATTCAGGGGGACTCTGCAGTCACAAAGTGCCCCTGGACTTCTACAAAGCTGCCCATTACCCTGTGGCTGAGAGCTGAGGAGGGCCCATGTATCATCTATAAAGCTGAATTCTTTGAAGTTGAGAAATACATCTTATTCATTGTTGGTCTGTTGGCTCCCAACCCCAAATGTGCATGAGTCAGGGGCTCAGCAAAATGTAGATTGGATGGTGGATGGATGGGTGGATGGGTGGATGGACACACTGATGATGGATGAAGGGATGGATGGATGGGTGTATGGGTGGATGAGCAGATTGATGAATATATGGATAGATGGATGAGTGGAGGGATGGATGGATAAGTGGATGGATATATGTGTATATGGATGGATGGATAGCTGGACAGATTGATGGTGGATTAATGAATGGGTAAATGGATTCATGGATGGACGGATGATGTATTTATGTATATATGGGTGAATGGATGGAGGGAGGGATGGATGGATGATGTATGTAGGGGTGAATGGATGGATAGGTGAATGGATTCATGGATGGATGGAGGATGTATGTATGGATGGATGGATGAATGGATTCATGGATGGATGGAGGATGTATGTATGGATGGATGGATGAATGGATTCATGGATGGATGGAGGATGTATGTATGGATGGATGGATGAATGGATTCATGGATGGATGGAGGATGTATTTATGTATATATGCATGAATGGATTATGTATGTAGGGGTGAATGGATGGATGGGGGATGGATTCATGGATGGATGAATGGATTATATATGTATGTACGTATGTACAGGCAAATGGATGGATGGGTGACTGGATGGATGGATGGGTGAATGGATTCATGCATGGATGGATGGATGGATGATGTATGGATGGGTGACTAGATTATGTGTGGATGAATGGATAGATGGGCAGACTGAGGGATGGATGGATGAATGGATTAGGAATGGATGGATGGATGGGTGGATGGATGGATGGACAGGCCTGTCTTCATGGGAATACCTGCTTCAGGACAATCAAACAAGGATCTTGGGGATAGAAAGATGAAGTGAGAGACTGCGAGGAGATGGCACCAAGAGCATCAAACCACCATAAGCTAATCTGGAAGCTTCCAAAAGGATCTTGGGCAGTGGTTCCACCGACTCCTTTGAGACACAGAGCTCACTGCTCCTAGGCAAATGCACACACACACAGTTTCAGGTAAAATGTCAGAGTGAATGAAGTCGCCTGTTAATGCCTCACATGGCACTATGTCTGACTGTCCGTCTGCTGTTGCCCCCTGTGGACTGCGGACCCCATAGGAGCAGGAGCCCCTTGGGAGGAAGGTATGGAAACATCTGATGCTACGCTGTGAGCCCTCTCTGAGCCGACACCTGCCTTCCCCCGTTCGGGGCACTGTGGACGGCCGCTGTGGGCCCCATTTTCCTCTTCAGTCCACACTTGTGTTTGGAGAGCAGCTGGAGAGGGCTGGGCCGAAGAGCATTTCTCCATCTGCCCGGGACTGTGTGGAGAGCAGATGGGAGGGCACACACGGCCGGGTCTTCTCGCTCTTGGTCAAGATTGGCTTCAAAAATGTTTACGTGTTAAGAAAGGATGGAAACCAGTTCTCATCATGGTCCCAGGCTTGCCATTAGCATGTAAACACTGTCCTGGATCCGGGCAGGTATTAGCATAATGGCCGAGAAGGGTACTACCAGTCATCGCTTCTTTAATCAACGTTGTAATTCACAGGCCATTGACTCTCCTCATCTATTACCCTTCTGAGCTCTGGTGGGAGGAGCCGGGCTCCTCCAGAATATAGAAATAATTAAGAGGGACACCAAGAGCTTGAAGTTGCCGCACATGATAGAGCCATTGTCACTACTGTTCCTGAGGTGAGCATGTGGGGGGGGTCCTCAGGGCGCACTAGTCATCGCCTCAGTGACGCACCGTGGGGGCCGCAGAGCCTCAGAACGTGCTCGCCTGGGAAGGAAGCCCAAGCCCTGCATGATCCGGGCAGTCCCTTGGGCCCATCTCTGGGAGCCTGTTGCATCGAGGAGGCTCCCCACAGGGCTCTGTCCCCTCCAACGTTAAACAGTGGCGGCCGGAGGCAGGGCGGCCACCAGGCCAGCCATGGGCAGCTCGCGGAGGTCGGGTTGGGCAGCCCCTGTTCAGCTGTCATGGGCTGTTGTCACTCAGGCCTTCTTTGACTTTTGTTTTTATTTTGGCAAAGATACAAAGAACAAAACCTTTGCCCATGCAACAGAAGGTCAATAACGCCCACCCCAGGAACCACGAATGAACTCTGCCCTTGTGTGTTTGCTTATTTCACACTGTAGGAGCAGACAGCTTCTGTCCTTTTGTGACTGACGTATGTCCCTCAGCATCATGTTTTCACAGTCCGTCCAGGTCCTAGCACACGGCAGGACTTCTCTCTTCATGGTCTTATTTCTCTTTACGGTGTGGATGCACCACGTTGTGTTCATGCGTCGTCTGCTGACGGGCATTTCAGCTGTCTCTGCCTTTGGTTCTATGAGTGGTGCTGCGGTGAACACCGTGTGCAGGATTCTTTGTGGCTCCCCCCTTCACATCTTCTGGGTGCACGTCTAGGATTGGGTGCAGGTCACGTGGTAGTGCCGTCTCAGGAACCTCCACACTGTCTCCCACAGTGGCTGCACCATTCGGCACTACCACCAGCATCGGATGACGGTTCCAGTCTCTCCACAAGCCTTGGCGACCTCCTGATGGCGTCACCTGTTCCCTGGCGAGAGGCTGGGGACACTGTCCAAGGAGAAGCTCAGGCCTCTGCTGCCGACCACTGGTGTCTCATGGGACTCCGCTTCTGAGTCCTCCTCCAGCCAGGAAGGTTCTCAAACTCGATCCAACATCAGAGTCACCATGCGGGAGGCTTGGTGATGCCGATTCCTGGGCCCACCCCAGAGTCTCCAAACCAGTAGCTCTGCAGGGGGCCTGAGAATCAGCGCCCCTACACGCTCCCAGGAGCGCTTGCTGCTGCACTTGTCCTCGAGCTAGCGCGGCCGCCCTGTCCCTGTGTTCCCAGGGCATCTGTGTGCTGTGCTTGGGTGTCACCAAATCAGTTCCACTCGGCGGCCCCACGGGACAGAGGAGAACGGCCCCATAGGGTTTCCACGGTGGTGGTGTTTCCAGAAGCAGGTCACCAGGCCTTCCATGCACGGAGCTCCGGGGTGGGTTGGAACCAGTGAGCGGTTGGTGAGCAGCCACCAGGACTCCGTGGCGTCTCACACATCCCTGTAGTTACCACTGTCCTTCTGATACGATGCTCTCACCCCCACCTCTGTGCTGACGCCTCTCAAAACCCCATGGCCACCTACCTACCCAGCCCTGACTCAGTATCTCCGAGTGGATCTGTAATTCCGTGTGTTCAAATGTCAACTCCTGAGACGTGTTCCAGCCACTTGGGGGCTGGGGCTGGAGGTTACATTCAGACACTCGGTTTCTTTCCATCTCTGTACCTGCTCTGCGATGCAGCGGTCCCGGACAACAGCAATGCGCCTCACGTCTTCAATGTGCCTTCTCCTCCATTCTCACCCCCAGTCCTTTCTGGGGTGACAGGCAGCATGAATGAATGAACGCACTCAGCAGAGATTATAACCCGCGACCCTGAGTCCCATGTGGCCTGCACGGTGTTTTAAAAATACAAAGGTTGCCACCAGCACTGCAAAACCATTCCTTCGACTTTGCTACCAGCCTGTCCCCTCTGCCTTGGTGTCAGACTGGTCCCCCAGACCAGACTGGAGGGCTGGGGGCTCTGGGAGGACCGTCACCTGCAGCCAGACTTGCAGGATGGAAAGGTGGCCCCCTTGGTGGCCCCAGCCCTCAGCAGGCCACCTTGCCTGGTGTCTGGTTCCTCCTCTGCCATCCCCCGTCCGTGGTAGCCGAGTGCCAGGGTATTGAATTATTATCTTTGCGCAGAGGCAGGAGCCAGCCTGCTGGGGAGGGCTGCTGGGAGCAGGCAGTGTGGCCCCGGAGACCGCCCTGGAGAGGATGTCTCCGTGCCCACACACAGCAGGGGCCTCGGTGGGAATCAAAGGCCGGAACTGGTCGCAGCCTCCCCAGGGTGCAGTGTTGCCGTGGCAACCACAGCAGCAGCCTCAGGAGGGAAGAGGTGCTCAGGTATCTGGGTCACTGAGCCCTCCCTGCACTCAGGGACAGCCGTCACGCCTGATGCCCACGTGCACACACGTGCACCGAGAGACACGCACACACAGGCATAAATGCCCACACAGAGGCACACGCAGAGGGGACATTCACCTCCCCATACACATGCAGAGGACTACACAGGCACCTGGCCGAGGGGGGTTTGGTTGGGAAGTGGCTGGGTTCGAGGGTCTGAGGAGATAGATGTTCTCTGTGGTGAGTGTGTGCTTTGTCACACCAGGAAACACTAACGGTCCTGTGATAAAGGCTTCCCTGACGCTCTCACTGAGTCCTTGCTACAGGAGAGCTGCCCTTTCCATCATGTCCAGATCACAGACGTGGAAACTGTGGCACGGAGAGTGGCTGCCACTCGCCCGAGATGCCACTGTCCGTCGTCGGTGAGCCCTGCTGCACCCCGCTCTGCCCCGTGGCTCAGTCACAGACCTGCCCCTCCTCTTCCCACCACGGAGGGAGGCTCCCCCTTCC
>NW_006922035.1:1469675-1476208 GCF_000298275.1 Orycteropus afer afer | reverse complement strand
TTCCCTGACGCTCTCACTGAGTCCTTGCTACAGGAGAGCTGCCCTTTCCATCATGTCCAGATCACAGACGTGGAAACTGCGGCACGGAGAGTGGCTGCCACTCGCCCGAGATGCCACTGTCCGTCGTCAGTGAGCCCTGCTTCACCCCGCTCTGCCCCGTGGCTCAGTCACAGACTTGCCCCTCCTCTTCCCACCACGGAGGGAGGCTCCCCCTTCCCACGGATGGCAGACCTGGCCCCACGCGATGGGCAGCGTGGCTGGACAGCACCCGGCCAGGAGTCGCAGGGGTGCCCTGCAGACGTGGTTCACCTCGACGCTAAGGAAAGGGGGCCACCCTTGACAGTGTGGGCACGGCTCCTCCAATCAGCTGAGGAAGTTCCCAACAAACACTGAGCTTTCCCGGGAGGCGGATTCCACCTCAGGACTGGAACCCGGAGGTCCTGCCCGACTCTGCGGCCTGGTGCCTACAGATATGGGCCTTGACAGTCCTCACGTCGTGGGAGCCAACTCCTTAAAGGAATTCTCTCTCCGTCTTAGTTCTCTCATGCTGCTGTAACAGAAATGCCCCGAGTGGGCCTTTGGCAAACAGGAAGTGACTCTCTACCTGCGGGAGGTTGAGGACCCAGGGCTCTGGCTCTCGGGGAGGCCCTGCTCCCGGCGCCTCTGCTGCTGGCTGACCTTCCCGGGGCCTGGCATCTCTTGCCCCAGGCCTGCCTGCCAGCTCGCGTTTCTCTCTATCCCATCTCAAGGGAGACTGACTCAAGATGCACACCACACTCCGGCCGCCTCAGGAACATAACAGGCGGCCCCTTCCCGAACGGGCAGGGAGGTTGCCGTTCCCAGCACACACTTTCCAGACACAGTTCAGTCAGTAGTCCTTCCCTGTCATCTCCCTGTCTCCCTACAGACAGAGAGCCCTGGGTGTGCCCTTGGTAAGTGCCCACCTGCTGGTGGGAACGCTGGGGCCTCCAGCCCACCCTTGGTAAGTGCCCAACTGCTGGTGGGAACGCTGGGGCCTCCAGCCCACCCAGAGACACCTCGGAAGACAGACGGCCATCTGCTCCCCAAAGGTGACAGCACCGACAGCCCCATGGGGCGTTTCTGCGCTGCACACATACAGTGGGAACAACCGCAGCAATGACATGCATGTACACGTATGTATGCCAACATACATGTAGGTCCGTCCGTCCGTATGCATGTGTGTGTGTATGTCCCTGAGGAGTGTAAACAGTTAACACGCTGGGCCGCACACCCAAGGCTTAGTGGCTCCCACAGGTCCCTTGGAAGAAAGGCCTGGAAGTCTGCTTTTGGAAAATCGCCCCTGGGAAACCCCGGGGAAACGGTTGTACTGACACCCAGGGGTCACCACAGTCGTCCCCGCAGAGGCCGCTAGCTCCTGGCCCAGGGGGTGGGAAGCAGCACCCCGGAGGCTTTGTCTGAGCGGTGACCCTGGGGGCCCGGCTGCCTGCACCCGCTGTGGGCCCGGCCCCGAGCTTCCCTCCCGCAGCCGCGGCTGCACGTTTCTGTTCCGGAGGCTCCGGTGCTGTTCCAGCACTTCTCTCGGTACTCGGGTGCGCTACAGCTCCTTCCCTGACACCTCTGGAGGAGAAGACAAATAAAAAGGGAGAGAGAGTCAGGGCTTTCCAGGCTCTCTGCTCCTTGTAACGGATGGCTCCTTACAGCAGCGGCCAGACTGCAGGCAGAAAAATGTCCCTCGATAAATCACACTTTATCCGGCTGACAGCACACAGCACTGCCAGGACCTGGACCCGTGGCCTTCCTGTCTCGGGACTTCTGTCCCCTCAAGGCTGGCGGTGAAACAGGGTGGGCTGATGTGGGGGGATGGCTGTCCATTCCGCTGGGGCCAACGAGAAGGCAGGAGGGACCCCCAGCTCCCTGGAGCACGGGCTGTCATTGGGTCAGCGCCAATCAGGGCGACCCCACGTGTGTCAGGCGGAGCTGTGCTCCACGGGTTTGCAGGGGTTGATCATCCGGAAGCAGATTGCCAGGCCTTTCTTCCAAGGCACTTGTGTGGGCTCATGCCTCCAGTCTTTCATGTACAACCAGCATGTTAACCATTTACAGCACCCAGAGCCCCGGGTGGGCCCACAGAGGGCAGTGAGTGCCTCCCTGCCCACACCAAAGGCTGTGGCCGGGAACTGGAGTTTGGGCCACACAGGCTCGCATCCTGGGTGATGGCACGGCCACCCTGCCCCTCTGCCGGCCCTGAGGTTGGCTCATCAGCACAAGGACCCTTTGCGTCAGCTGCGTGGACCCCAGGGCCTGCAGATCTATCCCCAGCCAAGCAAATCCACACAGAGCCAGTAACATCTGGCTCCTAAATAAGCCTTGATCACAACAGAGTCTTCTCCGTAGCTTCAGGCAGAGGGTCCAAACGACCTGCCCTTCCGTGGCCATCGGCCTCTCCCAGGAACGACTGTGGCTCAGCTCCGTGGGTCCTGTTCATGGCTCCGGGCCTGCGTTTCCCACAGAGCTGGTGAGGATGGGCCGTTCTATGTGCATGTCGCCCCCCACGGAGTCCCTGGGCAGCGCAAAAGGGTCGCTGCTAACCAAAGGTTGGGGGTTCAAGGTCACCCGAGGACACCTGGTGAGCTTCTTGCAAAAAATCACCCCCTTAAAGCCCCGGGGAGCCCCATCCTGCTCTTACCCACCTGCGTGCCATGAGTCAGAGTCACGTGGGACTCGATTTTAAATGTTAAACAGTGTGCGTGGTTAGCCGGCACCAGTAACCAGTGGACAGCACAGATCTGGGTAAATCCCACCATCTGTCTGTGAGGAGAACTGCATCACAGTCCATGGGTGGCCTAAGGCCGTGATGGGCTCAGCAATGAGGCCCACCAGGGCTTGAATCCCGGCTCTGCCACATACCAGCTGTGTGGCCTTGGGCCAGTCGCTTAACCTCTCTGGACCTCAGTTTCCTCATCTGCAAAATGAGGCTGATGATACAACCCCCCACCACATGCTTGCCAGAGGGATTCACCTAAAATCCAGACCAAATGTCCTGCAGCTTTTCTGCCGTTTCATCGGAGTAGCCTCTGACCGTGGTCGTGGGAAGACCCTGGACAGCCCGGCCCCTGCCTGCTCCCCCCCAGCGTCCCTGTGCTCCCCACTGACCTGGGTGCCTGGCCCGTGGACGCCCAAAGCCTGTGCTCACCCCAGGGCCTTTGCGTTCGCTGTCCCTTCTGCTTGCCGGGCTCTCAGCTCTGACGTGTCCCCTCCGAGGGGCTGCCCTGGCCGCCCTTCAGAGCAGCCCTGTCCAGGCTCTGTACCCCACTCCCCTCTGGGCGCCCCTCTTAGCATTCACCAGAGTCTGCAGTCATTGCCCGTCCTGTCTGCTGGCCTTCACTTCCGGTCTCCCCTCCTGTCAGTGAGCGACAGGCCTTTCTGCTCTACCAGACGGCGACGACCAGCCGTTCCACGGTCTGTGTCAGCACCCTGCCCGAAAGGACTTGGTGAGGTTTGCTATCAGAATGAAGGGGCTGCCCTGGCCCCGCCCCCTTCCCTCCCCGCGGTTTGGAAAACATTTCTCCCTGGGCATGGAAGGACCTGTTAGCCCTGCCCACTGTGAGACTGCTTCTTCAGAGGGCAGGGAGTTTGGAGGGCTGGCCCCAGTGAAAAAAGCCTGCAGTATCGAGGGGGTCAGGAGCTGCGCTGCCTCCCAGCTGCTGGTGGGGCACGCGGCCCTCCCCCTTCCTCCTGGAGCGCGGTTCCCAGGGGCAGACACAGCCTCCTGAGGTTCCCAATCTGTGGGCGATTTCCACGGTACTCCTCAGCCCGGGACTCCGAAAACAGAGCAAAACAAAGTGCCTTCTAGTCACTTCCCACCCACGGAGACCCCACATGTGTCCCAGGGGGACAGCTGCCCCGTCAGGGCCCCAGTGGGACAGCTGCCCTGTGAGGTCCCCAATGGGGCAGCTGCTCCATGAGGGCCCCAGGGGAACAGCCGCCCCGTGAGGGCGTCAGTGGGACAGCCGCCCCGTGAGGGCCTCAGGGAGACAGCCACCCCGTGAGGGCCCCAGTGGGACAGCCGCCCCGTGAGGGCCTCAGGGAGACAGCTACCCCTTGAGGGCCCCAGTGGGACAGCCGCCCCGTGAGGGCCTCAGGGAGACAGCTACCCCTTGAGGGCCCCAGGGGAACAGCCGTCCCGTGAGGGCCCCAGTGGGACAGCCGCCCCGTGAGGGCCTCAGGGAGACAGCCACCCCGTGAGGGCCCCAGTGGGACAGCCGCCCCGTGAGGGCCTCAGTGGCTGACTTTTCAGAAGTAGACGGCTAGGGCTTTCCTGTGAGGCGCACCTGTGTGGACTCTCACCTATAGTCATTCCAGGTAGCAGCCAAGTGCTTAACCCCTCGCACCACCAGGGACGCCAAGGACTGGGGCTGTTTAGTCTCCCACACCTTGTCCCTGAGCTGGGGACATCATTCCTCAGGCATCAACTTGCCCACGAGCTCAGTCCTGCCCCGCCCCCACCCCGCCCCGTGGTCGCGGGGGCCCAGGACGTCCCACCGTCTACTCGCCCGGAATAAACCCAGCCACGAAAACCCACTCCCCGTTCTGACTCATAGAGACCCCCATAGCGTTTCCGAGGCTGTAAATGTTTATGAAGCAGACTGCCTCGTCTTTCTCCTGCGGAGCGGTTGGCAGGTTTGAACCACTGACCTTTTGGTTAGCAGCTGAACACATTCACTGCAGTGCCATCAAACCTCCGTAGTAAACCCAGGCTCCTAAAACGTGGGCTGCTCCAGAGAACTGGGGTCTCTCAAGAACCCAGAGTTGGGCAGTGGGTAGTCCATTTGCAGAGAGGGAGTTGTGTGCCGGCGGGAACCGCGCTCAGCAAGCAGCAGGCTGTTGCCCAGCCATGCTTAGGATTCGCCAGGGAGCTAAGGCAGCTCTGCGGTCACCGGGGACACACGGCCTGCCAGGTGCCCCCAAGACTCGCCAGGGAGCTAAGGCGGCTCTGCGGTCACCGGGGACACACGGCCTGCCAGGTGCCCTCATGCAGTATTTTTAGCTCTGCCCGGGGATCCATTGGCTGGAATCATGCCCGGGAGGTCACACAGGCTGCCCTGGAAACCCAGTCAGCATGCTTTCTCTAATGAGCCCCTAAATCACCGCCCCTAGGCCCACGTGGGCGGTGCCTCGCCACCTGTGGCCACACACCTGGGGAGTGTGCAGACCCAGGCGGGCCCCAGGGGCAGTTGGGTGGGGCTGCCTAGGACCAGCACCTTTAGAAGGAGGGTCCCAGGGAGGGCTGTGCACCAGAGGTGATAGGCATGCATCGTCAGTCATCATCAGTCCCCCACTAGGGGGCAGTGACGGCTCAGGGATAGATTCCTCCTTCCACGCTGAACACTGGGCTCCACTGCGGCCCGTGTCCCTCGGGCTGGCTGGTGGAGCCCGGAGTGTTGCCAGGACGCCAAACAGTCTCTGCACAGCCTCCAGGGTGAGCGAGGAGGAAAGGCTTGGAGAACCACGGAAGCAGCAGCCAATGCCAACAGTGTTCGCCACGGTCTGACTGCAGCCCGTCGCGGGGCAGACTAGGAGTGGGCAGCAGTGTGTCCTGTTGTGCACGGGGCCCTCAGGAATGGGCCACCTCGATGTGGCTGCCAACACTCATCCCCACGGACTGAGTGGAGGGTCCTCTCCTCAACGACCACGCCGTCAGAGCAGCCCACGGACTGAGAGGAGTGTCCTCTCCTCAACGACCACTCTCAGAGCAGCCCCACGTCCAGGCCACTCTCAGGCACAGCACCTGTTCCCCAGACCTCATCACCACACATGACGGTCCGTGTGTCTGCTCAGTCAGCCGCCTGCATCATGACGGCACCACGTGTGATGTTCTGTGTGTCTGCTCAGTTAGCCTTCATGATGGCGGCACCACATGTGACGTTCTGTGTCTCGGCTCACGGTCAGCCGCCTTCATCATGGCGGCACCATACATGACATTCTGTGTGTCTGCTCGTGTTGGCCTCCTCCCTCCCGACAAGGTCAGGGTCTGGAGTGCGGGGAACTCGTCTGTTTACTTATTGCTACACCCCACCGCACCCCCAGTGAATGATACCCTGCACACGGCCCCATTGTCTCTGTTGTATGAATCACCACCATGTGATAGGGGAAAACACTGTATGTTGTCACATCAAGACATTGTTTACGGACCACGATTCACAAAAGCACTGCCGCCCTGTCTTGCCAGTGCCTGCAGGAAGCATGTTCATCTAATGTCGTCCACGTGTGCATTCGCCGCTGCCTTGCCCTTCTCTGGGTGTCGGATGTG
This sequence comes from Orycteropus afer afer, assembly GCF_000298275.1. Classification (NCBI taxonomy): domain Eukaryota; kingdom Metazoa; phylum Chordata; class Mammalia; order Tubulidentata; family Orycteropodidae; genus Orycteropus; species Orycteropus afer. The sequence continues at coordinate 1,469,916 of NW_006922035.1, read as the reverse complement.
CCTCCTGGGTGCTGACCAACCCTCCTCCTGGTCCTGTGCCTGCTCCAAAGGACAGAGATGTGGCAGTCTGCTTGTAGAAAGATGAAGGCTTTGGAGACCCTGTGGGCAGTTCCACTCTGTCCTCTAGGGGCGCTGTGCGTCAGAATGGACTCCAGGCAGTGGGTGTGGTTTGGGCTTTGCTTCTGTGAAGATTGACAGCCTTGGAGACCCTGTGGGCAGTTCCACTCTGTCCTCTAGGGGC
>NW_006922035.1:1467345-1469210 GCF_000298275.1 Orycteropus afer afer | reverse complement strand
CTAGGGGCGCTGTGGGTCAGAATGGACTCCAGGCAGTGGGTGTGGTTTGGGCTTTGCTTCTGTGAAGATTGACAGCCTTGGAGACCCTGTGGGGCAGTTCCACTCTGTCCGCTAGGGGCGCTGTGGGTCGGAATCGACTTCACAGCAGTGGGTGTGGTTTGACACCATGACCCCATTCTATTTATGGGTGTATATGTGTCAAAAGAGTGGTGCAGGAAATGAGCCCCAAAACGTTTACAATGATCGCCTGAGGGTGGTGGGGGTGCAGGTAATTCGTTCCTAAGAGTTTTGAGGGCCACTTCATTTTTTTTTTAACCAAAAGTGTTCATTACTTAAATAATCAGGAGAAAAAAATCCTTCACAATTATTGCAAGTGATAAAAAGTACAGAAAAACGGATAGAAACAAAATTTGGACACGTCTCATCGTGTACGTCATCCTCTGGGGACACACACCTGGGTCTAAATGGAGACGTCAGGAACATTCTATTAAAAAAAGAAAGAAAAAGGACTGTGTTGTTCAAATGTTTAATGTCTCGAAAGGCTAGAGAAGCTGAGGAATGTTCCAGATGTGAGGAGACAGAGGACGTGGTCGTTGGACACGCGGAGCGGGCCTGGCCCGGGTCCTGCAGTGCAGGACGGGACTCTGAGCACAGCTGTCGGGTCACTGGTGGAGATGGGCAATGGACGCGGGTTAGATAAACGCAGCGTGTCAGAATGAGACACACCGAAGTCGGCAAGTGTGCGCGGTCCCGCAGAAGAACGTCCTCGCTCCTGGGAGACACACGGCGCAGCCGTCTCCAGGGAGGGGCTCTCGGGGCCCTCCTCCTGCCTGTGTCCTGTCTGTGCAAGGGGCGCAGTAGTGAGCGTCCCTGGGAGAGCGAGGTGGCGCCCCCAGCCCAGGAAACCAAAGGGGATGAGGCCCGGCAGGCTCGCTGCCTGTAAGAAAAGCTGAACTCAGGGCTGCACTGCGACATGGCCTCCACGGTGGTGGTGGCGGGGGCCTGCTTTGGGACTGGCGCTGTGACATGGCCTCCGTGGGCAGTAAGTGGTGCGTCACCCACACTCTGCAGGTGGTAGAGGGTGGGGGGTTCCCCTTGGGACTGGCGCTGTCACGCGGCCCTCCACAGGTGCGGGCGGTAGGGGGTTCCCTCCGGGACTGCTGTGAGACGGTGCTGATCCCAGCTGTTGGTTCCTCTGACCCGGGGTCCTATGTGTTCTTCCCGTGTCAGTAAAACTGTGACACTGAGGGTGCAACGCCAGACCCGTGCGAGTTCCTGGCAGGAGGCAGATCAGTGTAACCCCAGCGCCCACGGGCCTGCTGCAGAGAATGACCCGTTACCTGCCATACAGCCAGGTCCGATGCAGGTGGGGCCGCGCCGCACCGTCCGTCGGGTCGGGTCTGACCCGGGCTGGGGCCGCGCTCCGCCGCACTCCCAGTGGCTGATAGATCACCAGGCCATCCTTCTGCGGTGCCTCCGGACGGAACCTGACCCTCGGTGAGCTTCAGCGCCTTGGGTTTGTGCCGCCCAGGGCAGAGCAGGCACCCCTTCCCTTCCAGGGCCTCCCGTCCACGGCGCTGAGCGGTCCCCCGCGGCTCTGGTCGCATCGAGTCAGCCTGGACTCGAGTCACAGGCTGAGTCCGGTTGGTGGGGACTTGACTCTGCTTTGTGAGGAATGAGGGCGACCACCACGCCATCTCCCAGGAGGGGATTTCGACCCGAACACACTCAGTTCCCTAACGACACCGACTGTGTTCCCAGAGACGCGGTAACAGGCCCAGGTCGGAATCAGCTAAGAGCAGCTGGCGCGCGGTGTGCACAGAACCGGGAGGAGTGCTGTTTCTGGTTTGGTTTCTGTGGGTCCC
>NW_006922035.1:1449637-1466640 GCF_000298275.1 Orycteropus afer afer | reverse complement strand
TGGGGCTGGTTCAGACCGACACGCGTCCTCAGTGTAAAACAGACCCAGATGTTAGAGGCCTCCCGGCAGGCAGTGTAGACATCACTCCACTTTCACACTGATTCCATGTTGAGATACTATTAAATAGTATTACAATTAGTTATGCATGTTTCTTTTTGCGTGTTTTGACTGTGGCCACCTGAGGATTTAAGGTTGCCTCTGGGGCAGGAATTTCATTTCTGTTGGGCGGTGTGTTTAGTGTCTCGTCCCCTGCCTGGCCCCTCAGACTCCACAGGGTTTCTGCACAGCCCTCGGGGTTCAAGGCCACCTCCCCCACCTGGGGACGGTGGTGGTTCAGAGCCGGGACTCACTGCGTCCACTTCACCTGTTTATACCATCCGCGCTGCTACTTTAGGTTTGATCCCAGCCAACACATAACTGACTAAAGCTAGGTTGGTGTCCTGGATTGAACCGTGTCACCCCAAAGTTTGTGTCAACTTGGCCGGCCGTGATGCCCAGTGGTTTGGCAGTTAGGTGATGATGTAATCATCATCCATGATCTGATGGGATCAATCAGTTGTAAGGGAATTAGGGTGGCATGCCACACCCCTACTCAGGTCACAGCCCTGATCCCATGGAAGGGAGTTCCCCTGGGGTGTGGCCTGCACCCCCTTTTATCTTACAAGAGAAAAAAGGGGAGGGAAGGGAGCAGAGAGGGAGGGACTCAGTAACACCAAGGAAGCTGGGGGCAGAGCCTGTCCTTTGGACTTGGGTCCCTGCACTGAGAAACTCCTACACCCAAGGGAAGACTGATGGCAGAGTTTCCCCCAGAGCTGACACAGACAGAACACCTTTCCCCGGAGCCAGCACGCTAAACTGCGAGAGAAGAAATTTCTGTTTGTTAAAGCCACCCCCTTGTGGTATTTTGGCAGCATTAGCTAAATAAGACAGTTGGCACGGATTGACACAGTGGCTGAAACAAAGGACTCAGAAATACCAATGATGTTGAAAAAGGTTGGCGTGAAGCCACACACAAGAGAAGTGGACGTGGAAAAGTTTAGTGACACAACCAGAACTGGGTTACACAAAAAGACACCAGTTGGACCGCTTATCTCACTGGGCTGAACCATCCTACTATATGGGTGACCCGAGTGGAGTTTGCATCAGTGCAGCCCTCTGGCTAAGGGGTCATCTACCTTGATGACGTCCTCGTCGGTGGACTTGCACTCCACTGACTCCGAGATGTCCGTGACAGCACAGTTCTCTTCCACGGAGACCACCTTGATGGGCACAGCCACTGTCTTTCCTGTGAGGATGGCCGTGTTGAGAATTTCAGTGTCCTGTCAAGGGAATCGGACACACCTGGGTCAAAGGAGTAATTCAAGTCTCTTGGAAACCAGAGGATCCTAGGAGCACCTGTTCCCAAGTCAGATGCCAGACTGTCCTCTTGTCTGGCCTTAGTACTCACCTTAGGAACTTGGGTGAAAGAGAGAATTTTCCAAGAATATTTAACAATTTACTTTCAGTTTATGATCAACAGCCAGAAACATGACTTTTCTCTGTTGTGGAGGGAAGTAGAAGTTACCCATCAGTTAGGGTTTGGTTGTAAGCAACGGAAGGTAACTCTGACTAATTTGAGCTAAAAGGTCCATGGCAGGCTGAGTAATCAATCCCCCTGCCTCCAAAAGACACCCACGTCCCAATTCTGGTAATATGGGACTCTGTCCCCTTACATGGTGGAAAGGCCTGTGCCCCACCCCACAGAGGGCAGGAGATGTGAGGATGAAAGCAGAGGTTGGACTGATGTGGCAGCCTCTGGAATCTGGAAAAGATAAGGCACAGATTTACTCCAGATCCTCTGGAAGGACCCAGCCTGCCGACACCTCGATTTTAGCCCTCGAAGACCCAGTTCCGATTTCTGACCTCTGGAACTGTAAGACAATACACTGTGGGGTTTTTGTTTTGTTTTGTTTCTACAGCAGCCATAGGAAACTAATACAGGTACTTATTCGATAGAATCCAGGCTCTCACAGTACCTAACGAGAAGTTGAAGAAGTCTTTGGAAACATAAGACCAGAGTAGCTTCCAACATGTTGAAAACAGGTAATGATGTCCACCTATCCAGAGAGAGATGGTGTGGAAGGCCCCAGCCCTTCCCTTGAGTCACTCTGCCAAAGATGATACTCTCTAGAACTAGGGTCTGACGGGTCTAACTCGGGTCAAGGAGGGACACTTTGGTTGACAGTCCTACCAAGACTCATTCCAGTGGGGGATGAGTAGTTTAAAAAATCAAGACCAATACTACCTGGCCTTGGAGGCTCCCCAATCCAGTTCTCACCCCCTCCTTCTAGTCCCCTTCATGCCCAAGTCTCTGCAATAACATCACTCACCCAGAAAACCCAACCCACAGCCATCAAGTTGATTCCGACTCATAGTGATCCCATGGTGCTTCCAATCTATGGCAGCAGATTGCTTCGTCTTCCTCCCGCGGAGCAGCAGTTTGGACTAGCAGTCAGATGCTTTCCCACTATGCCACCAGAGCTCCTTCAAGCATCCCTGGCCCTCTCCGTTACTCCCATGGTTTGTGCTACGGTACACTCTCAGCCAGAAATGCCATCTTTCTACAAATAGGAATTAACTCACGTCCGCGGCTCCAGAAACGTCCCCGGACTCTCCATCCTGCCTCGGTCGCTCACAGCCGGCATGAGAGCACCCACCAACATGTGCTGCGTGTGTGGCTGATGCTGGCTGTTGCCTCCAGATCTCCTGGGGTAACATCCTGATTTTGTGAAGGAGCCTCACACCCCCTTCACTCTCCAACATGTGGCTTGGGTGTGGTAAAGTCCCTTCCCCTAGTTGTTGTTGTTGTTATGTGCCGTCAGGTCGGACCCGACCCATAATGATCCCTCCTTGGGTTTCCAAGGCAGTATCACTATGGAAGTAGTTTGTCCAACCTTCCTTCTGCGGAGTGGTTGGTGACTTTGAACCGCCAGCCTTCTGGTTAGCAGTCAAGTGCCTTAGCCACTGCGCCACCAGTCATGGTTAGCCACTGTATTCGATTGTCCAGCCACAGAATGGAGACGTTTTAGGACTGAAGGCTCAACAGGACAGGTCTGAGACTAGGAAGGCCAGTGGTGCTGTAGGAGGCGGCAGGGCTGATGTCCTAACTGGAAGGGTGGGCAACGTCAAAGGGAAATAAGGCCGAGCTTTAGGACTTGAAGGCTCACTGGTACTGAGATTCTAGGGTTAAAAGAGTGGTCAGTGCTAACGTTCTAAGAGCAGGAAAGCCAACAGTGCTAACCTCCAGGAGCCAAAGTGAGAGGAGCCCAAGGACTCTATAGAGTTTCAAGGAGCAAAACTGCAGAGGTTCTAGGAGGAGCAGGGTCAGTGGTGCCAAGGTTCTAGGACCAGAAGGTTCTGGAACCAGAGGGGTGGGCAGTGCTAGGATTCCAGGAGTGTGTCAGGATTCTGCAGTTCTTAGACTGGAAGGGTCCATGAGGATAAGGTGCTGCTTGAATAATCTCTCTCAGAAAGATCAGCGCAAGCCTGGTCTCTATGAGGCGGAGGTTAAAGATGTCCCAAATGTCCAAACTACCGTGCCACTCCATCATTTCAGACATTAACTCCTCCTCCTCCTGGGAGCTCTGATAGTGTAAGGCATCTGACTGCTAACCAGAAGGCTGGCGGTTCAAACCCACCAGCCACTCCTCGGAAGGAAGATGGGGCAATCTACTTCCTTAGTGACACTGTCTTAGAAACCCAAGGAGGGGTCGCTATGAGTCGGGTCTGACTCGACGGCACATAACAACAACAACCGCCACCTCCTCCTCCCAGTAATCTGCCCCGTCTTAGGGTTCTGTATTTGCTGTAATGCCTCACAGAACTCACAGACACCCAAGGGATCATCTCAGGGAGTAGTGGTCGAGGCTGGCAGGCCGGCGAGTCCCAGCTCCGAGAGGGTGTGGAGGATCCTCCCAGTTCTCGGGGTTTGATGAACCTCGATCAGCAGATCAGATGATGGCTGCTGTCCCACATCCAGGGGTGAGATGAGGATGAGCAAAGACACAGAACTGGAGCGAGAGGAGGGCGAACCTTCCCGGGAGATTCGTAGGTACACCCTCAAGGAAGCTAAGGGTGGTGATTTGAGTTACACCCTCCAGCAAGGCAGGACTCAAGATACATTCCACCTGTGTTGCCCCAACAGAAACAACCCAAGTGGATGGCTTTAACAATCAGCAGCTTAAGGCAAATCCCACCACAGAGCCGATTACCAGTCATTATAGGGAACGACTACTACCAGCTGCCCAGCCAAGTTGACACCCGACCTTAACTACCACCCACCCCACACAGGCAGGGATAATAGGATTTACAGTACATCACAGAATGGAGGACAGCGGCTAGAAGGGACACATCAAGCAATTCACCGCAGGTGCTATGGGGGAAAAAAAAAATCAGGGTACGTCACGGATACGAGGGATGGATAGAGCCTGTCCAACAACCACGGATGTCCACACAAGACTGACAAGCCATGTCATTTTCATGATGAGTACATTTTGGCAATGGCCACCAGGCCAGCAGGGCTTCCTTCTGCAGACTTGTAAGTAAACCACAGTGTCTTCCTCTCAGCCGTTCCCGTGAGTGTGTGTTGCTTGTTAGGGACTGGGATTCTGAAACCCGGACTCCAGTCAGTGCTTTGCCATGAACTTGCCCTATGAGCTTGACCACATGCCTTAATCTCCTGGCGTCTCCATGTCCTCGTTGTACAAATGAGGGGTAGGATGACATCATCTCTAAGCCATGCGCCTGCAGATTTTGGGCCTTTGTCTTGCACTGCCCACACCGATTGCGGGCAAAGCTACTAGTGTGGCCTCTCACACAGCCATGTGTGTGTCCACCGTACTGCTGAGAAGGTGTTTAGCTTTGCTTTGCATCTGTGCGGTGTTGCTGGCTTGCACTTTGCGAATCTTTTTCTTGATGGCCAAGTGAGGATGAAGCACAGTTGTCTTTGGAACCTCTTCACACCTTTTACCTTTGGACCAATCTCTCCCCAAACCTCTCTCCAAATTCACAGCTGCAGTTTGAAGCAGGAGACGCAAGGAAGGTGCTTTTCTTTGTCCTCTCTCCAGGGGAGCAACGGGCACAAACAGGCACTCCCGGAAGAGCCCCCGTGCGGAAAGGCCAGCGTCCTCCCTGGTGCCTGTGCTCAGCACCCCGGAGGCTCACCCTCTGTCTGCCGGCTCTTCTTCCGGGTCCCTGGGATGCCCGGAGCCTGGCTGCAATCCAGGCAGCATGTACCAGGGCTATTACAGCTGCTACGAATACCCAGAGATCCCCTCAGCCCATCTGCAGGTTCATTAGAGGTAATGGACTCAGAGTTGAGTCTACATTTTCCCTCTCAGAATGGCCCTTAGCTAATGGCTTCATTAAAGCACAAACACCCTCACGGATTAATTGTGATTAGTTTTTTAGTGGCCACTGCAGTTTCACTCACCAGCCCCCTCCCCTCACAAAGACACCGCCACCCCTCTGCCCGCTCCCCGTCCCTACACTGCATTCCAGGTGGACCAGGGCTGGCTGAGTATTCGCGTTGCCCATTGGCCAGCATCAGTTTCAGGGGCAGAGATTGAACAGTCCTGGACACCCAAAGGGCAGATGGGAGCCTTGGCCTCTGGGCTGGATTGGCTAAGACTTGCTGGCCGGATTCCTCGAGGTACACACTGCTTGTCCAAGCAGCAGTTTGCTTGTTGGGAACTGGATTCCTGCTCCGCCCTGAACTTGCCATCTAAACTTGGCCACATACCTCACCGTCCTGGCATCTCAACGTCTTCCTTTCAGTGAGGGGCAGGGCTATGTCATAGCTAAGGATCCTTCCAGCTGTCGCATCTGAGACATCCATGAAGATGGGACCGTCCTTTAGCAAATCCCACTGTGCACTGGGCAGTGTTTCGTTCTGTTGTGCCTAGGGTCACTATGTGTCAAGGTTGACTGGACAGCACCTAACAGCAACACTGTGTACCTAGCACGTTCTTGTCACCGCCTTGGATGCCTTACTCCTTAGTTATTGACTATCTCGTGAACTGACATTTCACATTTACGATAGTGTATTTTGTGCATTTATGACATACGTCTGGTCGTAATGAACACCAAAGGTCCAAGGCAAGAGAATGCTGGCTGTGATGGCTAAGGTCATGTGTCAGCTTGGCGGGGCCACGATTCCTAGTGGTTTGGCAGCTGTGTGGTGACGTAATCGCACAGTGAGGCAATGATGTGTTCGTCCTCCATTTTGGCATCAGGCCGATTTTCACATAGCACCCAGTCTTTGGAGCCTACCTGTGTTGATCAGTGAGGAGTGGGTGTCTTGGGGTCAATTTGCAGTGACATGCCGAGTGCACTATTTAAATGCATAACCTGGTCTTATTTTCTGACATGGACCCTGATCCCAGCTGGGCGAGAGACCCCCATGGTGCGGGACTAACCGGGAGCGGGTGGTCTGGGCTGGGCCCCGCCACTGGGTGCTGCCCTGGAGAAGGTGGGGCTGCAGACCACATTCCTCCAGCTCCATGGCGGTCAGCAACTTCCTGCAGGCGCGGTGCGCACCTCTGTCCCTCCAGCAGATACTGGGAAATGCTCCCAGCAGCGCGGCACACCTCCTGGAACACCGAGGCCCAGCTGTGACCTGGAAGCCGCTTTGTTACAACGCACCTCCTCTCCTTTTCCTCTTTCTTCTCCCTCCGCCCCCTCCGTCTAAACCAGAGTCCTGGCTCACTGAAGAGAATCGATAGTGAGATGTTTCAAATCACCATCAACAAAGCCCCCGGCCCTGTGCACAGGCCTGTATGTTGGATCTGCCTCAGGTCTGTGAATGGATTTGGCCATTTTCTTGGTAAATTGCATTTTTAATTTTTTTTTTAACTGATGCAAACTATTTATTCCAAGTTATTTATCTTATGTGGCGTTTTCCCCAACCATCACAGATGCGCTCACGCGTGGCAAAGATGGTGGGGCTGGCGCAGGACTGGGCGGGGATCCGTTCTGTTGTAGACGGAGTCGCTGTGAGTCGGAGCTGACTGGACGTCACCCATCACCACCACCACCACCACGACAGACCTGTCATAACCACATCCTTTAAATCTGTAAATAATGTGATCAAAACCATCTTAATCTTTGAAACGTCACAAAAATTTTATTTAGAATCCATCTTGAATATTAAGGCTGTAAGAATAACAGTGTCCCCTGTAACCAGCTACTTCACAGCTGGCCCCTAAAGCGGGGGGGGGGGGGCACAATAAAATAAAACCACATGCTGAAGTTCCCCAAGGAGCCACACATGAAATAAAATATGCAAACGATTGTCATTAACTCAATACAGTTACAACTTCCATAGTCACTCTGTCACTGCGCACAGGGGGAGTGAGGGCTAGGGACTTGTTCCCACAGACCAGTGTCCTCTCTGTGCTGCTAACCTTCACCTGAGTATCACCCCATATCTACTGTGAGAGTTTATACATGTGACAATCTCTCCCACCACCCAGCTTCTCTCTATTAAGCAGAAACAGGGAAGACCAACCACCAAAGTGAAGAGCCAGTCGCTGTCTGGGGTAGGATTATCTCCCCTGTGCCTGGAACATTCAGCGACACCCTGTGTCCTCCCTCAGCAAGGAGCCGAGGTTCCGGGTCGAGTCAGTCCTAGTCCCAGCCCTCGTCGTCTGATGTCTGAATGCTGCTGGCTTCGGAGTCCGAATCTTCAGGCTTTGCTTTGCAAGCGCATCCCCACGGAGGGCTCTTCCCAAAGCCGGCTCCCAGCCTCTCCATCTTCGCGTGGAAGTCTCTGAGCTCCTCCTCCGTGAGGGGACGGCAGTCCTCGTCGTCTTTGGGGTTTTCCTGCCACCCCATCACTTTCAGCAGCCGGCGCTCAGCCTCCAGCGAGTGCCAGAGGCGCTTCCGTTGCGCCACCACGGGGACAGCAGGGCCGTCCTGCCAGCTGAGCTCCTGCCAGCTCTTCTTTGGTGCGGGTGGATTGCTCCCCAAACCTGCCAGCTCGCCACGGCTCTCCCCGGCGTCCCCTGTCCCATCGCTCTTCCGGAGCCTCAGGAACCCCCTCTTCCTGGGGATAGTTTGGTGGGTCAGCTTGGTCAGGCAGAAGGAGCTCAGAGCAGGAGGCGTGGTGCTGGCGGGACTCGCCCGCGGAGGGCTCAGAACTGCGCCAGCCGGTGGCACTGGTTTGGTGACGGAGACCCTACTGGTGAAAGGAGCCTGCCACCTGGAGGCGCTGGGTCGTGACGTGAATTCCATCCGGTAAGTGGTCCACGCACGGGGCTTGGAGATAAGTGGTGCAGGCTTAGGAAGGAGCTTCTTGTAGACACTTGGGAGCATGGCTGAAGACTTGTTCCCACGGCCATGGCGAGATCCCAGAGAGGTGAATGGACCCTCTTTGGTGACTGGCACCCTGGAGGGCTGTTTGACGTTAGGTGGGGTTTTCCACGCTCCAGAAGGGGTCCTGACCGGTGTGCTCGGCGGACAGTGTCTGTCAGCTTCTGGACTCAAAGGAGGGAAATCGTCTTCTTCAACTTGCCACGACTCTGCCTGCTCTTTCTTTTCTTCCCCGGTCTCCGAGGGTGGTTCTTCTCCAAAGGCACAACCTTTCTGGTAGTGGAAGCCCCCATTCCAGTGGCGAGGGTGCCCTGAGCTGCCCCTGCCACGCTGGCGCCTGCCCTCATAACCCCGGGAAGGGCCATGCCAACCAGATAGGGACCCCGCTGCTCCCTTTGGCACACCATAGGCCGCAGAAGTGTGGAGGAACAGGGAGAGCTGGTACCAGGAGTATCCCATAGCTCCGAGGGGTCTGTGGAGAAAGCCGGCAGAGGAGCGATGTTGACCACGGTGATGACTCATTCCGAATCCTCCGCGGCCTCGGGATGGGTGCCGCTGGTGGTTCTCACAGGAGGCTGCAGGGGATTGAGCGGACTGCGGTGCTGAGAAAGTCAGGTCCGCAGAAGCCAAGTCCTGATGGGCCATCGGGTCCCGTGTCGCGTCAGCAAGGTGAGCTTCCAGCCTCCCGGCCAGGATTCCAGACGGACGTCCGTGGGCCTGCTTCCTGCTCCCCGAGTCTGCCACCGGGATCTCACAAGGCTCTTTGGCAGAAGCGGGTCTTAGGCCGTGTTCTCTAGAGCAGCAAACCAGGGAAATGCATTTATGTAGAAAATATATTTTCCAAACCAAACCCACTGCCACTGAGTTGACCCCAATTCATAGCAGCCCTGTAGGACAGAAAACTGCCCCTCAGGTTCCCCAAGCTGTGATCTTTACAGAAGTGGACTGCCACACCTTTTCCTAGGGGAGCTGCTGGTGGGTCCAAACCACAGACATGTCTGCAGCAGAGTGCTTTAACCACTGCACTAGCAGGGAGCCTATAAATACATATACCTCTCCTGACATTGAGTGGATTCCAACTCACAGCCTTGGAAGGCCATACCGCCAGAACCCTGGACCTTGTGGTTAGCAGCTAACGCTTTAACCACTGTGCCACTAGAGTTCCCTATAAATATATAAACCCACTGCCTTCAAGTCAGTTCCAACTCACAGCAACCCCCTTGGGTTTCCAAGGCTGTGAATCTACCGAGTAGATCGCCTCATTTTCCTCCCTTAGAGCAGCTGGTGAGTTTAAACCACTGACCTTCTGGTTAGCTGCTAAATGCCTCACCCTCTAAACCACCAGAGCTTCCTATGAATATGCTCAGAGAGATTTAATTCAAGGCAATGACTCACAAGATGGTGGCAGCTGGCAAGTCCAAGTTTGAGGTTCAGGTGGCGGGGCAGGGTCAGGCTGGTGAATCCCCAAAACAGCAGGCCAGGCAGCAAGCTACTGGCTCACACCCCAGGTCAGAAGACGGCGTAGGATGCAGGCTGCAGGGAGAGCCTTGCTGGGACATCCACTTATATACTGGATGCAGGCCACACCCCAAGGAAACTCCCTTGCAACCGATTGGCTGCTCACAGCAGCTCTCTTCAAGGTGATCCCATCATGGAGGTGAATACAGTACATCCGATCTCATCATGGAGATAACCACATTACAGCACATCATGGAAGGGCATTTGAGTCCAGTGTCTGCCAAACCACTGAGAATCCCAGCCCAGCCAAGCTGACACATAACGTCACTGATGCCCGAGTAGCTGCCCAGCTGGCTCTGTGTGGATGACCCTCTCAGCGCCCTTCTTAACCTATCTCGTTCCTGCCGAGGCAGGCGGAGGGACAACTGGGAGATACTCGCTACGCTTACGAAGGGGGGAGGGGAAGAGGCATGTCTACGTTCACCGCATTGACGGGGCTGCTGCATGGATGGATGGTATAGGGACGGCCACACCGTGCGTGCAAACACTGCGTGACAGCTTGTGGGGACGCAGGTGAAGTCAGCAAAGTGACAGTCAACTCCACTGCAAACATCCCTTAAACACAAGCACACAAGCTCATTGTCCCGACTCACACAGTTGCCAACAATGGTGTGCAGTTAAACCGGAACCAAACCCACTGCTGTTGAGTCGATTCCGACTCTTAGTGACCCCACGGGGTTTCTAAAGCTGTAAATCTTTATGGAAGCAGATGGCCCCATCTTTCTTCTGCGGAGCAGCTGGTGGGTTTGAACCACCAGCCATTTGGTTAATAGTCAAATGCCTGAACCACTACACCACAAGAGCTCCTTAGTGTGTGCTTAGGTATTTACATTCCTCTAACTCTGAAAAAGCTAAAGATACAAGAAATGTTGTTAGAAAATCCGTAGGACAGGAACTTGATACATTTCCCTCCGTAGGCGGCAGCTTTCAAGGCAAATGTCTTGGGGCCGTGCTCCCCAGGGATCTTCAACCTCCCTGGTGTCCACTGTTTAGAAATTCACTGCAAAATTAAAGCAGGTAGAAAGACGGGGCGTCAGGGGTAGTCAGGAAAGACCCCGCTCCACAGTGAGGCTTCCTGTTTTCTGTGTGTCTTGTGGGCGGCCCCTTCCTGAAGGCCGAGTTAAAGCTGGAGTGGGGGCTCTTCCATTGCATCGGCCGCGAAGCTGCCGGCTGTTTGCACTGCGTCTCTGCCATTGCACTGTTACTGAAAAGGCCACGGGATTCTTCATGCTGGCAACGGCAGGCGACAGGGAGGGACGTGGGTCCGAGGGTGCGGCCCCTGGTCCTGATCCCGCAGGGATGGCTAGCCCACCACCGCACCAAGGCTGGTCCCAACACGGCTCCCGGCCCACATGGCCCAGGAGGGGCCGTAGTTTTTATTTTAAACTAGAAAAGAACACGGAATAACTTCTGGAGTGTTACAAGGCCTGAGGGTGTGAAATGACAGAAACTGTGAGGGCAGTCTGGCTGCCAGTGGGGTGGGGACACTGATCCCAGGGCCATGTGAACAGTCTTTTCACAGGCACCGAACGTTCTTGCGCACAGTGAAGACAAGACGAGGGAGTGTGGTCTATCCTCACAGGCAGGAAAGGGTTGACGCAGCCAGCCTGCTTCTCCAAACTGTGCACGTTCCCGCCAAAGCTCTGGCCCTAGCTCTGCTCTCGGGAGGTAACCTCTAAGCGTCAGAACGGCCTGCCCATTAAGAGTGACATGCTGGGCTATTGACTGAAAGGTTGCACATTCGAGTCCCACAGAGATGACTCAGAGGAAAGTCTGGTATCTGCTTTTAAAATGGCAGCCACTGAAGGGCCAGTGAGGCCTGTTCCTCTCGGACACACCTGGGCACCACGTGTCAGGACTGACTCCATGCCAGCTGCTTGTGGAGCCCTGGGTGGCACAAACGGGTAACGCCCTTGGCTGCTAACCAAAGGCTGGAGGCTCACGTCCACCCAGAGGCCCCTGAGAGGAGAGGCCTGGTGGTCCGCTCCCACCAAACCGGTGCTGAGACCCTGGTGCCCCACGTCTGCTCTGAGCCCCGTGGGCACCAGGAGTCGGAACTCACAGCCACTGCTGTGTTTGCAGGTTTCTTTCTTTGTCTTTGACCGGCGTGAACCAAAGCTCTCTGGGTCCTCCAGGACTTCTAAGGTCGTAAAGTGGGCCCAAGACCGAGAGATTTGAGAGCCACTGTTGTGTATCATTCATCTCTCTTCCCAGCAACCGGTTTTGAAGAGGTTGTTACAAATCTAATCAAATGCTGAGAACATGCAACCAAGCCTGTGGTGGACAAAGGCCCCAGCCCTTTACAGAAAGTCAGCCTGGCCCGGAAGCAGCGGGTCTTGTCTCAAGAGAGCCACACCGCTTCCCGGGGGCCCTGTTAACCCTTTGGTGGTCGGGTCATTCCTTTTGCCATTGTACTAACAGCTCTTTTCCAGGGCTCACCTAGTCCCTTTGCTGACTCTCCGTTCCCTAGCAGCTTCATGGTGTTTCAGGCAGGTTTCCGAAATCAGGGCACTTGCCTGGTTAAAGCCTGCGCGCTCGGCTGGCCTGGCCAGAGGCTTGAATCTCGTTCGAGGGACTGGGAGCTCTGGGCCAGCGAGAAGGATGGAACCATGTGTTAAGTCGGAAGAGGGTCTGAGTTGGGCCTAATTGTACCCTTTTATTATTGTGGTGAAAGGAGACACTATTAACCCTTGCCCTGCTCCATGTTGACCACGCAGTTCCCGGACACCGGGTCACCCCGCTGCACGGCCACCACCACCCATTTCCAGGGTTCGTCCGTCAGGCCTGGGAGTCCCGTGAGAGGCAGTGACCCGCTGCAGCGTGAACGCCGTCATGGTTGCTAGTGACTGGGCTCCTGCCCGTTTGTAGCTCCACGTGAGTGAACAGGAGACTCGGAGAAGAAGTCCCTGCAACTGCTGGGTCCAGACGTACGCCTGGTGGATGACATCACCAAACTGACTGCCCCATAAAAGTCCCTGAGCAGGGGAATCAACGCGCAAGACTTGGCCCTGCTCAGCGGACGTGCAGTGGGTCTGGGGGTGTGCGGAGGGATGGCACCCTGCTCAAGTGGCAGAGTCGGCCAGCACAACACCCAGGGTCCGATCTGCACATTCTGAGTCAGGCGCGGGAAGCCGTGGCCTGCACAGGGCTCAAGTTCCCACTGAGCCAGGGAGCAACGAGGACAGGCCCTGCAGCTCTCCGCCTTGCTGCGTGCTCTGCCACTGGCCTGCTGGCCTCTCTGCCCCAACGTTTTGCTTCTCTGTCAAATGGGCGTATCACCACCTCTCCTCAGGCTTGCTCCGGGAGGGACCTCAGGGCCCGGCACGCAGGGCGCTGGGAAACAGCGAGCCCGTCGTCCTCCCAGGATCTGAGGCCAGGGACCGGGCCTGGCGGTCAGTGCCTTACTTGGCCAATACCACTGTGGAGAAGGCCACCTGCGGCTCACCTGGGGACGAACCCTGCTTCCAAGCTCAGGAGCCGGTGAACTTCCCACGTGTGGAGGCGGCACCATCAGCGGGGGCAGGATGTGCGTGCCCCCAGCAGAGCCTGGGCTGCAATGCCTGCAGCTGACCTCCAGGGTGGAGGGCGCGGGGCCCTGGCCCCTGGGGACCTGGGGTCCCCAGCACCGAGCTGCAGGGGTGAGACAGGAAGCCAGCGTGCCTTCATGCAGCTCTGCCGCCAGGCGGGGGGGTGTACCCAGGGGCTGGTTCGCCTTCTGGGCTCCCCTTCCCCCTCCCCTTTTCCAGCAGGAGGCCAGTCCTGAGGGGTCCCCAGAGCTGGGGGCGCAGGCTGGTAACGCAGACCGCAGCGGGCGCCCAGGCCTTCGCTCCCCACAACTCCCGGCTCCGGTGCTGATCAAGTGTCTTGGTCCCAAACAGGGAGGGACAGGGGTCCATGGCACCCACCCCCGCAAAGCAGACAGATTTGCTTTCTCAAGAGCTCTCCAGAGAAGGGGAGAAAGGCTTTTGGGGTCGGGAGAGAAATGCTCTGTGTGCAGACAGCCTGCCTGGCGAGAGGCGAGAGGTGTTCTCTGTGGCACCAGAAGAGACCCCCGTGAGCCAGAGGCTCTGTGAAAGGCGGGCTGAGACCCACACATGCCTGGGGCTGGCAGAAACCAAGATCTACACACCGCAGCCCCCTGTTGCCATTCACTAACCGTTCTCGGCGTCCTTAGTCACTGAACAGTTTTTTTTCCGAGACCCCAGCTAAAAAACTGGAAACCTTCCTGCCTAATTAAACTTCCGTCAGGGAGGTGTGGCCATATGACGAGTGTTACACAGTGGTTCTCAAAGTGGGGTTCCCCATCGGTACCATCTGCAGCCCCCGGAACCTGTTAGGGAACACAGCCTGTGCCCCTCCCCCTCACCCAATCAGGAACTCTGGGGGCGGAGCCTAGTGGAGCCAATCAGCAGCACCCCAGGTGGTTCTGATGCTGATGCGGGTTTTAGCTCCACTGCTCTGGGGCCGGCAGCTCTGCGGGCCAGCCTTGTGGGTGAAGCACTGCGGCTAGCAGAAAGGAGGCAGTTTCAGCCCAGCAGCCGGCGGCGGCGGAGGAGGAACCTCAATAGTCAAGGTTTCACCCTTGGAAACCCTGTGGGCAGTTGCACTCTGTCCTCTGGGGACGCTGTGGGTCAGAATGGACTCCAGGCAGTGGGTGTGGTTTGGGCTTTGCTTCTGTGAAGATTGACAGCCTTGTAGACCCTGTGGGCAGTTCCACTCTGTCCTCTAGGGGCGCTGTGGGTCAGAATGGACTCCAGGCAGTGGGTGTGGTTTGGGCTTTGCTTCTGTGAAGATTGACAGCCTTGGGGACCCTGTGGGCAGTTCCACTCTGTCCTCACCTCCTTGGGTGTTTGTTCCAACGCCACCTCCCCAGTGCGGCCTCCCCTGACCAAACCATCTACACTTGCATGGGCCACTCCCAGCACCGCCCACCCCAATGACTAGGACACTAAACATTTTATTCCAGTTGCAGGGCAACGCCGTCTCTCACAGTGGGTATGAATCCGCTGCGAAAGAACTCTTCCAGGTTCTAAACTGAGAAGATGTCACTTTGAAGACGAGGGTGCACCAGCCCATGGTCTTTCCGGTCCCCTGATGTGCATGTGACAGCTGGACAATGAATAAAGAAGACGGAAGAGGAACTGATGCCTCTGAATGATGGTGACCATTGCTGGAGACGCCACAGGCGGCCGGGAGGACCGACACATCAGTGTGAGCAGAAACACAGCCGGAACATTCCTGAGGGGTGAGGATGGCGGACTCCAGCTCGCTCACTTTGGATGCGCCATCAGGAGAGACCCATCCGGACGTCCTGTTTGGTAAAGTAGGGGTCAGCCAAAACGAGGGAGCCCCATGCGACAGACCGGCCCAGTGGCCACACATGGCTCCAGCGGGCCGGCGATCCTCACCCTGGTCCTCACGGGGAGTTGGAGCTGACTGGACGCAATGAACCTCAACAATCAACCTTTGATCTGAGGCTTACGTGGGTCTTCAGGGGGCTGCTTGGGGCACAGCACAGACCGTCAACAACCCCCTGAAACTGACCTGCTGGGTCCGGCTTTGTGGCTTTTACGTGGCTCAGGACAGCACCGACCACAGCAGTGACAGGAAGTTCCAATGAACCCCTTCCTCTGCCCTCTTCAGCTCCGAGTTTTGCCAGCAGTTACCGTTGGAGAAACCACCTCAGGGATCAGCCCCCGGCACCTGCTACTTTCTCACCTGGTGGTGAGCCAAGCCTCCCTCCCGCCTCCCTCCCCGAGGGCCATGCTAGCAGCTCAGCCACGGTCCAGTCATTCTGGCTCCGGTCACCACAGGGAAAACCAACTCCCACCTCATTTACTTCCAATTCATCCTCCGTGCAAACACAGGGGCAGGAGGCGGACTTCACTTCTCTGTCAATTTGCCTCTAATACAAGATGGAGATTCTATTCCAAAAGGCGAGTTAAAGCAAGAAAGCAATTCTGTTTAAGGAGACGCAAGTCCCCAGGAGGGCCGGCGTCGAGACGCAATGGAAGCGGGAGTGTCTTCTGGGGTGGCACAGGTCGGACCTGGCATCAGCTGCCCTGAGCAATGGCGCTGTTTCGGCAGCCCCAGCGAAGGAAGGAGGCAGCTGAGAGAGACGCGCTGTATCCGTCCCCGCCACGGCCTCATTCGTGGTTTCAATACTTGGCTATCACTGACGTTCACACACCAATCCTCAGGATGTGGAGGTCCCACTCCGCAGATTCACTTGCCATTAAAACCTATCTGTGACCTCAAATCAGTACCCACGGCACCTCTGTGGTCATTCACGGACGTGTGCAGAGAAGCAAACGTGTGCGTAAGGCCGCACGCACGCTCCCAGCTGAGGCCGGACAAGGCAACGCTCTGTGTTCTTGTTCCAGTTCCCACACTGCAAACAAGCGCCCTTTCCTGTCCGACTGGGCGTCTCGCTGTTCACATTTTATGCCTCTGTTGGTGATTGTGTTGTTTAACACGGTCCCCAAGTGTGGTGCTGAAGCGTCGTCTAGTGTTAAGTGTGAGAAGGCTGTGGTGGCCCTTATGGAGAAGACACGTGTGTGCCAAGCGTTGTTCAGGCCTGAGTGACAGTGCTGTCGGGCATGCATTCCGTGGGAATGACTCAGCAATAAGGCGTCACGCCAGGTGACTCCAAACAGATGCACATATAAGACAAGGCCATGGAAGGACCGGTTGGGGACACTGTTGTGACCAGAGGCTTGCAGGACTCTAACCCTGTGTTTCGCTGGAGCAGTGGTCAGTAGTCCATAGTTCAGTGCTCATGGCAACTTTGTAGAACATGTTGTTGTGTGTCTTCAAATCCATTTCAACCCATAGCGACCCCACGGGACAGAGCACAACTTCTCCAAAGGGTTTTCTCAGCTGTAAGCTTTATGGGAACAGACCACGAGGTCTTTCTCCTGTGAAGCCTTTGGGTGGGTTTCAACCACCAACCTTTCTGTTAGCAGCTGAACACCTAACTGTTGTACCACAAGGGCTCCTTTATAGACAAAATGGGAAAAAACAAACAAACCCACTGCCCTGGAGTCCATTCTGACCCACAGCGCCCCCAGAGGACAGAGTGGAACTGCCCACAGGGTCTCCCAGGCTGTCAATCTTCACAGAAGCAAAGCCCAAAC
>NW_006922035.1:1446177-1449537 GCF_000298275.1 Orycteropus afer afer | reverse complement strand
GGACAGAGTGGAACTGCCCACAGGATCTCCAAGGCTGTCAGTCTTCACAGAAGCAAAGCCCAAACCACACCCACTGCCGTGGAGTCCACTCTGACCCACAGCGCCCCTAGAGGACAGAGTGGAACTGCCCACAGGGTCTCCAAGGCTGTCCATTTTCACAGAAGCAGACTCCTCATCTTTCTCCCATGGAGCTGCTGGTGGGTTCCAATGGATAACTTTTTGGCTGGCAACCGAGTGTTTTAACCACTGGGCTCCTTAAGCAGTGCATTCCTGTGTGCAGACTCCTGATAATCCCAGTGTTGTTGTCAGGTGGCTAGGTGCCCTTGAACCGGTCTTACGTCAGTGATTCTTTAAGGAGCACAGTACTTAAGGGTGGTGACCAGTCCTTCGAGCCAGTGTGCTCTGTAGCTACCAGGAGACCTTGGGGGCTGGTCTGGATTCAGAGTCGGAACAGGGTCTCAGGGCAGTGGTTTTGGGGAGTGTCCCATTCTTTCCCCATCTGCTGACTCTGCTTTTCAGTTCTGTTTAACCACTTGACGTTCCATTCCACATCTTTCTCCCATTGCATCAGGACCACAACGGACATGTGTGCACACTCTTCTGTGTGGACAGATCTGTTCATTTCTTCCAGAGACTTGGGACAGAACCACTGGGCTGTGGCACACATGTGCATGTGACATGTTAAGACCTTGCCGTGTGTGTCCAATGGCTGCTGGCCAGTTTTCACTCTCACCGGCAGTGCCCTGGGGTCCTCTTCCGTCCTTGGTCTTGTCTGTCTGTCCTGTTTTCACCCTTCCAGTGGGTGGTATTTCAGCATGGCTTCAGTGTCTTTTCCCAGATGACCAGAGACGCTGAGCGTGACATCCCCGCAGCATTTCAGGTTTAAAGGAATCACTGCTGGGCATTTGACTGCTAAACAGAAGGCTGGCGGTTCAAACCCACCAGCCACTCCTCAGAAGGAAGGTGGGGCAATCTACTTCCATAGAGAGATACTGCCTCAGAAACCCAAGGAGGGGTCGCTATGAGTCAGATTCAACCCAAGGGCAGTGAGTTTTCCTTTTTATGGGGAGTCTTGGCTCCAATTCAACGAACCATTGCTCTAGCGTCTTTAATGTGAAGAGAATTTGGGAATAAAAAACACCGCACAAACAAACTGATAATAGAATGATAATATTATTAAGAATTAAATCTGAAGAGAACAAGAAGGGTGGTTAAAAGCAGCTTGGTATAGAAACACAAAAGTGTTTTTCTTCTTCTTCTTCTTCTTTTCTTTGTTTCCTTTGCTACCGATCATTTAAGTGAAATTTCCACATGAATACAGGTCAAGTACCTGGTCTTGCCCCTCCCAGGTTCCCAGGTTCAGGAGAGAAACTGGAGTGGGTTTTTTAAATCAGGGTTCAAACCAGTCCCTTCTAGCCCCTGATCCCCAAGAACCTGCGTTTGCACCCCAGCTCAGCTGAGTCAGAATCCACGTTTTCACAAGGTCTGTGAGAACCACTGGCATCTTGTAAAAATGTGCATTCGGATCCAGTCCATCTGGGGTGGAAACAGATTCGCAGCAGGGGTTCCGGTTCGAAGCCCTGTTTTAAATGTCTGTCTGCCGTCTACACCAGCCAACTCGGTGTCTGGATAACACCTTCTCGGACACCGAACACTGCTCCATTGCTCGCGGGGAGCACAGAACCCCAGCAGTGGCTTGGACTCCTTGAGGCCAGCTCCTTGGGGCCGTTGAGGTTTCCTTACTTCTTCCTTAACTGTCCCCGAGTGTGTCTACTCTGGAGGCTGCGGAATCCGCCCACCGCAAGGTCCACATCCAGCGGGCGCAGCAGACGGGCGGCCACGGACAGGCTGGTGCCCCGCAGAACGCGCCCTTTCTCACAGGAGGACCCGGCCGCGTCCTGCGTCCGGTGCAGCTCTGCGGGTCGGAACACAGGCTGAGTGTGGCCCGGTGAAAACCGCAGGGGACCACGAGGCCGCTGGCTCTCTGCGCTGGCGGCGAGCGGCCCCCGGGCCAGTCACCGAGGTAAGCACGGGCCTGCTTGTGCCTGCTTGCTCGTCCGCAGCGAACGGTTTCACACTGTCACCACATCAGAGATGGCGCTTGTAGGTTTGGCTGCCATCTGTCTCCCTCCCAACCCCACAGCCCGTCCCACACAGTCAAAGCCTCTGCTCACATCTACCGGCCTGACAGGGACGGAGCACTCAGGGAGCCCGGTAAGCACGGGCCCACTTGTGCTTTCTTACTAAACGGTAGTGAACAATCTAAACTCTGTGAAGCTGTCACTATAGACTAGTAGGTAAGCATGAGGCAGCCTTTGCCTCCCTGGCTCCCTGCCTCGGTCCCTGAACACAGAGCCCTCTAGCCCTCCTTGGGCTGGTTCAGCGCCTCCAGCCCACCAGACCCATGTTCCCAGCCGGCCACTCAGGCACTGGGTGTCCCTGGGACCGGTTCCTCTTTCTGTACCCCAGCTCCCTCTCTGACAGGAAACTCACGCATTGAAATCCGTGAGAGCCGGAACCCAACGGGACTGCCTTTTTCCGGGTTTTGCAAGTTTTCCGCCTTTGACAGGCTGTGGTCTGATCAGTTTTCTGTGACCTTATTACTGGGAACTCCGCGTCTTCCTTCTCTCTGCCTTTCCACATCCGCAAGCACCTGTGGAGGGCTCGGGTCACACAGCAGTGTCACACAACACAAGGACCGAAGCGTGTGGGCTCCGTGCTCACACAGATCTGAGTCTGAGTCCACCACGTCCAGGCTGTGTGCCCGCGGCTGCAGGAGCTGTGCCCACCTCGCCTGTGAGATGGGCATGAGGTGGGCGGGACAGCTCTGAGCCACTGATGTGGGGAGCCCATGGGGCGGTGGCTGCCGTGCTTGGTGCAGGGCCGGCCCAGCACAGGCTGCCGAACCCTGTGGGCAACAGCACTGTTCCGAGACGGGGAAGCATGTGCTAGGTGTCTCGGGCCCTGTCCCCAAAGTTCCCCGGGCTAAGCAACCACACTGTTGGGGGCACTGGCTTCTAAAGAGGGTTTTCCAGACTGACACTGGCAGACCTCGATGAGACCTCGGACTGCTGCATTTTATACACTGTTGTGCAGAAAAGACGCCGGGGAAGGGGCTGGGAGCCCTGACGTTCCGCCTCCAGCCCCAAGTCTTTATCCCAAACTCCTGCAGAACTGAGAACCTCAAACCCAAATGGAGTCCATTCTGACCCACAGCGCCCCTAGAGGACAGAGTGGAACTGCCCACAGGGTCTCCAAGGCTGTCAATCTTCAGGGAAGCAAAGCCCAAACCACACCCACTGCCTGGAGTCCATTCTGACCCACAGCGCCCCTAGAGGACAGAGTGGAACTGCCCACAGG
>NW_006922035.1:1435837-1445872 GCF_000298275.1 Orycteropus afer afer | reverse complement strand
GTCAATCTTCACAGAAGCAAAGCCCAAACCACACCCACTGCCTGGAGTCCATTCTGACCCACAGCGCCCCTAGAGGACAGAGTGGAACTGCCCACAGGATCCCCAAGGCTGTCAGTCTTCATGAAAGCAAAGCCCAAACCACACCCACTGCCTGGAGTCCATTCTGACCACAGTGCCCCTAGAGGACAGAGTGGAATTTCCCCACACGGTGTCCAAGGCTGCCATCTTTGTCCAGGCGGACTGCTACATGCTTCTTCTGTGGAGTGGCTGATGGGCTGGAACAGCTGACCTTTAGGTTGGAAGCTGAGCGCTTTAACCAGTGTGCCACTACAACTCTTTGAACTGAGAACAGCACACACACATCAAGCCTCCCACGTGGGCTCCAAACTCCTGGGGGTTGGGAAGAGAATGGAGATGTCTCCCCTTCCCTGGTGTCCCTCCATAAGAACTGCTTGTAAATCTCAATTAAAGCCACCCCAGATTCGGGGTGACATTTTCTTTTGCTGACTCGGGAAGTCCCAGTGTCCCCATGGAGACACGAGGGCTGTGGAGAAATCAGGTCACGGCATGACAGATATTCACAGTGAACTTGGCAATGCCCAGATCCGGGAACATTTCCTCTGTAACGGCCGGGTCCAACTGGGGTGTTGGCAGCAGGGCGGGCAAGTTTTATCTGCGGTGTTTCCTAGAGGCAGGGGTGTGCAGTGGGGATGGGAGTGGGAGAGATGCCCTACACAGACAGCTGGAACCAGAAGGCTGGCGGTTCAAACCCACCAGCCACTCCTCGGAAGGAAGATTGGGCCATGTACTTCCGTAGTGATACCGCCTCGGAAACCCAAGGAGGGGTCAGTATGAGTCGGGGCCGACTCGATGGCAGTGAGTTTGGTTGTTTGGGTTTTTTCTAGAGCAGGTTAGGAGAGGTGGTGATAAAAGGCATGCCTTAGGTATAACTAGCCTATTAGCTGGTCTCTCATCTTCACGAGGGGCTAGCAGAGTGATGTCGGACAGACTGGGTCCAGACCCCATGTCTGCTACTTAATAGCTGTGTGATCTGGGGTGATGGATACACCTCTCTGAGCCTCAGTTTCCTCATTTGTAAGTGGAGGGGTGACATCAGCCTGATGGAGCTTTTGAGGTGACTTAAGGAGATACGCTGTGCGAACTCCTTGAGGAGATACGCTGTGCTAAATACTTAGCAAGGGCCAAGCACGTGGTGGCTCGTGTGGTCCTGTTGGCCCCCAGCTCGTGGGACTTCATGCACAGTGGGACAAAACACGGCCAGGCCTGGGCCACCTCCGTGATCAGTTGTAGGTCACACATTATCACCCATAGGGTTTTCATTTCCTGATTTTTGGACGGCATTCCTTCTTCCTTAAAACTAAGAGCCCTGGTGTGAGATTGGAAGCTGTGCTGAGACCTGCCCAGCATCACAGGGCCACGCCAGCCTGCACGGACGGACGGGGGCCACGCCAGCCTCCACGGACAGACGGGGGGCCACGCCAGCCTCCATGGATGCACAGGGGCCATGCCAGCCTGCACAGACGGACAGACGGGGGGCCACGCCAGCCTCCACAGACAGACGGGGGTGGTGGCGGCTGCACAGTAGGGGCACTGGCTGGGAATTGAACTTGGGCACCACATGGGATGTGAGGAAACGTTTGCCCCGCTGTCCTGGGGCTTGCAGGGCATG
Source organism: Orycteropus afer afer (assembly GCF_000298275.1). Classification (NCBI taxonomy): domain Eukaryota; kingdom Metazoa; phylum Chordata; class Mammalia; order Tubulidentata; family Orycteropodidae; genus Orycteropus; species Orycteropus afer. The sequence goes on along the minus strand of NW_006922035.1, from coordinate 1,444,182 downwards.
GAGCAGCAGCAAGCTGTCCCCTGGGGGGATGGAGAAGGTTGGCGAGAGGAGCCCTGGGCAGCAGGAGGACAGAGCTCGCATCTCCTTGAGGAAGTGGGAGGCTGGGGCTGCCACAGCTGAGCTGGGGTCACCTTCACCCACCCCTGGGGCTGTCTGAACACGGAACCAAGTCCTCATCCTACCATAGCATCCTTGCCACAATTTGGGGGATCACTTCTGAAGCTGCGAGACCAGCTAACAGGCTGCAGTCATATCTAGTCGTCGTTGTTATGTGCCATCGAGTCGGACCCGACTCATAGCGACCCCTCCTTGGGTTTCCGAGGCAGTATCACTATGGAAGTAGATTGCCCAACCTTCCTTCCGAGGAGTGGCTGGTGGGTTTGAACCGCCAGCAGTCATATCTAAGTTGTGCTTTTTATTGCAAGCTCTTATAACCCATTCTAGCTGTGTCATGTTGAAGGCATCTCTCCCACACCCTCTCCCCACTGAACAGTCCTGTCTGTGGGCAACAGGGACTCCACCAGGCTGCAGTGGGAAGGTGCCTGTCCACCTGTGACTGACAGCCACCCGGAGGGCCCACTGCTCAGAAAAAAACCCACCAACTCACAGTTGAGTTGGATCTGACTCATAGCGACCCCTCCTTGGGTTTCCAAGGCAGTATCACTATGGATCACTGCCCCACCTCCCTTCCGAGGAGTGGCTGGTGGGTTTGAACCGCCAGCCTTCGGGTCAGCAGTCAGGTGCCTTAGGCACTGCGCCACCAGAGCTCCTTAGGCCTCTTCAGATTCAGGAACAGACTTGTGAGGCGCCGGGGGCTTTTAAGATTTTTCGCTGCAGCCCTGGGCGGCCCCCTCTGCAGGCAGCTGCTTTAGTTAACAGAGACCTGTTTTGTGTGCTCTCGCGTAACTGGCGGCAGGTGGTCCCTCAGGGAACCCGGGCTCTCCCACATGCGTGTTTGGGCAGCAACCGAAACACTTTTCAGTGAAATAAATGAATGCGCTGATCTTGACCTTTCCACACTGCACGACAAAATCCACACGGAGCCGAAAACATAACTCTTGTCATCCGGCCCGTCCCATGTGAGTGTGTGAGGCGAAGCACCAAGACTCACTGTCGTTCCAACCCGGTCCCACCCGAGGTTCGGAAAACGAAGCCCCACCAGCTCCCTTTCAGTTTTCCTTGCAAGGATTGTGGTGTGCGGGGCCTTGGGCCCAGTGCTTTCTGCATAGGAACCTGGAAGGAGTTCTGTTCACATTCAGCAAACTCCTCCCGCCCCCATTATGGGGAGCACCTTACACAGGGCCTCAGAGAGTCTGGTGTCAAGAATATGCAGCCATGCCCGAAACACAGTGGGACGTGAATGGTGAGTCCGCTTTAAGACACACGCTCTGAGTCACCCCGTCGCTGCTGCCTTTGGGGGTGAAGAAAGAGCAATGGAGAAAACGCATCGGTGTGGCTGTAACGGACACGGGGTGTCGGGTCACCCCCTTCACAAATACTATGTGTCTCTAGGCCTGCTCTCCAGCAGTGTCAGGGGCCATCGAGTCGGTTCTGACTGCCAGCGACCCTGCGTACGACAGAACGAAATACCGCTGGTCCTACGCATCGTCACAATCCCTGCCATGCTTGGCCCTGCTGTGCCAGCCCATCTTCCTGAGGGTCTTCTCCTTTTCCCCTCACCCTCTATTTTATGAAGCATGAGATCTTTCTCCAGGACTGGTCCCTCCTGATAACACGACCAAAGTATGAGAGAGGAAGTCTGGCCGCCCTCTCTCTAAGGAGCATTTCAGCTTCACTTCCTCCCCCACAGATGTGTTGCCATCCATCCATTTTTCAAGTGAGGACAGAGTTGAAGGGCCCCCAGGGGCCCTTTGTCTGGCTTTTGTTGATAGTCAAGAAGGAAAACGTTGTGAACTTAGACAAGGAATGAACCCCCTTGTGACGATTACAGTGAAGCATAAATTCATTCATAGATCGGTGCTCTAGCATGTTCAAATGACGGCATGATTATGGGGCTGGAGAATAAAGGCAGACAATTGTTGACTGGTGGCCTGGCACCACTAATCACATGCTAAACAGTAATAGTAATAAATCTTCCTTTAGGCTGGGCTAATTTCGCCAGCATGTATTTATGAGGCAATCTCAGTCGGAACTGGTTCAGTCATGGCCGGCACAGTGAAAGCAGGACAGACAGGTTTGTGAAATGAGGGTGCACCAGAGAAAAATTAGGGGTGAAGCCCTGAGTGAGAGACTTGGAAGAGGCTCAGGGAGCCTTCTGAGGAGCTTGATACATGACATTGGATTATTGCCAGGACTGTGGACAGCAGCACACATTTAACGTAGCATGGTTGGCCACCATTTTTGAGCCGGGCACTGTTGTTTCTGACTCTGCTAATCAGGAGAGTTGGTTGCTATGCAACATGCACGCTGCCCTTGTTTTCTAAGGAGACTTAAGTTTCTAGTTATCATTCTGGTATACCCACATTTTATGAATTCAAGTTTGTCCTGGTTTCACTTTGTTGGCTGTGACTGAACTGGAAAGACAGGTTCAAAGGCCTATGCAATTTCCGTTTGTCAGTAGCTGAGCTTGGTGCCGGTGATCAAATGAAGAAAAGATGAGTTGCTGACCTCAAGGGTGGGGGGAATTATCTGGTAGCCCTTCATTCATTCACTCATTCACCAGTTCCCTATTAAGCACCTACTGTGTACCAAGCATTATTTTAGATGCTATTGAAATAGTGGTCCACATCCTAATGGAGAAAGGAGCTCTCATGGTGCAGTGGGTAAGGCATTTGGCTGCTAACCAAAAGATGGGTGGTTTGAACCCACCAACCACTCTGCAGGAGAAAGATGACGCACTCAGCTTTCATAAGGATTTACAGCTTTGGAAACCTATGGGGCAGTTCTACTCTGTCCTATAGGGTCTCTGTTGGTCAGAATCAACTTGACGGCAGTGGGTGTGGTTTGGTTTTAAGTATTCTAACGGACAAGGAGCCCTGGTGGCACAACAGTTAAGTGCTCAGCTGCTAACTGAAAGGTTGGTAGTTTGAACCCTCCCAGTGCCTCCAAGGGAGGAAAACCTGGCCATCTGCTCCTGTCAAGATTACAGCCAAGAAAACCCTATAAGGTGGTTCCACTATGTCACAAGGGGTTGCCATCAGGGAGAATCGATTTGACAGAACCCAACAATCACACAGCACCCTAATGGGTGTCTCTGGATGGTAAAACCAAGCATCAGATCATTACAACAAGAACACTGCAAGTGAGCCAGGAATTGCTGACAGTAGTTGAACACTGGGCATGTGCCAGGCATGGGTAGGTGACCATTTTACTGCACAGTTAGCCAGTAACCCTGCAAACACAACTGTCCAGTAAAACGGCTTCATCTGAGTCCTAGATGGCTTTCCACATAGACATTTGGGCCAGTTAATTGGAAGGAAGGGCTCCTTTTTTTTTTTTTTTTTTTAATGTTGGCTGTTGGTTTTGCATATATGCCCTTTATTATTGAGAAATTTCCCTTCTATTCCTATTTTACTGGGGGTTTTATCAGGAATGGGTGTGGGATTTTATCAAATGCCTTTTCTGCATCAGTTGATATGATCACATGGTTCTTTTCATTTGTTTTATTTGTGTGGTGGATGACGTTGATTGTTTTTCTAATGTTGAACCATCCTTGCATACCTGGTATAAATCCCACTTGGTCATGGTGTATTATTATTATTATTGCTATGGTGTTGGATTCTGTTGGCTAGGATTTTGTTGAAGATTTTTGCATGTATACTCATGACGGATATTGGTCCATAGTTTTCCTTTTGAGTGGTATCTTTACTTGGTTTTGGTATCTGGGTTATGATTGCTTCATAGAATGAATTTGGCAGAATTCCATCATTTTCTATGTTCTGGAAGAGTTTAAGTAGGATTGGCGTCAGTTCTTCTCTGGACATTTGATGGAATTCTCCAGTGAAGCTGCCTGGGCCAAGACTTTCTTTTGCTGGGAATTTTTTTTTTCTTTTTAAATGACCTGCTCAGTTTCTTACGTTATGGGTCTGTTCATGTCTGTTCATGTTTTCTGCCTAGTCTGTGTTACTTTAGGTAGGTCTTGTGTTTCTAGAAATCTGTCCATCTCTTGTAGATTTTCAAATTTGTTGGAGTAGAGTTCTTCATAGTATTATCTTTTTTTATTTCAGTTGGTTCTGCTGTGATGTCGCCCATTTCATTTATTATTTGTGTCATATGCATCTTCTCTTTCTTTTCCTTTGTTAAACTTGCCAGTGTTCACTTTTGTTAATCTTTTCAAAGAACCAGTTTCTAGCCTTGTTGATTGTTTTCTGCTTGATTTACTTCTGCTCTGGTCTTTGTTATTCTCTTCCTTCAGGTTTCTTTTGTTGCTCTTTTTCTAATTGTTGGAGTTGTTGAGTTAAGGTGTTGGTTTTGATTCTTTCTTCTTTTTGATGTATGCGTTTATTGCTATCAAATGTCCCCTGGGTACTGCTTTCACTGTGTCCCAAAGATTTTAGTATCTTGTGTTTTCATTCTCGTTTGTTTCTAGGAATTTTTTTTTTTTTAATTTCACACTTTATTTCTTCTGTTACTCACTAGTTCTTGAGCTGCGTGTCTTTCAGTTTTCATGTATTTGACTTTTCCCCTTGGTTTTCCTATTACTGATATCTACTTTTATAGCATTGTGATCCGAGAAGATGGTTTGTAGTATCACCATGTTTTCAGATTTATTGAGGCTTGTTTCGTGGCCTAACATATGGTCAATTCTGTAGAATGGTCCATGTGCCTGGAAAAGAATGTGTATTGGGTTTTGTTGGCTGGAGTGTTCTGTCTGTGTCTGTGGGGTCAAGTTCTTTGTCTTTTTGAGACCTTCTGTATCTTTGCTGATATACTTTGTTTTTCTAGTTGCTCTGTCCTTCACTGAAAATGGTGGGTTAAAGTCTCCTACTACTATTGTAGAATTGTGTGTTTTCCCTTTCAATTCAGTTTCTGTTTGCTTTCTGTATTCTGGAGCTATTCCATTGGGTGTATAGATATTTATTATGATAATGTCCTCTTGATCCACTGACCCTTTTACCATCATACAATGCTCTTCTTTGTCCTTTATGCTGCTTTTCACCTCGAGGCATATTTTATCAGAAATTAATATTGCCACTCTTGCTCTGTTTTGGTGGCCATTAGCTTGACACATTTACAAAACTTCCATATGGAAAGTCAGCAGGATGTCTATATAGAACAGACTGTTCCAAACCTAGGGAGATAAGAGCTTACTACAGGGTAACCACAATGACAATGAACAATCCGTCTAACTCAAAGAAGATAGAACAAAATCACAAGGAATTAGTAAACATAAAACCAACAACAATGAAGAAAATTAAAAAAAAAAAAAACCCTCAATAAAAGAGTACTTGGAACAAAGAAACCAGCAAAAACACAACAAAAAAACAGGAAGGAATGACAGCATTCAATTCATACTTATCATTAATTACATTGATGTGAACAGACTAAACGCACCAGTCAAGAAAAAGCGAGTGGCAGACTGGCTAGAAGAAGATCCATCAATATGCTGCCTACAAGAGACCTGCCTTAGACACAAAGATAAAAACAAATTAAAAATCAAGGGATGGGAAGAGCTGCCTTTCAATTGAATTCCCAAGTAAACTTCCGTCGTGTAGAGGAAGCTGTAATTCTGCCCATTCAACTAAGCAAACAATTTTCACCTGCCCCAGAGCCTCAAAGCTATCCTGCAAATGCTCGCAAGAGTTACACATGCAAAATTTTCAAGTTGCAGAAGGATCAGGCCGGGATGTCTTTGAAAACCAACGAGGCACACTTTCTCCCTTGTCTCTTTAAAAGCAGCCTTCTCCATCTCCGTCAGAGACGTTGATTCCCTCACACTCTTTGAAATGCCTGCCCTCTCCCTCTGGCTTCCCCGCGGCCACGAAGCGGATGTAAGCCACCCATCACTTGCTAACTGATGCGTGGGTTCTGTGGCATCCCGGTGGTGCTGTAGGCCTGCTGATATGCGCCCAGCCTCCCAGATCTGCTTCTCTGAGCCAGGCAAAGACAGGGGTGCAGAGGAGTGACCCTGTGAAGCTGCTGGGTGGAGAAATCTAACAATGGGACCAGGTGCCCCTGGGAGCTCCCTGACCTCTCCGTTCAGTTCTGACGGTCTAAGGACAGAAGACAGAAGGCGGCCTGGCAAGCTAGTTTCTGAAATGACCGAAGTGCTTTCTCAGGGACAGGGAGGCTCGGGGAGCACACGCACTTACCCCTCAGTTATAATCAGGGTCCTGGCCAGAAGTCGCCCACAGAGAGGGGCTGTGTTAGGGAACGTTATATGACTGTGAGTCTGGCCCTCTGTGGTGGCTTATATGTGCCTGGGATGCTGGAAGCTATGCAGCTGGTATTTCCATTCCCAGCAGGGTTCCCCACGGTGGACGGGTTTCAGGGAGCCTCCACACAGAGAAAGACCAGGAAGGAAGGCCTGGTGATCTACGTCCAGAAATGAGCCAACGAGAACCTTATGGATCCCAACAGAGTGGCATCCAGTGGACGCTAGAAGATGAGCCCCCAAGACTGGTCGACTCAAAAGGCATAGTGACCACAGCAGTGCACTCATGACCCTGGAGGGGGCAGGACTGGGGACGCGTCATTCCGTCACACGTGTGCCATGAGTCGGAGCCAACTCAACAGCAGCTAACACCCACCAGAAAGCGTCGCACCTTCCAGGGAGGAGGAAGGGGAAGTCTGAATGTGAGCTAGACCATAGAAAATGATGGCAAGAAAAGCCCGGGGAAGACGGACACTCGAGGATGGGGTTGATGGCCACGCGCAGGAGCGTCCCGAGAGCACGCGTCTCACCATGGCTAAGGGCACGATGCCCACCAGGTCCTTCTGACTGACGAATATCTCAGACATGGCGATGTCTGTGGTCCCTCTCCGCGGGTACTCCACCTGCCACGTGATAGGCTGCGTCCCCGAGAGGCTGCTGAAGCTGGCAATCTCAAAGTTCATCTGCACGACCTCGCTGAACAGGCCGCTGCTTCTGGAAAGAGAAAGGGACAGCTTCAGGCTGACTCATTCAGCGCAAGGACCCTCCGCCTCCCCCCGGCCCAGAAGGACGAAGGGGCCCCTTGCAGAGCTTCCGGGCCTGACGCCTCGTTCATGCTCAGGGGCGTTAGGGACGGCTGCCCAGCACCGGGAGCCCTGCTGGTGCAAATGGTGGACGTGCTCGGCGGCTCACCCAAAGGTTTCAGTCCATTCCGAGTTGCCTGGGAAGAAAGGCCTGGTGATCTGCTTCCCCCAAAAAAAGTATGGGGCACAGCTGACCCCCGTGGGGTCACTGCAGGTCAGAGCACCTGGCGGGCCCGAGGCAGCTGTGAGACGTGCCACCGAGGCTGGTGGAGGTGCTCACTGAGAGCAAGCCTTGCTGCAGACGCTACTTCTCAGCCCTCCTTGTGGACTCGTATCTCCCTGTGGCCAGAGGCGGAGACCCAGCCTTGTCACAGTACAGGAAGCAAGGCAAGCACGGGCCTCCTGTGCTAGCTCATCTGCAGGGACTAGTCCACACGTTGTCTTCATATCAGACCTTCTGCTTCTAGGCACGGCCGGCGTCTGTCTCTCTCCCAACCCCACAGCCCTTCCTACACAACCAAACCTCTTTTCAATTTTACTATCCCTGACAGGGATGGAGCACTCAGTGAGCCAGGTTAGTAAGCACGGGCTTCCTTGTGCTGCGTTACGGATCTGCAGTGAACCCAGCTTCACGTGGGTTTCACACTAGAGATTAGTGAGTAAGCACCAGTCACCGCACGCTTACCTGGCTTACTGGGTGCTCTGCCCTGACCAGCGCGGCAGACAGTGTCTGCGGTTCCGTGTGGCTGCACGCTCGCAGCATCCCTGAGCTCATCAACCTCAGCTACACCACCGCTGGAGGGGACCCTGAGCCCCGCACCAGCCGCTGGGGGCATGTGATGGCGCTGAACTCATAAAAGGGGGGGATGCCAACACTGAAGTGACTTCCAACAACGTCCGAGGACCACGACTCACCAATCAATTGTGCAGAGTTACTGGCAGTGACTCTTGAAATAAATTTTCAAAATTGGCCTTCCATCCCCCCCCTCCAAAAAGAGCTTACTGAGAAGCCAATCGGTTCCCCCAATAGTCACAGAGAGGCTTGAACCGCTAGAAGCCCCATTTCCCAAACCTCTTGGCTGCTGAACTGGATGTGGGAGGAAAAGGGAGGCGGGGTGTGTTACAAAGACCAAGGGGCTTCACCTCCCCTCTGTGGGGTGTAAGGGATTTGAGCTCCAACGTCGCCAGCCAGTGCTGACAGCTTAGTG
>NW_006922035.1:1430718-1435737 GCF_000298275.1 Orycteropus afer afer | reverse complement strand
GAGGACCACGACTCACCAATCAATCATGCAGAGTTACTGGCAGTGACTCTTGAAATAAATTTTCAAAATTGGCCTTCCATCCCCCCCCTCCAAAAAGAGCTTACTGAAAAGCCAATCGGTTCCCCCAATAGTCACAGAGAGGCTTGAACCGCTAGAAGCCGCATTTCCCAAACCTCTTGGCTGCTGAACTGGATGTGGGAGGAAAAGGGAGGCAGGGTGTGTTACAAAGACCAAGGGGCTTCACCTCCCCTCTGTGGGGTGTAAGGGATTTGAGCTCCAACGTCGCCAGCCAGTGCTGACAGCTTAGTGCCTGCAGACTAACAAAATGAAGAAATCAACCTTGTAACAGGGAAACTGCTCTAGGGGACCAGACTCACCGGCCCAGACTTTGTTTTATTGATTCTATTTTATGTCTGCTTCATGAAGGCAAAGGCCATGTGTTTCTCCCCTGAAGCCTGGAAAGAAATACCAGAGTCATGCCACACACACACGCCCAGAAAGACGTTGTAGAAAGTTCCTGGGAGTCCAGGTTGGCATTAAGGCCCTGCTGGCCCGCGGGAGCTATTTGTGGTGCTGAGGCCAATCGCTCCGAGCTCCAGGCTGCACTCCACAGAGCACACCTCAGTTTGATTCTGACAGAAGAGGAGAGTTAACAAACGCATCAAAATCACCAGGAAGGGCAGAGAGAAAAGGCACAGGATACTGTTGTGTTGGGTCGGCTCGACTCAGAGGCCTTCTGTGCAGCAGAACCGAGTGTTGCCTGGTCCCGCGGCGTCTTCACGACTGTTGGCACGCTGGAGCCCATTGTTGCGGCCCCCGTGTCCGTCGGTCCGTCTCACGGAGACTTTCTCTTGGCTTCTGTTGGCCTTACACTTCACCGACCATGATGTCCTTTCCTGTGATTGGTCTTTCCTGGTGACGTGGCAAAAACCACCACCCAGAGAGCCAGGGAGCACCAATAGCAATCGCTGGCATTTGTTCCTCGTTGTGAGGGGCTGTTGTTGCTGTGAGTGACTCAGCCCCGGATGGAGGGTTGCGCAGTGAGGGGAACCCGTCAAGGCTGTGTTGTGAGAAGTGACCTAGGCTCTGTGGAGTGCAGTGAGGGTGTCCGGCGAGGCTCTGATTGACGAGGCACCGTCTGTGGGCTGCCTGGGACCACAGGCTCCCTCCCACTCTGCCAGCAGGATCACACAGGAATGGAACCGAATTAGCCCAGGAGCCCAGGGGCTCGGGGGCCGGAGAAGCTTCCCTGCCTCTGAAGGCTGTGGGTGCAGGGATTTTTACCTGGTTTCCAGGAGGTGACTGAAGTTAGCTGAGAGAGAGAACGGAGGCTGGCCCTGACGTGGTCTCAGAATCATGCAGACAGGGATAAAAACAAAAACCCAACTCACTGCCGTTGAGTCGGACTCGACTCCTAGCGACCCCTCCTTGGGTTTCCGAGACGGTATCACTACGGAAGCAGACTGCCCAACTTCCTTCCGAGGAGTTAGCACTTCTGGTTAACAGTCAAGTGCCTTAGGCACTACACTCCCTCAGAAGGGGATGGAGTAATGAGAATGTAGGGACGGTGCACTCGGAGTCCTGGGGGGAGCAGACGCTCAATGCTGCTGCCACACAGCTTACAGGTTAGAGTTGGCTCACAGGTGACTCGGAAGAAAGGCCTGGTGATTTCCTTCTAGAGAGCCAGCCCCGAGACCCCACGGAGCTGAGACCCCGACACACACGGAGCTGCTGTGAGTCAGAGTCGACTGGCAGGTGTGGTTTGTACCCTGAGACCCCACGGAGCTGAGACCCTGACATACACAGAACTGCCGTGAGTCGGAGTTGACTAGAAGGTGTGGTTTATACCCTGAGACCCTGACACACACGGAGCTGCTGTGAGTCGCAGTCGACTGGAAGGAGTGGTTTGTACCCTGAGACCAAGTAGAAAAATGGGAACTTCGTCAATGTCACTGTTGCACAGGTGCCATCCCTGAATACAGGGGAAAGTGGGGATCCCACGAATGAAGAGGAAATACCAGAAGACCTAACGTTTGCCCAACAGTGCGGGGACCCTCCCACCAGGGCCGATCTTGGGGAGCCCTGGGGAGCCCTCCGTAGACTGAACACTGCAGACCTGGGGTCAGCCACGAGGTGCAATGGCGGCTCGAGGAACAGTGAGGATGTGATGGGAGACAGGGACACACACACTGTGTATGCCCGTGTGGGCTGGAGAGACCCGCAGGCGTGCGAGCAGAAGGTGAGCAGTGTCTACTGGGCCTGGGCCCGGTGTGACCCGTCCCCTCCTCTGTCCGGCAGCAAAGCATTCCGTCTGTCTGTCAGGGGGGCTCGTGTCTTGCTGTGAACAGGCCTCAGCAGAGCTTCCCGACTGAGACAGACCAGGAACAGAGGCCTGGCGGCTGACTTCTGAAGACACCAAGGAGCAGTGCTACGTGACCTCAGCGGACGACGGAGGGGGCAGCCCGGGCAGCACTGCACTCCTCTGCACGCGAGGTCGCCGTGGTCTGGGGCCGACTGGGAGGCGGCACCCAACAGCAAGGGTGAGTCGTGTCCAGGTCCCGACGGTAAGACGGCCTCCCGCCCTCGTCTCCCACCACGTCCCCCCAGCGTGTTCCTCTTGGCCCCGTGGTCTCCTCACCCACTTCTCTCTCTGCTTGCCTTCACACGTAAACACCGCAGCCCCTCATCCTCCACACTGTCACCCACGCTCCCCCATTCATGCCATTGGCCCTAATCAATCATTTATGCCAGCACGTGACACTCAGTACATCGATAGGCACCAGGCGGCCTGCCGTCCGTCTTCCCTGTTCGGGGTAAGCCTCACGGAAGCAAGGACTTCACCGGCCCACTCGGCCCTCCCCGCTGACCCTGAGGAGGGCCACAGCAGGTGTGTGTTGGGTGGATGATGACTGAAGGAGAGTGCCAGGAGCTGCGTTCCCTGATGCGCACACCTTTCTTTCCGCCTGCTCGTCAGGTGAATATTAATGTTCTCGTTGAGAAGTGGGTAGGAGTCCCTGCTTCACTGAGGAGCGGGACAGGAGCAGCCTTCGAAGCTATCAGCCCTTCCAGAGGGTTGGGCTCTCTCCAAGAGAAAAGCTCAATGCAGAAACCATTGGAGACCTTCCAAAACAGACACGCTCCGAGGGCCACTGCAAGAACTTTCCATTCCCCAAATGCCACAGCAGACAGAGCTTGGCTGGGCTCCAAAGCTCGCTGTTGGATTTTCCGCATGCTGAGCGCTACTAAATACATAATGAAGAGGCTGGCTTAACTATGCAAAAGTGTAATTTACAGCTAATGTTTGTAATTGATGGGCCGGGGGTCTCCGTGGTAGCACTAACCGCCAAGACCGAAAGGCACTCAAGGGGAGAAGGGGAAGTTTCTCTTTTTCAAATGGACCCTTCCTCTGCTCGCTGCCCAGACCATCTGTCCATCCACCGGGCATCTTCCAAGACCCAAGCCCTGCCAAGCTCTGTGCTCGGACGCCAGGGACAGCGACGTGCTTGCCCCGGTGTCCACCTGGGTCTGGCTGCCAGTGGCTCACAGCCGGCTTCTCCGAGTTCCCCACTTCTGTGGTTAAAGAGGAGTGAGGAAACTGGACTGAATGCAGGTGTGGCACCCTTTGTGGGTACTGTGCCCTCGTCCCCGCGTTTTCTTGGGGGGATCCTGTGTTGGGGGTATTTGCCAGTGAGTCAATTTCAACTCACGGAGACCCTGCAGGACAGAGTGGAACTGCCCCACTGGGTTTCCAAGGCTGCAGATCTTTACGGAGCCCGACTCCTCTTTCTCCTGGGGGGCCGCATTTGAACGCTGACCCGATTAGCGGCCGAATGCCTCCAGCCCTGTACCCGCGGAGCCCCTAGGCATCTGCTGGAGGTGAGGGAGGACGCGAATTCTTGCTGTGCCTTTCTCCTCTATCTGGGAGCTCATGTTGTCATCGGTCGGGAAGAAATGGCGCTAACAACGCTCCCGTGCGTGGCCGCTCCACGAACAAGAGACGGAGGCGCCCCCAGCCCTGCGCCGTCTCATGGCCACGGGCACGTTGGAGCCCACAGTGCCAGCCACTGCCCCTCCACCTCACAGACGGCACCCCTCGCTTCCGCTGACCCTCCGCTTTCCCAGCTAGGATGTCCTTCCCCGACGACGTCTCCAAAGTCACCGAGCTGAAGCCTCACCTTCCTCACGTCTGAGAGGCCTTCTGTGGCCTCCGATGTCAAGCGGCCGCTGACCCCGGCTGCGTGATCGAATGGCCTGGTGACCCACCCGCTGTCCCCTTCTGACTCCGGGGGTCTGCAGGGGCCCGGGATCTGATCATTTCGTTAATGCGTCTGGGCTCTCACACGAAGCCAGGGCTAAGAGGCACTGCTTTTTGTCCTGAAGGGAATAGCTTTGAACATGGAGATCTTTTTCTCTCTTGTCCCCAAGTCGGTAGCAGCCAGTCCAGCCTCATGCCGGGAGAAAGGCAGAGGCAGCCGAGGCTTCCAGTTTCCCCAGGAGGGATGTCAATCAGAAAACGAGCCCGTGCCCGGTGGTTCCGCAGACGGATTCAGGGGACCGTTGTCACTCTGATGGAGGAGCTGAAAGGACAAATGGGACGGCCAGGCACCGTGGATTATCCACAGGAAGAAGATGCTACGACTTCTGGGCCAAGGCACAAAGGATGGAGGTGGCAGCAGCCACCAGGAGCTAGGCCATCCTGAGAGCTGGGTGTGAGTCAGGAGTGTCGGGGGGCTGGGGCAGCAGAGGACAAGCAGCCAGGGCAGAAGCACCAGGAGAAGAAAGAGTAAAAGCTTCTGTGCCGGCGCCTCCGGCCGCACCAGCCTCTGGCAAGGGCCTCCCACCAGAAGCTTAGCCACGGTCCAGTCGGCCGGGGAGCCTGGGCTACACGGTTTGCAATGGGCCCAGAACACAGGAAGGGAGGGGTCTGAGAGCAGCCAGGCAGACGGCTGGCCGACGAGGACGGGAGACCGGAGGAGGAGCGACGCCTTCGAACAGTGCTGCTGGCGAAGGGTGCTGGCC
>NW_006922035.1:1425578-1427503 GCF_000298275.1 Orycteropus afer afer | reverse complement strand
GGTAGCATTCTAGACTCACCAAAACAAAAACCACAGAGCTGGCTGCTATGGAGCGGATCCCCACTCACGTTCCCCCCAGGTGTCCCCAGGTAAAGCTGTGCTCCGTAGGGTTCTGCACAGTGATATTTATGGAAGCAGACCTCTAGGCCCTTCTCCCTTGGTGCTGGTGGGTGGGTTGGCACTGCCAACCTTTGGGTCGAGTACCAGCTGTCTGTGTCACCCGGAGACGTCAGTCTAGAGGCAGTGCCGTTTACCCCACAGCCGGCGTCAGCGCTTCGGAGTCAGGTTCTGGAGAAACAGCTGGGAAAGAGCTCCCGCCAGTCACGATACCCGGAACCAGAACACTGAACTGTGCTCCTGAGGAACCCGGCCCTGGGGCAGGAGGCTGTCGTGTGATCAGAACAAGGGGACACTGCCTGGTTTAACATCAGGAAGAGAGTGCGTCAGGGCTGCATCCTTTCACCACACTGACTCCATCTGTATGCTGAGCAGATAATCTCAGAACCTGGACCAGATGAAGAAGGACGTGCCCCTAGGATTGGAGAAAGAATCGTTAACAACCTGTGATACACAGACGACACACTTTGCTTGCAGAAAGTGAGGATGACGCAAAGCACTTACTGGTGAAGATCAAAGACTACAGCCTTCAGTATGGATTACACCTCAACATAAAGAAAACGAAAATCCTCACAAATGGACCAATAAGCAACATCAACATAAACAGAAAAGACTGAAGTTGTCAGGGATTTCGTTTTACTTGGACCCTCAATCAACACAATGGAAGCAGCAGTCAAGACACCAAATGACGTATTGCACTGGGCAAATCTACTGCAAAGGCCTCTTTAAAGTGTTAGAAAGCAAAGAGGTCACTTTGAGGACTAAGGTGCACCTGAACCAAGCCATGGTCTCTTTAGTCCCTTCATATGCAAACTGGACAATGGATAAGGAAGACCGGAGAAGAGTGGATGCCTCTGAATTACGGTGTCGGTGAACAACACTGACTGTGCCGCGGACCTCCAGGAGAATGAACCAATCTGTCTCGGAAGAGGTACAGCCAGAACGCTCCCCAGAAGTGAGCATGGGGACACTCTGTCCCATGTATTTGGGACAAGTTGTCAGTGAACTATCCCTGGAAAAGGACAGCACTCTCAGTAAAGTAGACGGTTTGTGAAACACAGACCCCGAATGATGGACTGACAGCGGCTCGAGCTACGGTTTCTACGTGGCAATTAGTCTGACGGAGGTTCAGGCCCCGCGGTGTTTTTCCGCTGCGCGTAGGTCACTAGGAGCAGAACCAACTTGACGGAACCTAAGCACAACGACAACAGACATCTTGGAAGCTGTTCACATCAGGAATAAAGTTGCTGAAATGAACCATGTCCTTTGAGAAATCAGCTTAAAGGCTGCAATTTCGTCTTAGAGCAAACTCTGCTGATTCCCGCTCCCTGGGAATTGAAAACGCCGTGCTCACGCTGGAAGACTTCATCCTCACTCGCAAGCCTTCTCGGCCCCAGAGCCGTCTTTGCTGAAGCGGGCTGGAGCCCGCCGGTGACAGCCGTCCCTCACCTTCCCAGCTCCCAGCCTAGCTGGGAGGGAGGGGGCTCCGGGTCCCCGGCATGGGCCCAGGAGCCTTGGCTGCCCCGAGCACATCCCCCATCAGTTGTTCAAGAAATATGTACTGAGTGCCTACAGAACGGAAGGAGCTCTGGTGGGGCAGTGGTTAAAGTGCTTGGCTGCTACCACAGTCAGTGGTTCAAACCCACCAGCCACTCCATGGGAGAAAGATGAGGCAGTTTGTTTTCATAAAGACAGCCGTGGAGACCCTGTGGGCAGTTCCACTCTGTCCTCTAGGGGCGCTGTGGGTCAGAATGGACTCCAGGCAGTGGGTATGGTTTGGGCTTTGCTTCCATGAAGATTGACAGCCT
>NW_006922035.1:1421171-1424558 GCF_000298275.1 Orycteropus afer afer | reverse complement strand
ATGCCCCAAGTGCGTGTCAGGCACTTAGTGTGTAGCCTCGCCCCCATCAGTGCTGAGGAGACTTCAGCTGGGACTGAACCCCGTAAGACGTCCATTTGACTGCAGGGCAGCACCAGCAACTGCAGGCCGAGTGCTCACAGGGACGCGTTTGGCCCTCAGCTCTCGGGCGGCGGTGGAGGGTTCTTTCTCTGCTGCCTACAGAGGGCTCAGAACGAGCCTCACATCGGGGTACCAATAGGAGCCCCACATCCCTGCCCAACGCTGAGGAGAGCCCAGGCTCGGAGCCCAGACTGCCGGCCCCCAGCCAGCGCTCTGCCCTCCGATTCTGTAGGCCAGAAGCACGCCAGAGAGAGGAGGGACGTGGTGCGGGCGGGAAACCGGGTTACATCCACCTCCTCGGGGGTGTCCCCTGCCAGTGGGGCCCAGTGAGCTGCATCCTGGGGGTTAACTCCGTTACGACCCGGGACCTGAGGTGTCTGCACTCAGATCTTCCAGGTGGGAGAGATGTCACCTGCGTCACGGTCTGTCTAGAGAACTGGGAGCCCTGCAGCTGGGGGGAGAGAAGTTCTCCTTATTTTAATTTGAAGAGAAAGATGGGGAGAGATGGGGGAGGGCGGGAGGGTGGGGAAGGGAGGAGGAGGACAGAAAAGGAGAGTGTCAGGACAAGAGACAGAGGATGGCGGGGAGCCAGGGAGGGGCAGGAAGGGGAGCCCTGGGGCGGGGCGGGGTCTGTGACTTCACTGCACCTGGGCCCCCCGCTTCCTCAAGGGCCCAGGCCGCTCAGTCCTTGCAGAAGACCAAGGGCAGAGCCAGGACCTGCCGTTCGGTGGCCTACAGGGAGGGAACCTCTTCAATTTCCTGCAAGAGAAGAACAAGGAACCCTGGAGGCGCAGGGGTCCAGTGCTCGCCTGCCAGCCACAAAGCTGCCGGTTCGAACCCACCAGCTCCCCTCAGGAGGAAGCTATGGCGGTCTGTTCCCACAAACCCTAAGGCTGCTTCCACCCTGTCCCACAGGGTTGCTCTGCGAGGAACCCACTTGATGGGAACGGGTCTGGCTTTGGGTTGTTAGAGAGACAATCCCCCTCCTTCCGCTTAGCTTCTGCTGTCATATTGGCCACAATCTCCCTTCCACAAAGGTGTGATTGTTTTTCTTAAAAGAAAGGGAAATCAGGAGCCGCAGAGGAAAATTCCCACGCGTCATAACGGGATATTTCAGTCCTGCTGGCAGTTTGGCGGGTTTATTTGCTTATGTAATGGTGGAAAAACACCAGGCTGAATCCCATTTCACCCTGCAGCTAATAATCCTTTTAACCAGGGCGCAGCAGCACTCTAGTCTTGCAAACTAGGTCACAGGTTGCTAAATATATACTGCTAGATAAATTTTTATTATATGCACGGTATATTTATATAAATGTAATATGCTAATATAAATGTAATATGCTAATATAAGTTACATATAAACACACACTGACTATAATGCATATTGCTAAAATACATTTAGCCACTGAGATTATTTAATGATTTTTTGACATTTAGGAAAAGATACTCTTAAGTGCAATACGTGCACCGGGTGACAAAAACGCAAAGACTACAAAAAGGAACGTGGTGGGGAGGTCGTGCCCCTCGCAGAGTAATTTCTCAGACCCCTCCCACTGTATGGCTGCAGACCTCCGCCTTGTCGCTTCTCCTCAACCCCAGATAGCCGCCTGGCACACACGTGACGCAAGGCCTTGTCTTTTGCACTTAGTTTTAGTTCTGAGACAGCCTTGCAGGTCAGTGGACACAGACTATGCTCACTGGAGCGGCGGGATGATATCCCGTTTAACGGAAGCGCTCGGATTTATTTAACCAGTTGTTTGTCATCTACCAGAGATAAGTACAGGAGCCCTGGCAGGACAGTGGTTGAGGGCTTGGCTGCCAACAGAGAGGTTGGAGGTTCAAACCCACCAGTGGTTTTGCAGGGCAAAGGTTTGGTGATATGCTCTCATCAAGACGACGGCCTCGGAAAGCCTGTGGGGCAGCCCTGCCCCGTCACATAGGATCCCTATAAACCAGAATTGACTGGATGACACACACAGTGAACGTCCCGGTAGATAGGTCTTCGTGCACACAGGCTGCACTCTCTGCAGGAAACATTCCTACCAGGCCAGCTGCTGGGTCAGGGCTGGTGGGCTCTTGTCTCAAGAAACAGTCCCAAATTATGACCTCAATGCCTCTGTCCCGTGGGGGGTGGCTGGTTGCCATGGAGTCAGTTCCGACTCATGCCCGCCGCCACCCCCGCATGAGGGGAGCAGAGGTTTGCAGGGCCCTGGACTTCCCCAAGCAGGTTGCCAGGCCTGTCTTCCGAGGAAGCGCTGGTGAGTTCCCCCTTTTGACTGCCGGGTGTGTGCTTAGCCGTGGGCCTCCCCAGGGACGCACCGATGCCACGTCTTCCCAGCACTGGTGGGTCACCACTAGTCAGAATAGATTTGACACCAGTTGTGTGCATGGATGTGTGTGTGAGGTCACCATGCACCAGAATGGGCTTGCCGCTGGTTGTGTGTGTGTGTGCGTGTGTGAGGTCATCTGACACCACAGACTCAGTGTTGAAGGACGCGACCACAGTCTCTCAGGACCGTCAAGCCGTCTGCAGTACCAGCTGCGGAGTGAAAGGGGATGAGGCGAGCACATCTTGTGGGTAAGTGTGAAGGGTGTTGGCTGGTGGCACGTGCGTCCTTTCTGGGCCTCAGTGAACCGTATGTCCTAGTCTTCAGTCCCTGTCAGCCCCTCCTGTGGAATCTAGCTGGCCCTGTATGGTGCTGGCTGCCATCAAGGGATGCCATCTCAGGTGACCTTATGTGCAGCAGGGCCTGAGTCATCCTCACGGTTGCCGGCGTGTTCGAGCCCATCCCCGCGACTGTCAGTCCATGTCACCCAGGCTCTCCCTCCCTCGCCCCCACTGGCCCTGTCACTGGACAGCATGGCCGTCTGTAGTGACTGATCCTTCCTGATGACATGTCCAGGGCCCCCCCAGTCAGACAGGGCTCCCTCGTGAGCCACAGGTTTGCACCGGCTGACGTCCACAAGCCGCTGTCCGAGTCTCTGTCCCGAGTCTGTCGGTCTGAATGCTTCACTGCGGCCTGTGCCGCGTGGGTGACCCTGCTGCTGCTGGAGAGACTGGCAGCACCACTTCCAGCCTCACACAGTAAGCCACCATGGATGGCACCCTGCCAGATGGGACGTGGGGCTCTGTCTGGCCTTTGCCAAATAGAGTGCAGCAGAAGTGACCCTGGCAGACCCGGGTCAGAGCTATCAGCAGGCCTGCAGGCTTCCAGTCCATGTTGTGGGGAAGCGGTCACCAGCAGGAAGTCCAGTGATCCTGTAACAGCCATGGTGGGCGCAGTGGTT
>NW_006922035.1:1411881-1412891 GCF_000298275.1 Orycteropus afer afer | reverse complement strand
TTCAGTCACCTCATATACATGTGAGAGCTGAACAATGAATAAGGAACCGAAGAAAAGTTGGTGCTTTTGAGTTGTGGTGCTAGAGAAGAATGCTGAGCGTACCATGGACTTCTGAGAGATCTCACCAGTCTGTCCTCAAGGAAGTGCAGCCAGAATGCTCCTTGGAGGTGAGAATGGCCAGACGTCATCTCATCTACTTGTCCTGTTGTCAGAAGGGACCACTGCCTGGAGAAGGATGTCATGCTTGGTAAAGTGGAGGGTCGATGAAAGAGGGGAAGGCCTTCAACGAGATGGATTGACATGGTGGCTGTGGCAATGGGCTCAAGTACAGCAGGGACCATGGAGCTGGACTGGGCGGTGTTTCATTCTGCTGTGCATAGGGTTGTTATGAGTCAGAGATGACACTTGACAACACCTAACAATAGCCACAATTTTTAAGGAAGTGCACTGCCTCATCTTTCTCCCACAGAGCCGCTGGTGGGTTTGAACCGCCGTCCTTTCGGTTAGCAGCTGAATGCTTCCAGCAGTGCTCCTGACTCTTGTCCACAGACAAATAACGTGTGCCCAGTGAAGGGACAATAGACGTCTCTCTCTACTCGTGTGGAAAAAAGCCATTTTTGCAGCTACTTGTAAATTTATTTCATGGCCTATATATGTCTCTGCTTTTGAAATTATCCTTTGAACGGTTGTTACATTTTACTAGTTCCCTCATTAATCAGGTTAACTGAAATTTGACACATGTTCATTTTATATTTATAAGACAGTCATGGTATTACTTATTTTGAAAAAATGATGATTTTTTAACAATGTAAAGGCTAGTCTGCGTAATTCTCCCACAAGAAGAGCTGTGGACGGCACCGGGCTTTGTCCCAGAGAAGACACAGCAGAGACGTCCTGATGGGAGGCAGGCACTCGGTGAGCTGTCTGCCCTTCACTTGGCCGCAGGTCACCTCTGCTGTGGCCACTCCTCACCGATGGACCAAACGTGGTGGCCCGTGTGCCCCAGAATG
>NW_006922035.1:1409266-1410821 GCF_000298275.1 Orycteropus afer afer | reverse complement strand
GGCAGCCCGTGAGAACGCGTCTGCGTCTCTCCCCGAGACGGCGGTGGGTGGGGTCCACAGGTGGCGAGGCGGTAGATAGTTTTGGTCTTTGAAGTTCTTTGTCCTTTAGCCTCTCCACTCCTCTTTGGTGCTACGAGGCTTTAAGACGAGAAGTGCCCGAGCGCATCTGCCCCGGGTAGACGCTTTGTCTCACTTTCCCTAACGTGGCCACGGGCGCTCCTCACCTCTGTCTGCGTTTCTCCTGCCGACAGGTAATACAACGGCGCTGACACTGATGAAGGGAAACCACGGACAGAGACACGGTCCAGGGCCCAGAGGGCAGGTGGCATCCAAAGTGGGATCTGGATTTCATTTAACTTTTTTTTTTGGGGGGGGGATGGCGGTGGTCATTTATGACTTTGGCAAAAGATGAAGTGCAATCAAGGTTCTATTTGACGCAGCTGTGTAAGCAGTCCTCGTTCAACAGCAGACGATGAGGAATTAGCGCAAGCTCAGAGGCTCTAAGTTTTTACGGAAACAATGAGACCCCTTGAATATTATCATCCCCTGCAGATGTCTGCTGACGGTCTGGACTTACCCACTCACCTGCCAGGTTTTACCCTTCCCCCCACAAGCGGCGTCTAGTGAGAGCCAGTCCCCCGTCACCTGCTTCATCCAAAGCTCTTGATGTGAATGGAAAAGGTGACTTCTGCTTGCTGCTTCCTCCCCCTTCCTCCCCTGCACCCCGAGGGTCGCAGCCCCTGCCCTGCTCCTTTCCCAGGCAGTCTTTGCAACGCCAAACATACGGATGTATTCCTGGGGGGAGGCAGATGAAAGACTTTGTCTTTGTTCCCATTTAAGAGCTCACCAGTGCTTCTGAGTCCTGTCTGCATAGGGCAGGTAGCAGAAGAACCATGTTCGGACGCCCTCTTGCTGAGGAAGGGGTCTCTGGGTTGTCCGGTTAACACGCTCCTGGCTGCTGAGCACTGGGAGTTTGAACCACCCAGGGGTTCCCTGGAAGAAGGCCTCGAGGGCTTCTGAGAACTCCGCACCGAAACCCCGTGGAGCACACGCGCTGACACGCACAGGGCCGCCGTGAGTGGAGTCGGCGTCACGGCATCTGGTTTGGGGAACTTTGGGGCGAGTTTCTGTTTTTCCCATTTTTTTAAATTGTTGTAAAATGTGACATAACATTTGCAGATGTAACATTTTTCAGGTGTCCGATCTAGTGACCAGGTTGCGATCTAGTGACGTCAATCAGAATGATCACTGTACGCTACCGTTCCCACCAGCCACGGCCAGATTTCCACTGCCGTGAACAAAGACCCAGGAGCCCCTAAATGATGGCTTTGGGCGAATCTCTCAGGCTGTTTGGGCCTCCGTTCCTGTGGGTAAAACAGGAGCACTCATAGGGCCTGCTTGGTGGGGATCTCGCGTGCGGACGAAGCGGACCTGTGTGAAGCGCGTGGGGCAGTGCTGGGAGCAGGGCAAGTGCGCTCTGGGCACCTGCTGTTGTGTGTGTTTGTCTTGGCTCTGCCACATGCCGTGTCGTCAGTCACCAGAAAGCCTTTGTGGA
>NW_006922035.1:1405016-1408641 GCF_000298275.1 Orycteropus afer afer | reverse complement strand
GCTGGTATGGCCACCACGTGACCATGTGGAACAACGGAGCCAAGTAAACCCAGTACTGCTTCAAGGGGGGCCAGCTGTCCGGGGCTCTGCCTACAGCCACTTGTGTGGAACCCAGCTTTCCCCTAGCCTTCTGTTTTGTTTTGTTTTTTTTCTTTTTCTATCCCTTCTGGTTGCTCCGCCTTCCTTTTGCCTTTCAGAGACCGTTTTGATAAGGACGGGTCTGGTGGGCACCCCCAAGGTAGGCATGACTACATTCTGTGCTGTGGATGGGGTCTTACAACCACTCCTTAGATTGGCTTGACTTAGGGTTGGGCATGATGTCTTCTGAGGAGCCAGTGAGCCACATCTGCACGTGTGTGCCAGTAGACCACGTGTGTACCACGCTTGCTTTTCAGTCGACCTCTGTGTGGGTCTGTGTCCATGTCTCGCTGTTACAGAGCGAGGGTCCTTGCCCAATGAGCAGTCAGAAAGGCAACATAACTAACACATGAAGGTCACCAGGCACTTTCACAAGCACTTCCATTTCCTTTTCCTTTTAATTGTGACTGTGATTTGGGTGAAAGTTTACAGAGCAAATTCCTTTTCCATACAACAGTTCATACACATTTTGTTCCAAAACTGTGGTAGTTAAGTTAGTGTGTCAACGTGGCTGGCCTTGGTTGGGTGGCTGGGCAGCTGGATGTAGTATTCCCCATGATGAGACTGGTCATCAACTCCATGGTGGGATCTACTCTGAGGAGCTGAGTAGCCGTCTTAGGGATGTGCTCTGCTTCCTGTGTACAAGGAGAAGCCTTGGGGAGTGGTCTCCAGCATATGGGACACTTGGACCCTACATGTAGCTGTGTCGTTGTTCAGCAGCCTGCCATGCTCTGCCAACCTTGGGACTTACAATAGACTTGATTTAATGGCCTGCCGTGTGGTTTGGTAACATCAGCACTGTGCCATTTTATTTGTCGACCTTGGGCTTGTCAGCCACAGCAGCCAGTAGCTGCCTGAGTGAAGAGATGCCTCCAGCTTCAGTGGGCCGGGAGCAGGAGGCAGAGCTGAAGCCCAAGGTCAAGGGGCTTTCCCCCAGCCCCTAGAGCCTGGCACTTTGAACTCAGACTAAAGCCTCCAAACTGGAAGAGAATACACTCCTGTTTGTTCAAGCCTCCCATGTGTGGTGTATTCCTGTCAGAGCTGCACTAGGGCACCAGGGTAATGACATTGATTGCAATCCCCATAATTAACAGCTCTCTTCCCACTTCCTCCCCTTCTGTGTCCTTGTCTATGTGCTCCTGCCCTCTGAGCTTCCTCCCTGTGCAAATACTGCCCTTCTGATTTCCCATGGTTGGTTGTTCTAAAGACTGTACCCACCTGGTGTAATTGTTCACCTTGTAGCCCTTGTTGTTTGGCTGGAAGTCATGGGAGTGAGTTCAATTCCAGGCCCAAAGGGTAATTAGGGGCCATAGTCTCAGGGGTTTCACAAGTTTTTATCAGTAAACTTGGTCTTTTTAGGATTTTGAGTTTGTCCCACATTGTTCTCCCAGTCTATCCAGGATCTCCTGTTCTGATCCCTGTCCAAGTGGTTGACAGTGGTAGCCAGGCACCATCTAGTTCTTCTGGTCTCAGTGTCAGGTAGGCCGAGGTTCTCACTGTCCACTAGTCCCTTAGGCGAATTGTTCCCATACATCTTTGGTTTTTTTCACTCTTTTTTGCTTCAGCTGAGGAGAGACCGATTGTTGCATCTTAGATGGCCGCTCACAAGCTTTGAAGACTCTAGTTGCCACTCACCAAAGTAGGATGTATATTATGCCTGTTGGAGTTGAGGCCCCTCACAACCATGGGCCTGAACTCATAGGCCGAGTGACTTGCTCCTTCAAGGTGTTTGGCTGTGGCTAAGAAGTTATGATAACTTTGTCCCATTAACTCTATTATGTAGCACATGTAATTACATTTCTACAAATATCATCTTCTGATCTTATAGATGGTCACGGGTATGTTCCCTTTTGCCTAGACATACCTGATCATTCATCCTGCCCACCTATGTGTCCACCTGTAGATTAGTGTTTGTTATCACTGATCTAACAGGATTGTGTGTGTAAAAGTGTTTCTCTCTGTTGTCTGTCCCTCTCATGCACTTCTCTGTGTCTTCCTTTTCCTTAGTGTCATTGTGCTGGTCACTGGCTTTTGGTACACTGCTTTTCCCTTCACCCAAATCAATACTTGTCTCTTATTTATCTAGCAATTTTCCCCTCCCTCTCCCCTCCCATTCCTGGTAACCAACAAAGAAAGTTTCCTTTCACATGTAAACCCTTTTTTGACTTCTTACAATAGTGGATGAATGCAATATTTGCCTGTGATTGACTTATTTCACTCAGCATCATGTTCTCCAAGTTCATCTATGCTATGCAGAGTTTCACGGATTCTTCATTCCTCTTTAGTGCTGCATAGTATTCTGTTGAGCACTTTAATTTTCAAAACAAATGTATGAGCTGGGTCTCTGGGTGGTACAAACAGTTTGTGCTGGACTGCTAACCCAAAGGCTGGTGCTTCAAACCCACTCTCATGGATTGAACTGTGCCCCCCAAAATATGCGTCAACTTGGCTGGGCCATGCTTCTTGGATTGACGGTTACGTAATAACGTAATTTGTCAGCTATTCAATGACGTAATCACCCCCCATGATGGAATCAGCCAGGCAGTTGTAAAGGTGATTAGTGTGGGATGTAACCCCTTACTCAGGTCACAGCCCTGATCCCATGGAAGTGGAGTCTCCCTGGGGGGTAGCCTGAATCACCTTTTGTCTGATTAGAGAAAAAAGGAGACGGAGATGGGCAGAGATTGAGGGACCTGGCTACCACCAAGAAAAGAGAGCTGGAGTCGGTCCTCTGGACCTGGGTCCCTGTGCTGAGAACCTCCCAGACCCAGGGAAAATTGATGCCATGACTCAAGGAGATCACCAAGGAACTCAAGGCCCAGAGACGTTGAAAGGAGACAAGGACCTTCCTCCAGAGCCAACACAGAGAGACAGAGAGCAAGAGAGTGTGGGCCTTCCCCGGGAGCAGGCGTCGTGGACTCAGCCGTCCGGCTTCCCAAACTGTAAGATACTAAATTTCTGTTTAAAGCCCCTCATGGTGTTTCTGTGACGGCAGTGCCATGAGAGAAAGGCCTGGTGGCCCACTTCCGTCAGAGCACAGCCGGGACAGCCCTGTGGGTCACAGTTCTACTCTGCAGCACATGGGGTCCCTTGAGCATCATCAAGTCAATGGCAGCGGGCTCTCTGGTAGCCGGGTGTTATCAACAACACTCCTTCACAGATGAGAAAAGGCAGACACGGAGCTCAGACACTTGCTGGAGTTCAGTCAGCACATCCCAGGGCTGGAATCTGAGCCTCGCCGTGAACCGCTGTGCTGTGGTTCTCAGACGACACGGCGGTGAGGCTGGCAGTATCACCAAGCATCCGTTCACCCCTTACTCCTAGGGTGGACGGTGCGTTCACAGAATCTGCCTCACCGTCAGCCACAGCCATCACTTCTCCAGTCACCCTCAGAAGCAATTTCATAGGTGTTTTATGTCCGGATGATGTACTCTATAGACTGGAGAAGCTCACTGCGGGTGAGTGGATTCCAACTCACAGCGCCCCT
>NW_006922035.1:1398464-1404156 GCF_000298275.1 Orycteropus afer afer | reverse complement strand
CACAAGCAGACTGCCTAATTTTTCTCCACAGAGCAGTCAGAGAGTTCAAACTACTGACATTTTGGTTCACAGCTGAGTGCCCTACCCACTGTGCCACCAGAGTTCCTCTCCCAACACTGCCCCGTGTCCCAGATGCAGTCAATACAAAGCTGAAAACAGTGTTTCAAATTTCCAGATAACGGCTGAAACAACCTAATATATTTAAATAAAACGCATAAAGAAATAATGCTTTCAGGTGCAGAAATCAGTAACTTTCTTAGGAAAACTCTCCAAACAGCACACATTGTCAGAACTATGATACAAAATGCCAATCAATTGTGTCCACGTTGTGCCTGTGTCCTCACTCACACAATCTTTTCCAGAAGCCATCTTTAACCTGAAGACCCAGCATGCCGGGGGACTGGAAAGGTCTGACGTGATGACTGATTTCGTGTGTTTAGCTTTTCTCCATTTATGACCCTCATGCATATCTTAGAAGTCTCAGATTACGGCACAGGATGCATGTTGCAAAGAAGAATCCTGACACAGACAAGGAATTTCTTGGAAAGAGCATAGGACGTGAAACTAGACTCCCATTTGCTAACCCCCCTACAGTGCAAAGTCATTTGGGGTGACAGCTGTTCATGCCTTGAACCTCATTTCTTCATCTGTGACGCTATCTGGATTGAACTGTGTCCCCTACACTGTAGAGGGCAGGATCACATTAGGCTGTTGTCTTAGTCATTCAGTGTTGCTCTAACAGAAACATCATGGTGGACGGCTTCAACACAGAAATTTATTCTCTCACAGTTTAGGGGCTACAAGTTCAAAGTCAGGGCCCAGCTCTATGGGAAGGCTTTCTCTGTTGGCTCTGGAGAACAGTCCTGTCTCCTTTCAACATCTGTGGACCCAGCCTTCCTTGGAGATCTCCATGTGTCTTGGCATCAATCTTCCCTTGGGTCTAGGAGGTTCTCAGCACAGAACCCTGGTCTAAAGGATCCACTTCACTCCTCCCAGCTCTTCTTTCTTGGTGGTACTCAGGTCCTGGTTCTCTGTTCACTTCTCTCTCCTTTTATCTCTTCTAAGACAGGTGGTGATGCAGGCCACGCCCCATGGAAACTCCCCTCACATGGGATCAGGGCTGTGACCTGAAAGGGTGTTGCATCCCACCCTAATTCCCTTACAGCTGGTTGGCTGATCACATCAGATGACATCATGGGGCATGTTTTCACATCATTACACAATCGCCCAATTACATCACTGCATAACTGTCAACCAAAGCAAGAGTCATGGCCCAGCCAAGTTGACTCATACTTTTTCAATCCATGACATATGTAAACACCAGGAGCAGGGCAAAAGGAGGGGAACACTGGGTGCCACGACCACCACTCTGCCTCTGATATCTGATTCCTGGGTATCTTGACTCTCAGAGCACGCCCCTCTTCCTAGCCCCTGACACCATCTTGGTTTGCCTCCAACACACATCCTTCCAGCATTTTCAAATTCTTACTTGTGGCAGAGGCCACTCGGTGTCCCCTCCCACTCTTTTGCTTCTCTAGTTTGGCAGAAGACTAACTAAGACAAAAGACAATCATCCCAGCTTCCCTTGCAGCTAGGGTGGCCATGTGTCTATGTTCTGGCCAAAGCATGTGAGTGAAAGGGCAACTCTGGGTCCTGCCTTTGATGGGGGAGGCAGGCTCTCCAGTCCCCCATCCCACCCCTCTGGCTGTTTATGGTAAGTGATGAGCCATCTGGTGCTCTGGTGGTGCAGTGCCTAAGGGATCTGAAGGTTGGCAGTTCAAACCTACCAGCCGCTCCATGGAAGGAAGACGCGGCAATCTACTTCTGTAAAGACCTACCACCTTGGAAACCCAATGGAGGTCACTGTGAGTCAGAATCGACTTGATGACAATGGTTTTTATTCTTTTCGTGAACCCTCTGGGATCAGTGTCTTGGGGTAATAGAACCACAAAGGGACGGAGTCTGGGAGCCTGCTGCCTTTGCAGGGTGGAGCTGCTTCACCAACTCGGACCTTCACACGAGGGAGGCACTGACCTCCATGTTTGTTTTTGTTAACTGTAGTAAAAGTACACATGGCCAGACATTTGCTAATTCAAGTATTTTTGCATGTCCAATTCAGTGACATTGTTTTCTTCATGCTGTGTAAGCGTCATCACCCTCTTTTTCTGATTTATTCCACCACCATGAACATAAACTCGATGGTCCTAAAAGACCGTCTTCCCCCCCACCCACCCTGGTAAGCACTAAGAGTCTCTGCTTTTCACACATGTGCCTGTTTCATGTCAGTGAGATCATATCATATCTTTCCTCTTGTAACTGATTTGCTCAGCACGTCTTCAGGGTGCACCCGTGTTGTAGTGTTTCTCAGGACTCCCTAGCTCTCCACAGCTCAGGCATAGTCCATTCTGCGCACATGCCACGTTTTGTTTACCCATTTATTGGCTGATGGACATCCACTTCTAAATCAGAGGTTCTGGGATCTCCATGATAGCAACTGACACTTCCATCCTAAACAGTCCACTCTAGGGTGACCCCAGGGGGTTGCCTGCCCAAGAAGGAGCCGAGCCCCTCAGCCAGAGCCGCCAGGGAAGTGTCAAGGTGACTTGCTGTTATCCTTAACTTAAGCTCTAGTGCTTCCTCCCGAGGCAGGAATTAAAGGCATGATGGATGAGGTGTCTTTGCCATCTCGCTGGCCTAGTTACATAGCGCTGCCGAGACAATCTCGCACTTGGGATGCACCAACCAAGGGATAATAAGGACCACTTAGGAAGAATTAATGCGACGTTGGAAACAAAGGGAAACAATGATTAGATTACACGGGACGGCGCGGAGAACAGTCTCACAGAACAGCCTGTCACTGCGTCTTTGAGACGAGATGTAACGGGGGGCCTGGAGGACTAATTTAGAGTTATTAAAACAGTCTCTCTGGGTTCGGAGGCTGCCTCCCGCCCACACTACTATTTTATTTTTTTGTAAAGTAGCTGCTGCTGTTTGCTCTCCAGCAGAGTCTCCAGTGTTCTCCCAGTTCATTGGGTTGGGTCCCTCGAGAATGTTCGGTGGGAGGAGAAATGACTGTGCAGCCGGTAGGGGAAGGGGAGGGGCATCCCTGGACTCGTGGAGACTGCGGTTTGAGTGAAGTTGTTGTGCTCGGTGGGTAGGGACGTAATCTTCCCTTTGAGCTATTCCAACAGCCTAACGGGCCACTGTGTCTTCCCAGACCCTCTGGAAGCTCCGATCGGGTCCCTACACGTAGTTGTTAGCGGCCGTCAAGTTGCTCCTGCTCACAGCAGCTCTGTGCACGGGACAAAACACTGCCCCGTCCTGCACCAACGTCCCGATCGCTGGTGTCCCGGTGCCCTAGCGCTGCTCTGACGGGAACACACCACAAACGGGAGGCTTGAACAAACAGGAGTGTATTCTCTTAGAGTTTGGAGGCTTTAAGTCTGAGTTCAAAGTGCCAGACTCTAGGGGCTGGGTGAAAGCCCCTCAACCTTGGGGTCCAGCTCTGCCTCCTGCTCCTGGCCCACTGGAGCCAGAGGCATCTCTTCACTCAGACAGCTGCTGGCTGCTGAGGCTGAGAAGCCCAAGGTTGACAAGTAAAATGGCACACTCCTGATGTTACCAAACCACACGGCGGGCCATTCATTCAAGTCCATTGAAAGTCCTAAGGTTGGCAGAGCATGGCAGGCTGCTGAACAATGACACGGCTACATGCAGGGTCCAAGCGTGCCATAAGCTAGAGATTATCCCAAGGCTTCTCCTTATATCCAGGAAGCAGACCACATCCCAAAGGCAGCTACTCAGCTGCTTACGGTAGATTCCACTATGGAGTTGATGACCAGTCTCATCGTGGGGAATACTCCATGTGGCTGCCCGGCCACTCAACCAGGCCCAGCCCAGTTGACACACAAACTCAGCCACTACAGTTGGTCTGCTCAGGTCCAGTCTTGTGGCCACGGTGTGTTCTGAGTACCCTCTGGCCCCTGACCTCGGGGCCTCCCCTTCCAGCCCTACGTCAGACACTGTCCATTGGCTGATTTTCTAATTCAATCCCAGGCCTCTTTTCCTCGTCTGTCCTAGTCTGGAAGCTCCACTGAAACCCGTGCACCACGGGGGACCCTGCTGGTGTGTGGACCACTGGTGACATTGCTAAACTCTACGGAGCACAGTTCTACTGTGATGTGCATGGGGTAGCCACGAGTTGGAGTCAGCTCGGCGAGAACCGGTTTTTGTTTTCTGAAGCTCACTGGCATCTCTGAGTGCAGGTAATGTGCCAACACCTGTGAGGGTTATGAACACACACACACTGTCTTCCTCAGCTGGTCCCCTCTGGAATTTACTCCCTAGATGAAATCGCAAAAGTTCAGTTCAGTGTTTGGACATGGTTATTCAAAGCAGCCTTAACAATGGTGAAAGACGAAACAACCTAAAAGCCAGTTATATGGGCTGGGCTTAGATAAATTAGGGCATGTACCATAATATGCAGATGTCTGGAAAAAAGAATGGATATGGAACCATACTGATAGGGAAAAATTGCCAAGATAAATTGTTAGGAGGAAAGAAAGATGTTTAAAGGTTGTACCTTTAGGGGGAGGCAGGATGGGTGTGTGTGTTTGTGTGTGTGTGTGAATATGCCTGAAATATCTCTGGAAACACGTATGGTGAGTTGCAAAGTCCACCTGTGGGTGGCTGGAGGAGAGGGTGGCATTTTGCATGTGGGTTTGTATGGGCTTTGAGTCTGGAACTGTGTGAATGTATAATTTCCTGCCCCCAAAATGCATTAAAATAAATAAATGGCTTAGAGGGGGGACTGTGCCTCAGGCCCTGACAAATTACGACAAGCCTCGGACCTGTGGGGCGGCTTGTAAAGAGTCAGAGCAGCCACTACTCAATCCGCAGGTGCCCACAAGCCACAGTTGTTACTGTGACTGGACACCGTCATCCCTCATAAGCTCCAGCCGCCCCGAGGGTCGGAGCAAAGGGCAGAGCTGCCAAGACAGTGAAACGCCAACAGGAGTGTGAGCCAAGGGGGTCCCGGGAGGAGGAGGAGGCAGGCCCCAGCAGGAAGGAGCTGGAGCGCAGCTGTGGGGCTGGGGCCACAAGCAGTGGGACAGTGTAGCCGAGTGACTGCCACCAGCGGGCAGTCTGTGCCCTTGTCACCATTCAAATGCAGGGCACTGAGAGCCACAGCACTAAAAACATGCAGAGGAACCTAAGGAGGGCTTGCTCTCCAGAAAAACACGAGCGCCGAGATTCTCCTGCACACGTCCCGTGCCCCGATGCTGCTCTCGGGTGCCCTTGTCAGTTCCGACTCGCAGCAGCCCCAAGCCCAACACAACGAACCCTGTGGGCCTGCGCCGTCCTCAGTCACCGCGATGCCGGGCCACCGCGGCACCACTGTGTCACCCTGCTCACTGAGCCTCTTCTCCTTTTCCGATGGCCCCTGCTTTGCCACGTGATGGCCTTCTCCAGGGAGCAGTCCCTCCTGATCACATGACCCAAGTATGAGAGACGGGGTCTGGCCATCCTCACTCCTAAGGAGCATCCTGCTATACGTCAGCCAAGACAGAATTGTTCCTTCTTTTGGCAGTCCATTCAAACAAACAAATAAACCTCACTGCTGTGGAGTCGAATCCGACTCATGGCGACCCCTCCTGGGGTTTCTGAGGTGTATCACTATGGAAGTAGATTG
>NW_006922035.1:1361995-1395254 GCF_000298275.1 Orycteropus afer afer | reverse complement strand
TGCCCTGAAAACACCCTGTGCCTCACCCGCTCATGCCCTCCCCACCTGTCCTGGTTCCCAGAGCTGCTCTGACGAGAATATACCACAAATGGGAGGCTTCAGCAAACAGTAGTTTATTTTCTTACGGTTTGGAGGCTTTAAGTCTGAGTTCAAAGTGCCAGGCTCTGGGGGCTGGGTGAAAGCCCCTTGACCTTGGGTCCACTGGAGCTAGAGGCATGTCTTCACCCAGGCAGCTACTGGCTACTGAGGTTAACAAGCCCAAGGTTGAGAAATAAAATGGCACAGTCCCGATGTTACCAATCCACACGGCAGGCCATTAATTCAAGTCCATTTAAGTCCCAAGGTCGGCAGAGCATGGCAGGCTGCTGAACGGTGACACGGCTACATGCAGGGTCCAAGGTGCCTTAAGCCAGAGACCATTCCCAAAGCTGTTTCTTATATACGGGAAGCAGACCACATACCCAAAGCAACCACTCCACTGCTCCCATAGATTCCACCATGGAGTTAATTACCAATCTCACCGTGGGGAATAACTACATTTAGCTGCCCAGCCACTCAACCAGGCCCAGCCAAGTTGACCCACAAACTTAGCCACTGCATTGCCCAAACCCCTGCCAACCATTGTTCTTTCTACCCGGGCTTCCAAAGGGGTCAGTGCCACACAGCGCCCCTGAGAATCTGCCTCCCCTCCCCAGACAGACTGCATCGGGACCTACTCTTCAACAAGGTCCCAGGCGATTCTCTTTTTATTTATTTAGCATTTTATTGTGATTTGGGTGAAAGTTTACAAAGCAGCGGATTCTTTTTTTTTTTTTTTTTAATTGTGCTGAAAACATACACACAAGACATCCACCAATATAACAACGTCCCCATTCACAGCTCAGGGACATTGATGACAATTTTCATGTTGTCACCATTATTGCTGTCCTTTTCCAAAATATCCCACCACCGTCAGCATAAAGTCAGTGCCCCCCAAACAGACGCTTTCCCTTCCCCCTCCCTCCTGCCCTGGTAACCGTCAATAATCTTTGGTGTGTATATGTAACCTATCTAGGAATTTAGCCTGTCCTCCCCTCCCATCCCTGGTAACCAACAAAGAGAGTTTCCTTCTATGTATAAATGTTTCCTCGACTTTTTACAACAGTGGACTAATACAATATCAGTCCTTCTGTGACTGACTTATTTCACTGTTTTCCATCTCTTTGCTGTTGTGAGCAGTGCTGCAATGAAAATGGGTGTACACATATCTGTTCTTGTCCGGGCTCTCACTTCTTTAGGATATATATATCTAATAATTGCTGGTCAAATGATAGTTCTATTTCCACCTTTTTAAGGAATCACCATACTGATTTCCCCAGTGGTTGTATCATTTGACTGTCCCACCAGCAGTGCATGAGAGTCCCTATCTCTCCACATCCTTGCCAGCATTGTTATTTTCTGTCTTGTTGAACTTTGCTATCAATGCTGGGGTGAGATGGCATCTCATGGTTGTTTTGATAAGGAGCTCTAGTGGTGTAGTGCCTAATGTGTTTGACTGCTAACCAGCAGGGTAGTGGTTCAATCTCGCCAGCCACTCCTCAGAAGGAAAACTGGGCAATCTACTTTTGTAAAGATTTACTGCCCAGAAACCCAAAGGGGATCGCTATGAGTTGGAATCAACTTAATGGCAGTGAGTTTGGTTTTTGTTTAATGTTAATGATCGTGAACATTTCTTTTTGTGTTTGTTGGCTGCCTGAATATCTTGTTTGGTGAAGTGTCTGCTTCCATCTTTCAAAGCAGATTCGTTTTACGTTCAACAGTTCATACGTGCTTTGTTTAGTGACACTGGTTACAGTCCTCACAGTGTAACAGCTCTCTTCTCATGTCTGCTGTGGTCGGCTCCCCTTTTCCTGTGTCCCTCTTACCCATACTCTCCTGGCTTGAGCTTTCTCCCTGTGCAAGTGCTACCCTTGATGTAAGGAGTGCACCTCCCTGCTGCCACTCTTCCCCTTGTAGGCCTGTCTATTACTTGGCTGGAAGCCACGAGAGTGAGTTCGATTCCAGGCTCAAAGGGTGCCTAGGGGCCATACATACTGTCTATTGTTTGGCTGAGAGGTAAGCCCCAGGAGTTCAATACCAGGCCCTTGACATGTTACAACAGTGTCTCATAAAATATTTGACTTTTTGTGATTAACTAATTTCACTTAGTTTCCTCTCGGTTCATCCACGTTACGAGGTATTTTGCAGGTTCACCACTGTTCTTTCCTGGGGTGGTAACCGCTGTGTGTATGGATCACAATTTGTTTATCCATTCATCCACTGATGGGCACTTGGGTTGTTTCCATGTCTTTGCTATTGTGGATAGTGCTGCGATGAACATGGGTGTGCACATCTCTGTTTGTGTCACGTTCTTATTTCTGGAGGATGCACACTTATTAGTGGGACTGCTGGATCATAAGGTATTTCTATTTCCAACTTCTTAAAGAAGTGTCATAAGGAGCTCTGGTGGCATAGTGCCTAAGACATTTGACTGCTAACCAGAAGGTTGGTGGTTCAAACCCACCAGCCACTCCTCAGAAGGAAGGTTAGGTAATCTACTTCTGTAAAGCTTTACTGCCTCAGAAACCCAAAGGGGGTCGCTATGAGTTGGAATTGACTTGATGGCAGTGAGTTTGGTTTTTTGGAAGGAAGTGTCATACTGCTTTCCAAAGTGGCTGTTCCATTTTACAGTCCCACTAGCAGTGTGAGGGTCCCAGTCTCTCCACACCTTGCTATTTGTGGTTTTCTGTTTTTTTTTTTTTTTTTGAACTTTGCGATTAGTGCTGGGGTGAGATGATGTCTCAGTGTGGTTTTGATTTGCATCTCTCTAACGGCTAATGATCGTGAGCATTTCTCCCTGTGTCTGTTAGGTGTCTTCTTTGGTGAGGTGTCTGCCCATGTCTCTGCCCATTTTTAACTGGATTGCTTGTCTTTTTGTTGTTGTTGAGGTGTTGAAATTTTCTATAAATTTTAGAGATTAGTCCTTTGTCTGATACATTGTTGCAAAAATTTCTTCCCACTCTGCAGGTTCTCTTTTGACTCTTTTGACTCAGTCTTTTGATGCACAAAAATGTTTAATTTTTTGGAGGTCCCAGTTGACTAGTTTGTCTTCTGCTGTTTCTGTGTTTTTAGTTATGTCTGATAGTGTATTCATGCTGTGTTTTAGGGCTCCTAAGTTTGCTCTTATTTTTTCTTTGACGGTCTTTATGGTTTGGAGTTTTATATTTAGCTCTTTCATCCATCTTGAGTTTATTTTTGTATATGGTGTAAAAATACGGATCCTGTTTCATTTTTCTGCAAATGGATATCCAGTTTTGCTAGCACCATTTTGTTAAAGAGAATATCTCTTCCTCATTTAATGGGTTTCAGTACTTCATCAAAGATCAGCTGTCCACAGGTGGATGGATTTATTTCTGGGTTCTCGATTCTGTTCCGCTGGTCTGTATGTCTGTCGTTGTACCAGTGCCAGGTACAGTAGCTGTAGAGCAGGCTTTGAGATTGGGGAGTATGAGGCCACCTACTTTCTTCTTCTTCTTTAGTGGTGTTTTACTTATCCAGGGTCTCTTTTCTTTCCACATAATGTTGGTAATTAGTTTTTCCATCTCTTTAAAGAATGATGATGGAATCTGGATTGGGATTGCATTGTATCTGTAGATTGTTTTGGGTAGTACTGTCACTTCCTGTCCATGAACATGGTATATTCTTCCATTTATGTAGGTCTCTCTTAGTTTCTTGGAGTAGCATTTTATAGTTCTCTTTGTGTAGGTCTTGTGTGTCTCCGGTTAAGTGTATTCCAAAGTATCTCACCTTTTGAGTGGTTACTGTAAATGGTAGTTTTCCTGACCTCCTTTTCAGTGTTCTTTCTGTTAGCATAGAGGAATCTGACTGACTTTTGTATGTTGATTTTGCATCCTGCCTCTCTGTTGAATCTTTTTGTTAGTCCCAGTGGTTGTCTTATTGAGTCTCTAGGATTTTCTCTATATAGGGTCATATCATCTACAGACAGAGATTCTTTGCCAATTTGGATGCCTTTTATTTCCCTTTCTTGCCTGATGGCTCTTGCTAACACCTCCAATACATTATTGAGCAAGAGGGGTGATAAAGGGCATCCTTATCTGGTTCCCGTTCACAAAGGGAATGTTTTCATTCTCTCTCCCTTGAGAATACTACTGGCCATTGATCTCATGTATATGCCCTTAATTATGCTGAGGAATTTCCTGCCATTCCTATTTTGCTGAGCATTATTATTATTATTATTATTTTAATCAAGAATAGATATTAGATTTTGTCAAATGTGTTTTCTGCATCAATGGATATGATCATGTGGTTCCTTTCTTTAGTTTTATTTATGGGGTTACATTGATTATTTCTAACATTGAACCATCCTTGCATACCTGGTATGAATCCCACTTGTTTATGATATATATTTTTTTGATATATAGTTGGAGCCTATTGGCTAGGATTTTTGCATCAATGTTCATGAGGGATATTGGTCTGTAATTTTCTTTTTTAGTGGTGTGTTTGCCTCGTTTTGGTATCAGTCACCCATCTTTAGATGTCTCTCACTGGAGACTAAATATAACCCACTGTGCTAAGGCTGAGCACAGCAACAGAGCAGTCTGGATAATGCAGGGGGTATGGTGAATGAGTCTAGTGGAGAGGACGCATGAGTCCTTGCAGAGCCAATGAGGCCACTCCCAACCCAGTCTGTCTCAACCCAACCATGGCACTGCAGCCTTGCACCCTGCGCCAGCCCAGGCAGAGCATGGGATGGGACGTGGTGGCAGTGCCTCAGGATTTCTGATGTGGGTGTCAGGGCTGCACCACACGGTGGTTAACGTGTGTCCACAAGGAGCCTCTTAGGCAGCGGCTGAGTCATGGGGACTGGGGAGCTGGCAGCCTCCTTACCTGTTGTACGGCCCTGGCCCCAAGCGCTGACACACCACGGTGGTTGTGGCATGCTTGCCTCCATTGCCTGTTTCCTGCGTGGAGGCCCACTGTTGAGGCTCACTGGTCTGCGTGTTCAGGATGTTGACACCTTTCTTCACCTTGGCTCTGTGGGGACAAGAGGGTGAGAGAGGGCCGTGGTGTTAAAGACGTCACTGTCCCCAAGGGCCCGTGCCACCATGCTGTGCCTTCCCACTGTTTTCATGCCTGGTGGCACAGATGACAGGGATATCAGAGGACATTAACATCAGGGCAGAGTGGGAGGAGGAGGGGTGTCTGTCACAGACCTGAGCATCATGGGCCTTCCTGTCCAGTTCTCAGGGCAAGAGGCAGGACACCCATTAAACTGGGAAGCAGTGTAGCAGAGTCAAGAGCCCAGACTAGCCCTGCTGGGTACCTGCTGCTGAGCCGGGTCAGCTGTGCCCCCAGGGGACGTGTGGCATGGTCTGGACACACTTTTTACCTGACAAACACATGAACCCAACAGTTTCCACACATGCACTGATGGCATTCTTCAAGTTGGGCAACCACCCTTACCCTCCTTTTCCAAGTCATCCTCCTTGTGAACTCACTGGGCCTGAAGGTTGCTACCTAACCCTTCCAGGTGCTGCTGTCAATTTGATCTCTCTGGAGACATTTTTGATGGCCCTGACTTGGGGTGGCATCCAGTGGTCAAGGCCAGGGATGCTGCCAAACACCCTGTGACACACAGGCCAGTGCCCATCACAAAAGGGTTTCCGGTCCAGTGCGCCAGGAGCACTGAGCTTGGGAAGCCCTGGCTGAGGCTCTACCACTTTCTGGCTGTGTGACTTTGAGTCTGTCATATAACCCCTCTGTGCTCAGTGTCCTCTTTCAAAAGAGAAGAATACTAACCCCTCATGACAAAGATATGATGATGAAATGAACTAACACATGGAAAGAGATGAGCAGAGCATCAGGCATGTAAGACGCACTTGATAAACATTAGTGGCTGCTGTCCGCAACCTGTCTGCCAGTTTATACCATCGCAGGTTTGCATGTTGTTGGCAGAAAGCTGTGCTGCTGCTATTTCAGACACCCACTGGGTCACCCATGGTGGACAGGTTTCAGAGGAATTTCAACACTAAGATGAGGAAGAAAGGCCTTGTGCTGACTTCTGAAAATCAACCCATGACACCCTCATGGATCACAGTGGCCCTGTACCATTGTGCATGGGATTCTGTGACAACCCTGTGGACCACAGTGACCTTGTACTATTGTACATGGGATACCATGAGTCAGGCCCAGCTTAACAGTGGCCAACAACAGGAATATGAAGTTTCTTTTATAGAATTACTTGGCTCTTTAACTTATGTGCAAGGGTTCTTATTAAAGTAACAGTTGTTGTGTGCACATCTTTACAAGAATCCTCTCTACATAGACATGCTGTTGTTGTGTGCCATCCGGTTGATGATGACCCATCGTGACCCCCTGTGACAGAGAAGAACTGCCCCATTGGGTACCCTAGGCTGTCATCTTTATAGAAGCAGATTGCCAGTTCTTTTGTCCTGTGGAGAAGCTAGTGGGTTCAAACCACCAGCCTTTCAGTTAGTAGCTGTGGAGCCACCATGGCTTCCTCTCACTATGTACGGACACACTCTGCCCTGCTACTGTCACAGGGTAGATGAGATGAACCCCTGTGAGCTGGTAAAAGGATAGACCAGGCTGAGTGGCTGTGATTACCAGGCACACACTGCCGCCAAGCTTCATGGAACCAGGGGGATGGGAAGTGGTGATAAACCCCGCCTCCGCCTTCCCACTCAGAGTCCCCAAATTACACCCACAGCAGAGCAAGAACATCTCATCAACCTCAGCCATAACCTTCTCTTCAGAAGCTTCTTTCAACTCTTACATTAAAATGATTTGCTGAACACACTTGCCGTCCTGGCAGCCAGGAGCCCAGTATGTGCTCCAGAGACAAAGATTAGAGACACATTAGCATGCAGGAGCCCCGTTTATCCTAACACGGATAACACCGCCCCAGTTGTCTGCGTAAAACGGGCACCTTCTGTCTCTGTTGCTGGAAATAAACGCCTGATGAAATGTGACTTTGCTGGAAATAAGGCTTTGCAGCATTTGGGTTGTGCTCAAGATTCCAGATTTCCCTGAAGCCACAGATTGTTCCTTCCATTTAAGGTTCACACCAATGGGAGGGTTCTTCTTGGCTGGTGCAAGGGTGGCTCCATCCCTGTCAAGTGGGAGAGAGAACCACTGAGGTGCAAGAAAGACGTGGGTTTCAGAGGCCCATTTTGGTAATTGGGTCTTGTCTTTGATGAGGGCAATGGATGTTCCTATCTACTTCAAGGAAATAGCTGCTGTTGGAGTTTAGGTCCTGGGCCAGAAGTTGCTGCCAGAGTCAATGTTAAAAAAAAGAAATAGTTGGGGATAGACCTTGCAGATGCTTGGCATCTAGGGACTAGTCCACCCAGTCCTCATTGTTGTCATGGTGATGTTCCAAAAACCAGGCTGTTATGTGAAAATTGACATTGTGCAAGACTAGAGGATGACTACATCAGATCACAAAAGGAGGATGACATCATAACACAACTGCCACATTACATCAGTACTCAACTGCCAAAGCACGAGAACCATGGCCCAGTCAAGTGGACACAACCTTAACCATCATGACCAGTGTTACTCTCACCGGGCACCTGAGCATCCATTACTGCCAGACGCACACCATTAATGTGCATAATAGTCAGATGGTAGATGTTTCCTATGGCAGTAAATGTGAAATGTCGGATGAGAAGATAGTGGAGAAGCGAGGAGTAGGTGTGCCAACCTGTTGCTGTTGAGTTGACTGGGACTCACCGTGCCCACATGTGTGTCATAGGAGCATATGTGGGCACAATGGGTCACAGGGTCATCAATGGGTGACTTTCAGCAAATAGACCCAAGGTACCTCTGGGCAGACTCAAACCTCCAACCTGTTGGTTAGCAGCCAAGCACGTGTACAGTCTGCACCCCAGGGAGTCCACTAAGCCAACAAGGAGGAAATGAAAGACGTTCACCAGCTCCTGCAGCCTGAAATTGACCAAACAGGCAATCAAGACGTATCTATTATTCCTGGTGATTGCAATGTGAAAGTTGGAAACAAGGAAGAACCATCAGTGGTTGGAAAATATTGCCTTGGTAAAAATATGACACTGGAAATTCCATGGTAGATGGGAGAAGGAAGGGCTGCTTATGCACAGGGAGACAGCTCAGGGCACAGAAGAGTATGGAGGGATGGACACTGGGAAGAGGTAACTATGGGGAGGAAGTGGGAGGGGAGCTCTTGCATTGTAAATTTTGGTCAATGACATGAGACAAAGTATATGTGAACTGCTGTATGAAAAGTGAATTTACTCTGTAAATCTTCACCCAAATCAAAATAAAATAAAATAAAATAAAGAGAGAAATCCCATGGTAGAATTTTGCAAGACTTATTCATTGCAAATACCTGTTTTCAACAGCATAAATGGTGACTATACACGTGGACTTCACCAGATGGAATACACAGGAATTAGACAAACTACATTGGAAAGAGGTGATGGTGAAGCTCAATATCTTTAGTCAAAGCAAGGCCAGGAGCTGACTGTGGAACAGACAATCAAGTGCTCACTTGCAAGTTCAAGTTGAAGCAGAAGAAAATGAAAACAAGTCCATGAGAGCCAAAATACAACCTTGATTATATCCCACCTGAATTTAGAGACCATCCGAAGGATAGATTTGATGCATCAACACCAATGACCAAAAACCAGATGAACTGTGGGATGACATCAAGAACATTATACATGAAGAAAGCAAAAGGTCATTGAAATGACAGGGAAAAAAAAAAGGATGTCAGAAGAGATTCTGAAACTTGCCTTAAATGGAGAGTGTTGTTGTTGTTGTTATGTGCCGTGGAGTTGGACCGGACTCACAGCGACCCCTCCTTGGGTTTCTGAGGCGGTATCACTATGGAAGTAGATTGCCCAACCTTCCTTCCAAGGAGTGGCTGGTGGGTTTGAACCGCCAGCCTTCTGGTTAGCAGTTAAGTGCCTTAGGCACTATGCTACCAGAGCTCCCTAAATGGAGAGTAGCTAAAGCAAATGGAAGAAATGACAAGATGAAAGAGCTGAACAGAAGATTTCAAAGAACAGCTTGAGAAGACAAAGTATTATAATGAAATGTGTAAAGACCTGGAGTTTGAAAACCAAAAGGGAAGAACACACTTGGCATTTCTCAAGTTGAAAGAACTGAAGAAAAAATTCAAGCCTCAAGTTGCAATACTGAAGGATTCTATGGGCAAAATGTTGAATGATGCAGGAAACATCAAAAGAAGATGGAAGGAATACACAGAGTCACTGTACAAGAAAGAACTAGTCAATGTTCATCCATTTCAGGAGGTGGCACATGATCAACAACTGATGGTATTGAAGGAAGAAGTCAAAGCCGCACTGAAGGAAGTGGTGAAAAACAAGGCTCCAAGAGTTGATGGAATACCCATCAAGATGTTTCAACAAACGGATGCAGCATTGGAAGTAAGTTACTCAATTATGCCAAGAAATTAGAAGACAACTGCCTGGTCAACCAACTGGAAGAGATCATCCACATTTGTACCCAT
This sequence comes from Orycteropus afer afer, assembly GCF_000298275.1. Taxonomy (NCBI): domain Eukaryota; kingdom Metazoa; phylum Chordata; class Mammalia; order Tubulidentata; family Orycteropodidae; genus Orycteropus; species Orycteropus afer. Next base: position 1,385,683 of record NW_006922035.1, on the reverse strand, counting down.
TCCAAAGAAAAGTGACCCCACAGAGTGCCAATTATCAAATAGTATCAATAATATCACAAGCCAGTAAAATTTTGCTGAAGATAATTAAAAAACAGTTGCAGTAGTGTATTGACAGGGAACTTCCGGAAATGCAAACTGGATTCAGAAGAGGACGTGGAACAAGAGATATCATGGCTGATGTCAGATGCATCTTGGCTGAAAGCAAAGAATACCAGGAAGATGTCTGCCTGTGTTTTATTGGCTATGTAAATACATTCAACTGTATGGATCATGACAAATTATGGATAACATTACAAAGAATGGGGGTTCTAGAACATGTAATTGTGCTTGTGAGGAACCTGTCCATAGACCAAGAGGCAGTTATTCGAACAGAGCAAGCTGAAACTGCATGGTTTAAAATCAGGAAGGGACTGCATCAGGGTTGCATGCTTTCACCTTTCTTATTCAATCTATTTGCTGACCAAATAATGTGTGAAGAACTATATGAAGAAGAATGTGGTGTTAGGATTGGAGGAAGACTCATTAACAGCCTGTGATATGCAGACGACACAGTCTCACTTGCTGAAAGTGAAGTTGACTTGAAGCACTTGCTGATGAAGATCAAAGACCACAGCCTTCAGTACGGATCACACCTCAACATAAAAAATCCTCGCAACTGGACCAACGAGCAGCATCACGATAAACAGCGCAAAGATTGAAGTTGTCAGTGATTTCATTTTACTTGGATCAAAACTCAGTGCCCATGGAAGCAGTCAAGAAATGAGACATTGGATTGCATTGGGCAAATCTGCTGCAAAAGACCTCCTTAAAGTGTGAAGAAGCAAAGATGTCACTTTGAAAACTAAGGTGAGCCTAACCCAAGCCATAGTATCTTCAGTCGCCTCATACACATTTGAAAGCTGGACAATGAATAAGAAAGACTGAGGAAGAGTTGATGCCTTTGCATTGTGGTGCTGGCAAAGAATGCTGAAAGTACCAAGGACTGCCAGAAGAAGGAACAAATGTGTCCTGGAAGAAGTACAGCTGGAATGCTCCTTGGATATGAGAACGGCCAGACATTGTTTCACCTACTTCAGTTATGTTGTCAGAAGGGACCATTCCCTGGAGAAGGATACCATGCTTGGAAAGTGGAGAGTTAGCGAGAAAGGGGAAGGCCCTCAAAGAGATGGATTGTGAGGACGGTGCATGACTGGCCACTGTTTCGCTCTGTTGCACCTGGGGTTGCTAGGAGTCTGAGCCAGCTCGCTGGCCCCCAACAGCAACACTAACAGGGAGTCCACTTTTCACTCACAAGTTAATGACCGACTGTTCTGGGCACGCTGCTAGATGCTCAGATGGGTCAGTGTTGGATCCAGGTGTGGGCGTGCCCTCGGTCTTCAATGCTATCTACGGGTGCCAGAGCGGGGCTCCTGTGCGGCTCTGGTTGTGATTACCTTTCCCTTGACCTGCTAGAAGCTCTGCCACCAGTGTTTCAGCCCTCAGCAGGGCCACCTATGGTGGGGAGCAGGGCTTCCAGACCAACAGAGACCAGGAAGAAAGGCCTGGAGACCTACTTCTCCAAATCAGCCAATGGGTACCCTGTGTCTCCCAACAGAACCTTGTCTGAGATGGTGCTGGAGGAGGGGCCCCTGTAGGGGACAACAGGCTCCTATGCGAGATGATGGGCCCCTTACACTAGACAACGGGCCCCTACGCTGGACTATGGGCCTCTACACTGGACAAGGGGCCCTCTGCGCTGGATGGTGGCCCCTACACTGGATGGTGGGTCCCTATGGTGGACGATGGGCCCCTTAGGGTGGACGATGGCCCACACAGGCTGCGACAGTGGACTGACGCTATCAACAATTGGGAAGGTGGGGCCGGACTGGGCACCGCTTCATTCTAGGGTCCCTGGGGTCACCATAGTCTAAGCTTGCTTGACAGCAGTGAACAGCAGCAACCCAGCTTCTCACTGGTTAAAAGCCAAAAGCAGTCCCCCTCTCTTCAGCATATGCTTGGCTCACATGTAGTACGGGGCTGATTAATTGTTCCTTATAGAAGATCAATGTTTGTACAGATTCTGAACATGGAAGCCCGATCCCCATGCTCCCAGCCATCTATCAGGGTCAGCTCCATCCCCCTGTAAGATTCTCTGCTCTAGAAGCTTCTGGGTCTGCTGGAAAGCGTGCACACCTGTGTGTGACGAGTGACGAGGTGGGGCAGGCACCGTGTGGTCCCCCGTCCCCGCACGGCTGAAACACAAAGGGCCTGCTCCGGACCGAGCGGCCTCGGACTGTAGGATTAGTTGTCAACTTGAAAACAGACGCAGAGCTTTTCTATAAAATGTAGCTTTCTGGTTTCCAAGAAGTAGACTGACTCATTCAGGAAGCACTGAGGAGGCACGGTGGGTGCCTGCCGCTGTTCTTGGGGAGGCGGGTCCAGGAAGCCTGCAGCCCGGCCTTGGGGGTGCTCACAATTCAGCAGGACCGACAGTTACCATCACAGACCACTTCCTCAGGGGCTGGCAGGTGTTGTGGAGGAACATGAAGCTGGGGTGGGGAGAGAGGGGCCGTTTTAAAGAGGATGGCTGGGAAAGACCTGTCTAAGGAACAGAGCCCCGAAGACGGGGAGGGAGACAGCTGTGAGGGAGGGACCCACGGAAACCGGCAAACAGCAGTGCAAAGGCCCTGAGGTGGCAGAACTTCCTAGGCGGAGGGGTGTGTGGTGTATGTGTGTATCAGTGTGAGAGTGTGTAGGCGAGTGGATGTATGTGTGTGCACATCTGTGTGTGAGTGTATGTGCATTTGTGTGTGAGTGAATGAGTGAAGCCACGGGAGCCTGGCTCTTTCCCCTGTGTACACAGGTCTTTGCTCACTTGTGTGAATGTGTGTGTGTGTGTGTGTGTGTGTGTGTGTGTGGTAGTCAGCGTGGCTGGGCAGCTGGATGTAGTGATTCCCCACAATGACATTGTAATCCCCGCCTTGGTAGAACCTGCTGTGAGCAGCTGAATGGCCGCCTTGGGGTGTGGCCTTCTGCCGTGTGTAAGGAAAAGCTCTGAGGGTGGCTTCCAGCGTCCGGCCCACCTGGATCCTGCCTTTGGCCGAGTCTTCATCTCGGTGCCTTGTTGCTTGCTGGTCTTGGCACTGTGCCCTTTTACCCTCCGATCTTGGCTTCGGCAGCCTCAGCAGCCAACAGCTGCATGAGTCAGAAGACGCCTCCAACTCTAGTGGGGCTGGAACAGGAGGCAGAGCTGAAGCCCAAGGTCGAGGGGCCTTTACCCAGCCCCCAGAGTCAGCACTCTGAACTTGGACTTCTAGCTTCCTAAACTGTAAGAGAATAAATCTGTTAAGCCATCCGCTTGCAGTCTGTCTGTTATACCAGCACTAGAGAACCAAGACACGTGTTTGTGTATTAGTATGTGTGGCTGTGTCCCCAGCATGCATAAGTCCTGCTCACCTGGGGGGGGGGCTGTCTGTGTGAGTACATACGTGTGTATATGACTGTGTTTGTGCCTGGTGTGCCTAAGTCCTTGTTCCATAACTGACCTGGGGGCAGTGGATCCGTGTGAAACAGACACTCCCCCCACCAGTCAGACACCCGCCCAGAGCAGCCTCTGTTTCATCTACTGGGATGCCACTGACCAAACACTGACCCTTGGCTGTTACCTTTTGCTGTGTCAGACTTGCCTTTAATTTTGGGTGCTAATGAAAATGTCTTTATCAGCAACTCAGCAGAGGTCGGATCCCCCAGGTCTCTGTTCCTTCAGGGCCCCTATCTCTTTATTCCTGTTCTTCTGGTCCCAGGCACAAGGGCTACCCATTCATTCCTGACACAAAGTACATGCCCTGCTTCCACAGGTTGGCTCCTGCTGTTGGGGTTGTTGATGCCAGTGAGTCGGCCCCATGCACAACAGAATCGGACCACCAGGCTCCCCAGGGTTTGCCCTGGCTGATTTTCAGAAGCAGGCAGCCAGACCTTTCTTCCTAGTCTTAGTCTGGAAAATCTGCTGGCCAGGTGTTGGCCCCACACGAGGTCCCAGCCAAACCTGCCTAAACCCCTGTAAACAGTTCCTTCCATACAAACGTTTTCTTTGAATTGGGGGGGGGTGAGCTTTCTGTTTGTTGCTGGGGTCCAGATACATACCCTGAGGTTCCCCCACCTGTGAGGGGTCGAGCTGCCAGTCCCCCCACTTTGCAGCATGTCTACCGTGTTCTTCACAACGACAGTGCCCTGGTCCCTGGTGACTACTCATCCTCACGCTGGCCCCACCAGTCCCCAGAAGGTGTTGACACACAGTAGATTCTGTGTTTCAATGCCCACTGGCATGCACCCTTCCCTGGCATTTTGGTAACATACTCCAGCCATCTCTTGAGGAAGTTTTCATAACTTTTCTGCATCAAAAAGACTCACTAGAATGATGGCAGAAGGAAATGACAAGTTCCATGTCACTTGGGCTAAACATTTGGTGCCCAACATTCTTCATCTGAGTGAGCATCATAGGACTTGCCCTTCCACGAGGGACAGAGGTTCACTCAAGAGCTTAGCACTGACAGCTTCAAATGAGGCAGAAGGGAGGGAAGGATTACAGCTGCTCTCTGTGAGCCCCTGACCAGCCTGCCTGGTTTCACCTGGGAGCCCACTTCCTTATGCTGGGGGACGGACAACCCAATGAGATAGGATGCTGTTCCACTCACAGACACGCCAGCATGTGTGTTGACATAGTCACCTGGCCACGCTCACACCTAACAAAATGCACACTCATTCCCTAACATGAAGTCCCCCGATTACCTCAGACCCTGTTTCATATCATTCATTGGCGTGTTCAAATCAGGACCCAAACCCGTAAAGCCCAGACAACATTTGGGTGTTAGGTTCTCCCATCCCTTATGAACCCCAGGGCACCTTTCTCATGTGATTGACATTGTTGGACATATTTAATTGTTTGCCAAAGGGCCCTGGTGGCACAATGGGTAAGCGCTCAGCTGATAACTGATAGGTGGGCAGTTGGAACTCACCAGTGGCTCTGTGGGAGAAAACATCAGGCCATATGCTCCCATAAGGATTAAACTCACTGCCATCAAGTCGATTTGACTCATAGTGACCCCTCCTTGGGTTTCCGAGGCAGTATCTCTATGGAAGTAGATTGCCCCATTTCCTTTTGAGGAGTGGCTGGTGGGTTTGAACCGCCAGCCTTCTGGTTAGCAGTCAGGTACCTTAGGCACTGTGACCCCAGAACTCCTGCCTAGGAAACTCCAGGGGGCAGTTGTACTGTCATAGAGGGTCTCTGTGAGTTCCACTCTGTCTCCTGCGCTGCCGTGAGTTGGACCTGACTTGCTGTACACAGACACGTCATTTGTCCTATGAGCTAGGCTCCTCCTGGGTTTGCCCCACTGTGTCCCTGCCCTGTCATTTTCTCCGTCCCCTGCATCCTGAATTTCCTGCATGCTGGCAGTTAGGTCCAGACTGTGGTCAGAGCCAGCCTTAACGCTGTGGGACAGAATGCTGCATGTGCATGTGGCACTGTGGGTGTCCTGACTCCACACACACTAGAATGTTCCAGTGGCCCGTGTCTAAGCTGGACAGTGCTGCGGTCCGTGGGCACTAGCAGTGCTATGTGAGAGGACGCACACCTGACAGGTTGCGGGGCTGGGAGAAGGTGTGCAAGTCGGGAAGGGACGGGTCACCTTGCAAAGTGAGCTTCAGCTCTGCACCAGAAAGCACGGTTCCAGCAGCTTCCACGGCGCTCCATCCGGAAGCTGCTCCAGTCAGCTTTGTAGGTGAAGGTCCTTGGAGTTATGTGTGGAGGACCCACGCAGCCCCACACCCGCTTCCAACCACCTTCCCCAAAACGCCACCCTTGGGCTATGCTCTAAAGCGGGGATTCTCAACTGGGCATGACTGTAACCCCAGAGGACAACTGGCAAAGTCTGGTGGCACAAATGGTTAAGGGCGTGGCTGCTCACCAAAAGGTTGGAGGTTCGTCTCCCCAGAGGTGCCTTGGAAGAAAGCCCTGGTGACCTGCTTCTGAGAAACCGGCCCCTGAGAGCCCCGTGGAGCCCAGGTCTGCTCTGACACACGTGGGGGGTTGGAATCAACTCAAGGGCAGCTGGATTGGCTTGAGGGTTTGGAGGCATCTTAGTTTGTCCAAAGGAGCTCTGGTGGTCTAGTTGGTAAAGCATTTGGATGCTGACCAGAAGGTAGGCGGTTTGAACCCACCAGCTGCTCCATGAGACAATGATGAGGCAGCCTACTTCCATAAAGACTGATAGCTTTGGAAACCCACAGGGCTTGCTATGAGTTGGAATCAACTCAATGGCTGTGAGTTTTGGTTTTGGTTTTGGTTTTGTCCAAGGAAGGTGCTAAACGTCCCACCGTGCACAGGGCAGCCCCCCGCCAAGGATGCTCCGGGCCCACACGTCACTTTATGACTTTGCTTTAAGGCAAAGGCAGGAAGCACAACAGCCGAGCGAGTGTGGCGCGCACAGGACGGCGTGGTGTAGTTACCGCAGGAGCTGTTCCGTGCCCCCCAAGCCCGTTGCGTCCACCTGTGGCTCTGAGCTCACTGTGCTGGCTCTACACACACAGGGCACAGCACTTTTATGATGCCCCCCCACACACACCCACACATCTGTTTCTCAGCACAGGCTGGCGTGATGCTCCTGTAATTACCGGGAGTAAACCACCAGGAAGACCATTTGCACAGCGGCCCAGGTGTGCTTGCCTGCAAGGGCCACAGGCAGGAGAGCCCAGACCGTGAGAGTGAGACTCGCCACCTCTGGTCTGCATGCCGGCCATAGGAACAGGAGCGGACGGGTCCGTGCCTCAGTTGTGAGGTGCTTACAGGAGTGGGGTGTGGCCACAGGGTCAGTCCTCTGCTGTGGTTGTGAGAGCGTCCACCATCAGCAACAACCACACCAGTAACCACCACCACAACACAGCAGCTGACACCCATTGTTGGTACTTGTAGCATCAGCCAGATCTCTGAGACCAAGAGGCTTGCTCAAGGTCACACAGCCAGGAAGGGGCAGAGTTTGTGTTTGAACCCCGGCAGTCTGACTCCGAGCTAGGCTGCCATCAGCAGAGGGGCTGGGACTCTGTCAGCAAGTGTGGGCCTGGGCGCCCTGTTACTGATGTTGCCGTCTTTGCCCTGGGTGGGGGAAGCTTCCTGGGGGTGAAACACACAGTCCCATACACACACACACACACACAAACACACAATGCAGGCACACGAGCCCTCCCACACTCACACATACACACACTCATGATCAACACACTCATACATACACACATGCACAGACTTTCACACTGAAACACAACACCCACGTCTACAGAAGCATGCACACAGGTACTACACACCCATACACATACACCCTACACATGTGCACACACACTTCCACACTCAAACACACAACACATACTCAGACACATCTACATATGCATACACACACTAACACACACTTATACAATTATCATACTGACACATACACACACGTTTATATTCACACACACTCCCACATATAAACATTTACACACACTCTCATGCATACTCTCACAACACTCACTCTCCCACACTCAAGCTCACAACACATACACAATACACACTCGTCCCCACACACATCTGCCCACAACACATGCAGGTATGCTCTCTTGCACACGCTGCCGGGGCTGGAGTCCACCACTGTCTGTGTGCTCCCTGTCAGGTGACCCCAGGCCGTCTCCATTTCTGGTGTGGGGTGGACTGTTGTGTTGCACAGGCTTCTCCCTGGCTGGCTGTCAGCGGCAGACAGACAGGCCTTCCTCTGGGTGGACTTGAACCCCCAACCTTTTGGGTTAGCCTTTTGTGCCTCCCCCAGGCAGGGCCTCATACTAACGGAAAGGCGAAGGCTTACCTGCAGGGAACTATTTGCACATGTCCCTTCTGTCGGAGAATGAAAATGAGGGACCAAGGAGCCTCCCACCCCAGCTCCTGCTACAGGAGTCAGTCCCAGCCCGGGACCCTTCCTCCTGGAGAGTGTAACCAGTTAGCTTGTTACTCCCAGTTCACAAATTGCTGTTTGTGACTTCCTGTGTGAGTGTATGTATGTGAGTGTGTGTGACAGAATGTGTGTAAGTGTGTGAGCGATGGTGAGAGAGCATGTGTGTCTGAGTGTGTGTGTGCATGTCAGTGTATGTGAGAGTTTATGCGTGGGATGCATGTGTGAGTTTGTATGTGAGCATGTGTGTGTGTGTTTGTCTCAATGTGCATGTGAATGAGTGTGCGTGAGTGGGTTATGTGAGTGTGTGTACATGTTAGTGGGTATAAGTCAGTGTGTATGACAGCATCTGTGGAGTATATGTGTTTCCATGTATGTGTGTGTGTGTGAGCATGTACCTGAGTGTGCATGTGAATTAAAGCATGTATGAGTGGGTATGTGACTGTGTCTGGGGAGAGTGTGTGTGTAAGTGTACATGTTAGTGCATGTACGTGAATGAGTATGTGGAGTGCATGTGTGTGCAGTCTGTGTGTGAGTGGGCATGTTAGTGTGTGTATGTGAGTGACTGAGAGCATGTGTGTGTGTGAGTGTATGGGTATGTGTGTGAGTGTGCAGGCGATTGTATGCATGTGAGTGTGATGAGTGTATGTGCCATCTGTGTGGAGTCTGTGAGAGAGAATGTGTGAGTCTGTATGTAGAGGACACTGCATGCGTGTGTGAGTGTGTATGTGAGTGTGTGTGTGAGGACCGCTCTCCTGGCTTACACACACCCACACTGGTGTCCCGGAGAGGTGGTTTGTGCTGATGCCAACAACATCTGTGCACACTCCCAAAGCTGCGAAGTTACATAGTGACTGAAATGGTGTTCTCTATAATTTTCCCCAAATGTCTCTTAGATCAAGGACACAGTTGCATCTGACTATCCAGTACCATCTCCTCCACCAACCTACCTACTAGATGCCATCCAGTCAACTCCAACTCACCGTGACCTTGGGTGTGTCACAGAAGAACCGTGCTCCATGGGTTTCCAACGGATGGTTTGTCAGAGCAGGTCACCAGGCATTTTTGCCAAAGTGACTGGGTGGCCTGGAACCCCCAACCTTTCATTTACCAGCTGCACAAGTAATTGTCTGCACCACACAGAGACTGCGCCTGACACATATAACCAAAGTCCAAAGACTTCTCCCAAAGAGTAAAAAGAGAACCCACAGATTGGGAAAAAATATCAGGCAGTGACATACCCGACAAGGGACTCATCTCTAAAATTTATAGAAAACTCCACTTCAAAAAATCGGTAAAGGATATGAACAGACACTTCACCAAATAAAATATTCACGAAGCTGACACACACAAGGAGAAATGTTCACAATCACTGCCCTTAAAGAGATGCAAATCAATACAACAAATGAGATACCATCTCACCCCAGCACTGACAGCAAAGTTCAACAAGACAGAAAACAAATGCTGGGGAGGGTGGAGAGACTGGAGCTCTCATACACTGCTGGTGGGACTGCAAAATGGTACAACCATTGTGGAAAATGGTATGGTGCTTCCTCAAAAAGTTGGAAATAAATACCAGTTGATCCAGCAATCCCACTACTACTAGGAATATATCCTAAAGAGGTGGGATCCAGGACAGAAATAGATATGTGCACACCCACGTTCATCACAGCATTACTCACTACAGCAAAGAGATGGAAACAACCTAGATGCCTATCAACCGAGGAATGGATAACCAAACTATGGTGCATACACACAATGGAATACTGGGCTACATTAAAGAACAATGAAGGATACGTGAATCTTCTCACAATGAGGATGAACTTGGAGGACATTACACTGAGTGAAGTAAGTCAATCACAGAAGGACAACTACTGTATTAGTCCACTATTGTAAAAAGTCAAGGAAGGTTCACACAGGGAAGGAAGTTTTCTTTGTTAGTTACCAGGAAGGGGAAGAGCGGGAAAACAGATAGTTAAAACATGGGTTTGATACGGGTGAAAGGAAAAGCAATGTAACAAAAGCGTGTGACCAGTGTGTAAGGAAAAGGAAGACAGAGAGGTACAGACAACAAAGGCAAATATAAGGACACAATCCTGCATTATTAGTAACAGCAAGTGCTAACTACAGGTGTCAATGCAGGCCGACAGGTATGGACAGACAAGTGGAAATACACTCATGACCATACATAGGTTAGGCAGATGATATTCCTACATACGCATTTGTATGTGCTATGAAAACGTCCATATGCAGTTTAAACATAACAGGAGGCAAAGTTAGGATAACTTCTTAGCCACAAATAAGCACCTTGAGGGAGTGAGTCACTGGGTCTGCAGGCTGAGGGTCACGGTCATGGTGGACATCAAGTCCAACTGGCACAATACTATGCAAGACCATTGTTCTATGTACTACTTTGGTGACTAGGGTCTTAGAAGCTTGCAAGCAGCCATCTAACAGGCAACAATTGGTCTCTCCTCATCAAGAGCCAAGAAGAGTGAAGAAAATCAAAGACACATGGCAACGGTCCAAATGCACCATGAGAATCTCAGCCTACGTGACTCTGAGACTAGAAGAACTACACAGAGCCCAGCTACCAATGCCAACCACGCAGAAAGGGATCAAAATTGGAGGTCCTGGATAGAGTGGGAGGAAAATGTGGAACAAAACTCAAATTCATGAAAAAGACCAGGCTTCCTGGTCTGATGGAGATGAGTGAAACCCCCGATACTATGGACCTGAGTTACTCTTGGGACCTGGAATTGAACTCACTCCATGGCTCAGCTCTCTGCAAACAACAGACTTGCCTACAAGCTCAACACCCACACCAGGGAGACGCATTGCTAAAACAATGAACCATGGGAGATCGGAAGGGCAGCGTTTGCACAGGAAGAGAGGTAGGGAGGCAGGGAAACATCGGCCAGAAGGACAAGGGGAAGGGTGACCACAGGGAGGACGTGGGAGGAGAGCTGTCACACTGCGGGGAGTATAACCAGTGTCACAAAACAAAACGTGCATGAACTGTCGAATAGAAAACGAATCTGCTTTGTAATATTTAACCCAAATCACAATAAAAAGTTAAAAAAAAGCAAAAAGAAGCAGTTGTCATTGAGTCAGTTCTGCTTCATGATGACTCCGTGTGTCTGAGTACAGCCATGCTCTACAGGGTTTCCAAGGGCTGATTTTTCACAAGTAGGTCACCAGGCTGTCCTTCTGAGGGTCTCTGGGTAGATTTGATGGCCAGTCTTTCAGTTAGCAGCTGACGGTGTCAACCATGCACTTCCCAGGGACTCCTGCCCCTAACCACCTTGTCCTAATGCCTCTGTCCCCTTTGTTTTCACCCTAGGACAGTTCCCTCGCTGCACTGATGACTAGGGGAGTGGTTGTGTTTGATGGTGTGTCTTTCCAGCAGAATATAAGCACTGTGACAAGAAGGGCCTTGTCTGTCCAGGAATGGACATAATCAATTTAAAACAAACAAACAAAAAAACAGATTCACTGCCATTGAGTTGATCCCGACTCACAGAAACCCCTCGGATTTCTGAGATGGTATCTCTGCCGAAGTAGACTGCTGAGGAGTGGCTGGTGGGTTTGAACCACCATCCTTCTGGTTAGCAGTCAAATACCTTGGTCATTGCACCACCAGAGTTGGCATTCCATAAATACCTGCAGGTGGTGTGAATGAACACTTATGGAATGTTCTAGACAAGGTTCTAGACATTGAGCATAGAAGGCTGACTCCCCACACTTGGGATGCCCAGGTACTCACAGGCTTGGGGACAGGGCAGAGATTGTTATGAAGACAAACAGGCCTTTGGGGAAATTAATGGGTAAAATGGGGTGGGTGGTGAATGAGGGGTGCCATCTAATAATCAGTGGTTCACAAAGGGGATCCAAGGATTCCTAGGGCTTCCCAAACCCTTCCTGGGTGTCCCCAAGGCATCCTCCTTTTCCAACTCCATATGCTCTGAGCCAAGCAACATCTTATGTCAGCTTCTTGAATGCAGACACTGATGGGAGACCCCAAGCGCCTTCTGTTACACCAGATTTGCAAAAACAGAAAAATAAAAAGGAAACTCTTCTCACTAAACATTGTTTGGTTTCTAAAGATATTTGTCTTAAAATAGGTTGTTTATGTTAACATGCAGTGGGGTCACCGTTAATAGTAAGAATTCATTTAAAATATCATTAGAAGTGTAAGGATGGCAGTTCGAACCCACCCAGAAGCTCCACGGAAGAATCTTGTTGTTATGTGCTGTCGAGTTGGCCCCGACTCATAGTGACCCCTCCTTGGGTTTCCAAGGCGGTATCACTATGGAAGTAGATTGCCCAACCTTCCTTGTGAGGAGTGGCTGGTGGGTTTGAACTGCCAACCTTCTGGTTAGTGGTCAGGTGCCTTAGGCACTACGCTACCAAACCTGGCAATCTGCTCCCATAAACACCATAGCCAAGGAAACCTACGGGGCAGCTCTACTGCATCATATGGGCCCATGTGTCCATGTGTCAGAAACTGACCTGGGAGCATCTGACAAGGAAGCTGGGTGGCACAAGCAGTTGGCACTTGGCTGCTCACCTAAAGATTAGTGACGTGAACCCACCCTGCTGTGCCACAGAGGGAAGGTCTGGTGATCTGTTTCTGCAAAGATTACAGCCGAGAAAACCCTGTGAAGTCCAGTTCTACCCTCTAACACGTGAGGTCTGCATGAGTTGTAAACAATACAACAGCAACAGATTTGGGTTGGTTTTAATCGGTAGTAGTTACTGTAAAATGAATTTTAAAACATTATTAGTTCTAATTTCTAGTACGTAAATACCAAAGGGAGCCTAAGGCACTTGACTGCTAACCAGAAGGCTGGCGGTTCAAACCCACCAGCCACTCCTCGGAAGGAAGGTTGGGCAATCCTACTTCCGTAGTGATACTGCCTCGGAAACCCAAGGAGGGGTCGCTATGAGTCGGGGCCGACTCGACGGCACTTAACAACAACAACAACAAAATACCAAAGGAGCTCTGGTAGCATAGTGGCTAAAGCACTTGACTGCTAACCAGAAGGCTGGCGGTTCAAACTCACCAGCCACTCCTCGGAAGGAAGGTTGGGCAATCCTACTTCCGTAGTGATACTGCCTCAGAAACCCAAGGAGGGGTCGCTATGAGTCGGGGCCGACTCGATGGCACATAACAACAAAACAACAAACGTAAATACCATGTGTACAGCCCACAGAACAATAGCTCTTTGGGGTTCTCAGTGTTGAGTGTAAAGAGCAGTGAGTTTGAGAACTGTTGGTCTGCGTACCCCACAGCAACACATGTGGTTCTTAAAAACTGTGCAATCAAGCCTCATAGCCTGAAGGGTTTGTCATAACTGAACAGGCCGTCCCAGGTCCACATGAGACTCCGTTTTTTCCTCAGCCACCTGCTACTTACATGTGGCCAAACTTTTGGAAAACTTTCACTGCCCTTAAGCAAATAAGGGTGGGGGTCAGGAACATGGTGGAGAGCGCAAGTGTTCAATCCCAGAAAACTCACTGCCTACTCCCTTCTTGGCAAACCTGTTCTCAGAAAGAACATTTATGCCAGACCCCCTGCAAAACTAATTTTGTAAAATGCTTATCTATGCCCATCCCTCGATGCCTGCAGATAGATAAACAAGTTATTTTGAAATGTTTACGGATTTTCAGCTGCAGTTTCTGGGGTCTCATGATTGCTAGTGACGGGTTACACAAAACCCTGTAAATATCAGCCAATCAGCATTAGTTCCTGATACTTCTAGAGTTAAGCTCCTCTCTCCCTCCAGCATGGGAGAAAGATGTGGCTGTCTGTTTTAAAGATTACAGCCTTGGAAACCATATTGGGGCTGTTCTATTCTGTCCCATAGGATCACTGTGAGTCAGAATTGACTCAAGGGCAGTGTTTTTTTTTTTTTTTTTTTCCCCTCTCTCTAGCACAGCAGAGCATATGGTGGTCTCTCCTGCACGCTACCAATTTCAAGTGTTCTATTTTTTTTTTTAATTTTATTTTTTATTGTGATTTGGGTGTGTTCTATTTCTTAATAAACCTTGCTGTAAATGCTTTTACAGAGTGCCAGATCTGTTACTCTGTGACATGCCTGGTGTCAGAAGTGGCATATCAAAGGTGTACCACCTAGTACAGTCCCTGAGGAGTCAAGGCCCTGGACGCTGGGGCCAGGAGAGCTGTTTATGTTCTCTGACTCCACAAACTCTCAGGAGCTCTGCAAGGTGAAAAACCTAGCAAATGCTAGCCTCACTCTCTTGGTGTCATGGCTCTTCGAATTTTATTAAGGATCTGTTTCTGTCCTCAAATCCCCCTTACCAGTTTGAGTTTGTGATTAACCAGGTTTATATGGTTGTTACTAAGGTTCCCCAGAGATTCTTAAGTTGCAAAAATGCAGGCACAGGTTTAAACAAGTGAAAGCCCTTACAGAACTCACCACCAACGAAAAGACACATGTGAAAGGACAGGCTGGGATGTGAGATGGACCAGATGTACTAGGCTTCCCACCAGCCACATAACAATTCTCACGCCATGAAAGCACATTGTGAAACAACACACTGAGCAAACCACACAGAAGATTCCCTGCAAGAAATTTCCTTTGACTCTGGGAGATCAAAGTTCCAACCTATTCTTAGCATCATTAAGAAATGAATCTGGATTTCCCCCTACCAGGGCACTGGTTTGAGCTTGCTAGGGATATTCCTGATGGGATGGAGGCACAACAGAAGTCTTCAGAAACCTTAGGCAAAATGGTGTTAGATAATAAGATAATTCTTGACTTCCTTTCGCCCAACAAGGACTCATTTGTGGTAATGTCAAAACTTCCTGTTGTACTTGGATAAATACCACAGGAGAAGTAGAAGAGGATATTGCAAAATTCTACCAGAACACTATTTGGTTGCAATACCAGGCATATCCAGTTCTCTCCTTTTTGATATTTTTGGCCGGTTACCAGAAGGTGTTGGTTTTTGGTTGCACTCACTATTACACACTGGAATGGTTATCTGAATTGTAATAATTACTGTTTATACTCAAATGTGCCATGAAAAGCTTATCTAAAATATGTAACTCCACTGCAAATCCCCTCACTATGCAAAGGATTATGTATTTTGAAGAAGCCAAACCTTTGGAGATTGATTCCACACCTTGAGTTAGCCCTTTTAGAAATAAAATTGTTCCTCTAATGTGACCCTGTTTGCAACATCAACCCTAATAAGAGCCAGCTCACCCTGAAAATGAGGCCTAATAGCATGCCAACATGAAGGTGAAACACAGTTATCAATCACTTAATTGACTGATACATAAAAAATGTCCAACTAAAAGTCCTTATGGAAGAAAGGTTACTCCTATGTGGGTTAATGTGATCAGCACCCCCTAGCAGCGGCATGATCAAAGGGGGGGAATGTGTAAGCAAATCTCAAAACCTGAGGCATTTGGCATAAATAAATGGGTTAATTTGGGTCTGGATTAGACTCCATTTTTTTTTCAGGCTTACTTCTGCTTCTTGCTCGTAGCTTTTGAAAAACTTTCACTGCCCTTTAATAAGGGTGAAGGCCAGGAATGTGACTGCCACTGCACCAGGGCTGTTCCTGGAAACCCACTGCCTACTCCCATCCTTGCAAAATCTTTTCTTGGAAAGAATGCCTACACCAAGCCCCCTGAAAAACTGTTTTTGTAAAATGCTTATCCAGGCCAGTCCCAAAATGACTGTGTATTAGACAACTGTTTTGAAATGCTTATGGTTTTTCAGCTCCAACTTCTGGGGTCTCACCATTGTCTTCTGACTGGTTAAAGCCCTGTAAACAGCATCCAATCAGAAACAAGCTTGTTAATTCCTGATACTTGTGTATGTAAGCTCCTCTCTCCCTCCAGCACATCCAACATATGGTGGTCTCTCCGGCATGCTGCCCAGTTTGACCTGTTCCATTCCTCAATAAACTTCACTGTTTTTGCTCTTACTAAGCACCAGGTCTTTCATCTATGACAAGACCTAGTGCTAAATGAACTAGGTCAGACACAGTGTGTTTATAAGTAGGTATCATTTTTGTAAGTTTTGAAAACATACAATACCTATTCTAGAAGAACACAGGGAACACATTAGAATGGTGACTGGTGGTGGGAGGGCAGTCACAGAAGGAAACAAATGAATAGGGAAGAAGGGGGTATCTATGGACCATAGGGACCACTGAGCATCATCACCTCAGTCCTTGGAATTTGAGGCCCAACCAGAAATGAAAATAAAGCAACATGGACAAGCTAAAGCAACAGGAGTTTTAATAAAAAGTGTATGGGGGTGGGGGAGTCACTGGATAGTGCAATCGGTCTACACATTCACATGCTAACCCAAAGATTGGAGGTTCTATTCCACCAAGAGGGACCTTGGAAGAAAGGCATGCCAATCCACTTGTGATAAATCACCCACTGAAAACTGTGGGGCCCAGCTCTACTCTGACACACATGGGTCACCATGAGTTGGAACTGACTAAAGGACAACTGGCAATTGATAGGAAGTGTACGGGGGGAGGGGCCGCAAAGAAGGGCAACGTCAGTTCTACCAGCATTTGCGTGAGTTGGTCTCGCGTTGGAGTGGAACCGTAACACTCCCAGAGCACCGACTGGCCTCTTTGGAGAAGTTGGACCCTGGTGTGCACCTCGCTAACTGTTACAAGAAGTTGTTACAGGGTACGTGGGACATAGCTGCCAGGGACACCCCCCTAGAGTTCTTGAGACAGCATGCAGCTCCTGTTTTCTCCCCCATTGCCTGACCATGCGTCAAATCAACGTGTCCCAAGGGTTCCAGAAAACTGTCCCCATGTCACACACAACACATGGCTCAGGTCTGAGCAGGGAATCACTGAGCAGGTATCCTGCATTACAGGTAAAGATGACAACACAGGTGCTCAGGCCATTATTTGTGCATCATCGTTACCTGTGAGCTCCTGGGTGATGCGAACAGGTAAATCATAGCTACCGACCAAAAGGCTTGAAGGCTGAGTCCACCCAGAGATGCCTCGGAAGACAGGTTGGGGGGACCTATTTTTTTTTTTTTTTTCCAATTCCACTAGGAATGGGAGTTAGTGTCAGCAGTGACATCACACGGCACACTAAATCCAGGTCTGGCATTCAGCTACTGGGTCCTCCTTGTTCTCTGAGCACAAGGCCCCCAAATCACTGACCCTGTAGACATGCGACTGCCTTGGACGTCTGCCCTACGTTCCCTTACACCTTGCCCATCTCTTTCTCCCATGTAAGCTATTTTTGGGAAAAGGGCTTCAAACTGGTTCATTTCTGTTCAACTCGCTGCTGAGAATTTGCATACCCACCTCAGATTACTGAATCAGAATCTACATTTTAACAAGATCCTCAGGTGACTCTTACAGATCTTGAGTATATGCATAAGAGTCATCTGGAGAGCTTGCCATCAAATGTAGATTCTTGACTCAGTACATCTGAGGTGGACTGAAAATTATCAGCAAGGGTGGGACTGGAATGAACCTGTTCTAAGACCTGGTTGGGAAACCTCATGGGCTAACTGCAAAACAATTCCAGCCTAGAATAGTAAGAATCCTGCAATACAGGCCCAAGTGCTTTCTATTCCAATCTCCCTAATTGCCATCACATTATTTCACATTTTGCACAAATAAATCCACAGCCCAGAACATCCACACTTTCTCCACCAATGGCTCAGGGGTGGGGGCAGGGCCCAGCCGCCAAGCGTTCAGTGCAGGTTTGCACCACAGAAGATGTCCATTATAAGAGACAAAAGGCTGGGGCTTAACCACACTCCCCCAGGGGCGAAGGCTTTTGGTAGCTGCGCCTCAATGCTTCCTGCTGAAACTTTCAATGTGACATAATCCGGAGGTCCCTGGCTGACAGGTTCCTTCTGATCTCTGAGGCTAAGCTCCCTGAGCAGCTACGTGCCCTTTGCCTCTGTCTGAGACATTGCTCCTCAGCATTACATGAAGCTTTGCATAAACAGTCCAATGCGAAGAACAACTCCACTCCCAGGACCAAATCCCATCTCCATAAAGCTGCCTTCAACATAGGAGAGACACAGCTGAGAATAACCTTGATGAACTGTATCCAAAACATCTTCTGCAAGGTCCACTGGAATGCCCTTCCCCCCAATTTTACTAAGAACAATTCCACTATACCGAGAAGGGAGAAGAAATATGTGGTGGCCATCCATACGCCCATCCCCTGGGGTCTACCGTTAGTATTTCATTACATTCCTTTTATCTTATCCATCTATGCACTCCTCTTGGACACCTTGGACAGCTCACCCCTAAACACATTCGCAGGCAAATGATTAACTTGACTGTAATCCTTTTTTGAGGTTCTTCTTTTTCCCTTGTGAACTGTCAGATTCATGTCCAATGCAATCTACAAATCTTAGCTGTGCCATTTCGCATCCACCCATGCAATCCAAGCCTGAATCAAGGTGCAGAATGTGACCACCACTCCAGACAGCTCTCTCATGACCCCTTCCCAGGTACTATCCCCAAAAAGAGGCATCTGGTGGCCTGAGGTTTGTCCACCACAGACTCGCGTTGCCTCTTTCAGGTTTCCTGTAAAGGGAAATGTGCCACACACAGCCTCTGATGTCTGTTTTTTTTTTTTTTCAGCAGAGTCCATCTAAGGTCGAACCCGTGGTTAAATGCATCAGCTGCCTGTACCTCCTCATTGCGGAGCAGTGCTGCACTAGGCTCAGGGGAATGCAAACAGTTGAGATGCTTGGGTACGGCCTGAACGGTTGGGGGCTGAGTCCACCAGAGACCTGGCAATGGACGTCTGAAGGATCACATCCGCCTGGAGCACTGTGCCTCTTTAAAGAACTATCTCTATGGAATCAAACGGACAACAGCAACTCAAAAGGTGAGATGGGAACCTCAGGGGGCCGTGAGTTTATGTTAATGGGGGAGAAATAACTCAGGAAAGGACAGTGGGGACGGCTGCACCACTTGAGGACATCACTAACATCACTGAATTGTCCACGGAGAAACTATTGAATGGGTTTATGCTTTGCTGTGTAGATTTTCAAGTAACACTTGAGTATACAGATATATTTTAAAGAAAAGAACAAGGTCCAACCTCCCTGTAGCATGAAACAGACCTCCTCCTACCTTCGTATTCCCGTTACTCCCTAGCCAGTGGGGCCAAGGCCCCGTGAGACAGGGGCTGTGGGTGTCAGTATGCAGACCGACCCTGTGATGACAGAACGGTACAGTACTCTCCTTGCAGCAAAGGGACATTCTCACGCCTGGAATACGGTACCGAACACCACGGCTCCCTGTTTTTCGGAAGGGCTATCACCAAAGAGAGAGTCCTGGTGGTGCAATGGTTAAGTGCTCAGCTGGTAACTGAAAGGGTGGTGGTTCAAACCCACCAGCGGCTCTGTGGGGGAAAACACCTGGCGATACGCTGTGTAAAGATGACAGCCCAGGGAACCCTGTGGGGCAGTTCTACTCTGTCTCAAGGGGTCGCTGTGGGTCGGGATGGACTCCAGGCCACACAGCAGCATCACTGAATGCCTTCACGTTAGCCATGGGCCGGCCAGCTCTCTCCCGAGTAGTCTCACCTCCTCCCAGGCTCTGTCCTGCACAGTGGTGGTATTCCACATCCTTAGCCATTTCTGCTTCACCTCGGAGGCTCCGGGACAGGCAGTCAGCACATTTTCTCCCACTCAGTCTGTTTGGGCCTGCACACCACCTGGACCCGTCCACTTGCTCCTCATCTTCCCGGACTGCTTCCCGATTCCCCTCATTCATTCATTTCACACACACTGTCTGAAGTCAGCCAGGGAAAACCTGGCAGAGCACAGGTGTCCCGGCCACAGCTGATGGCGGGCACGGTGCAGGACCGGGCAGCCTTTCATCCCTTCGTGAACGGGGTTCATCGGGAGTCGGGGCCGACTGGCTGGAGCCAACAGTAACATGTGAACTGAGCCCCGCTGGTCTGTCCGTGTGTTGGGCCTGGGGCCTCACGCATTGGTGTGAGGCTGAAGGTGATGTCAGCAGTATTCAAACAGCAGCAGGGCCACTAATGGCGGGCAGGCTTCAGCGGAGCCAAGACAGACCAGGAAGGAAGGCCTGGCAACCCACTCCTGGCAATCAGCCGCTGAAACCCCCCGTGGGGCACAGAGCACTGTCCGATGTAGTGCTGCCAGCTGAGCCCCCGGCACTGGAGGGCCCCCAAAACACACAGTGGCCACAAGGGGCTCGTGTTTGCCAACGAGGTGACGGGGTGCAGGACCACACCATGTATTGGTCGCCATGGGTCAGAGCCGACTCCAGACCAGCTGATAACCACTGCCACCCAGAGGCCAGCCCATACCCTGGTACCGGGCCCACGACACCAGTCAGAGCCAAGATCAGATGGGGCATCACTCCCACTAGCTCCTTGTTAATCCCGCTGCATAGTCCCTCCCACCTTCAGTACTGTGTGAAACCCACAGGGCCCTGGGGCCCTTCTCCTTCAACACACCTCTCAGGAGCGTCCCGCCCTTCGTCATGGATGAGTCCGTGGAGAGCTCTCTCACAACACACAAACCGTGTAAGCTGTGTGACTACGTAGGGCTTTGAGTCACATAGGCAGCCCCAGGAGGAAACCCATAGTCGCTGCAAGTCATATCCCTCATCCACGGAGACCTTACAGTGATTTCTAACCAAACTTTCTGGAGCTTTTCCTAAAAGACAACCCAAGGAGATGAGGCTTATCACCCAGAAGTCAGAGCCACAGGGTTGCTTTGGTCTTAGAACAGCACCAGCCTGTGGAGATGTTCCCTCTGAACCTCAAGGGTCTCCATCTCTTCTCTGAAATCTCAGTCTGGCCTCCCGCTTGGATGTCCGCCATCTCTCAAGCACGATTAGGTCTCCAGGTGAAGTGTAGGAATAGCATGAAAAAGAAAACTGGGGGGTGGGGCTCCCAGGGCTGGGGCTCTTTGTGTGGGTCGGGAATTTTTGGTTCTAAGCATCAAACACTCTTTAAGAAAGAAAATGGTGGAAAGAAGAAAGCCTACTCGTTAGGTGCAAAGTACTCCCAGGACCCAACCAGACGACTGGACCTAGTGTTTCCCCTTCCATCCAGGAGGGCATCTGGGCTGGCTCCATTCCACCTGCCTGGTGACCAAAGTGGCCACAAGCAGTTTACAGTCCTGTGGAAGAAGAGTGCTTCTTCCCTGTCAACTGGGGTCGAAGTCCCAGGACTGAGTCTTGTTGATGACTGCATCACCACTAACCAGTTGCCAGTGAGTTGATCCCCACATGTGCATCAGAATAGAACTGTGCTCCAGAAAGTTTCCAGGGGGAATTTCTCAGAAGCAGATGCAAGATCTCTCCCGAAGCACCTGGGGGTGGACTCGGCCTCCAACCTTTCAGTTAGCAGAGCGCACTCATTGCCAGCACTGCTCAGGGGACGCCATGATGACTAGTAACTGTACTTATCCTGAGGACGTTCTAGACGTCAGGCACCAGGCCAGGCACTCACCACACGCTCAATCTCTCCATAGGTCTCTGAGAGTATGAGGTGGGGCTTGGTCCTATGTTGGTCACGACACACCCCCCTGTTGGGGTAACAGCACCCATATTTCTCCATTTCATCTTGGGAGAACACACCTCTCTGACTCTGACCTTGCTAGAACTTCTTTCCAGGTACTCTGCATAGCCAAGAGCTGGCTGGAGAAACAACCCAAGCTCTGCTAACGGGTGACTCCTGGGCTTCTGAGATTCGAGCAGATGGCTGTCAGGATGGGTCAGGGAAAACAACACAGTGGGACTCACCCCTCCCAGTGGTGGTCCCTGCCACGATTGCTAATTACCTACTACCACTGAAGTAAGTGGTCAAGGATTTCATTTTACTTGGATCCACAATCAACACGCACAGAAGCAGAAAAGATCAAATGACATATTGCGTTGGGCATGTATGTTACAAAAGACCTCTTTAAGTGTTGAAAAGCAAAGATGTCACTCTGAGGACTGAGGTGTGCTTGACTCAAGCCATGGTGTTTTCAATCACCTCACGTTCCACGCGAAAGCTGGCCAGTGATAAGGAAGACTGAAGAAGAACTGTGCCTTTGAATTATGGTGTTGGCAAAGAATCCTGAATATACCAGATGCTGGTGGAAGAACAACAAACCTGTCTTGGAAGAAGTACAGCCAGAAGGTTCCTTAGAAGCGAGCATGGGGAGACCTCCTCTCACATGCTACCCCCACCAGTCCCTGGACAAGGACATCAAGCTTGGTAACACAGCGAGTCAGCACCAAAGAGGAAGACCCTCAACTAGATGTCCTGACACAGAGGCTACAAGAACGGGATCAAACGCAGTAACCATTGTGAGGATGAGGCAGGGCTAGTAGAGTTTTGTTCTGTCGGACATGGGTCACGATGAGTGGGAACCAGCTTGACAGCACCTCCCAACAGCAACCACCCAGCCCCTGATCTCTTCCCCCCGAGCCTGGTTTCTCACCCGGTTCCCCAGTCTGCGAGCCACCCCGTAGCCTTCCAAACGGGCTCTGTTCTCGCCTGTACCAGCCA
The DNA here is from genome assembly GCF_000298275.1 of Orycteropus afer afer. Classification (NCBI taxonomy): domain Eukaryota; kingdom Metazoa; phylum Chordata; class Mammalia; order Tubulidentata; family Orycteropodidae; genus Orycteropus; species Orycteropus afer. The sequence goes on along the minus strand of NW_006922035.1, from coordinate 1,363,192 downwards.
GGGTTGGCCTCCATCCTTAGTCATCACCTGGTGAGTGTTCAGCGTAGAATCTCTCTTGCCTGTGAGGGTCCCAACGCTATGACAAATTCACAGCGGTGCCTTGTCCACATGCACACAGTCAGTAACCCATGGAGCCTGCTTGGAAGCCAGGGGGCTTGGTTTTCTCCTGTACTACCTGCTTGCCTACAGATGCAGTTGAGCACTTAAGACTTCGCAGGTAGTAATTGTTGCAGGCGGTGTTTTCCAAAGATGGCCCCACAGCATCTTTCATTCCACATATTACTCTCATGGGCTCCAAGCACCCATTAGCACTCCGTATATATGAACGATGACAGAACAGGAGTCAATCACCACCCTGATAAATAGTTATCACTGACATTGTATTAATGCCCAAACAAAGATGTGCCAATGAGCAACACTGCAGGTCAGAATTAGAGGAGTTTTGGAAATCGAGTGCAACCTCCCATTTCACAGATGGACACACGGGGGTCCACAGACTTCTGTCAGTGCCCCTGGAAGCGTGAGAGGTGCAGAACGGAGCAGGGCTCGGGTAGGAGAGGAGCCATGGCCTGTGCTCAGCCGGCCGCAAGTTCCCACCCCCTGCTGGGAATCGGAGCTGGTGGAGTTTTCTCTGAGAACCGTATGTCAGACTCTCCCGTGATGAACTCCAGAAACTCCACGCGTGGACAATTCAACCTCCAATGCGAGAAATTCTGCCGTATTGAGGTCAATGATAGCCTCAACTTTTTCTCAATTCCTTTAGAAGAAATGACAATTTAAAGGTGGGGAGTGCCGGAACCAAGGCTCGAGAGCTAATGGCACCATTTGGCTCGGGGCCGTTGGTTCGGAGCACCCACATAATGAGCACATTTTACCCTTCGGGTTTCAACAATGCTTGAGGTAATGGCAGACCTATTATCCCGGGCTCCGACTGATGCGCCCTGCTCAAACGCTCTGTGACTAGTTAAGTGGGACCGAACAAAAATTCTGAGGCGCACAGGGCAGATGGACAGTCTGCAGACACGTGTTTTCTGTTCAAACGGAGACAGCGGCTCTGCTGGGGCTCGGAGTCACGGAGCCCCCCCCATCGCAAAAGCAAGGGCCCTCCATTGGAACCACTGGGGTCTGTGAAGAGGGCAAGGTTATTCACAGCTCGGAGCGGCCACGTGCCATCAAAGCCAGGAGGCCACACTACGA
>NW_006922035.1:1357724-1361525 GCF_000298275.1 Orycteropus afer afer | reverse complement strand
GACATGATGGCATATATAGAAAACCATAGGAAATCCAGTCAAAGACTATTGGAATTAACAAAGGCCTTAAAGAAGTTTGCAGGATTCAAGATCAGTGTAAGGAAATCAATTGTATTTCCGTGCACTAGCAGGGACCATCTGGGAGGGAAATAGAGAAAATCATCATTTACAACAGCATCAAATGATACTACATTGAGTAAGAGTGAGATTTACATGCTGAAAACTGCCAACTGTGGTTGGAAGGAAGTAAAGAATTGAATAATGGGAAAGTCACCAAGGGCTTTGGGACTGGAAGACCAACGACTGTTAGGAAGGCTGGATGCTCCGGTGCGACCTGCAGGTGCCGTCCCATCCTGACTGGAGCCCCAGCTGGCTCCTGCGCAAACACTGGCAAACTGACCCTAAGATTCATGGGTCCCCGGAGAGCCACATAGTCTGGAAAGAGAACATATTTGCTGGACCTGTGTTTCCCAATTTCAAAGCCTGCTCACAGTGACAGGAATCCAGGCCACCTTCCCCAGAGAACCTCCAGGGCTTGGACCTACTCACACGCCTTGCAGGGCAGGGCAAGGTGGGGGGATACTAGCTGCTGGCCACCTCTTGTTTCTGTTATTTTTTTGGTGTTGTTAATTACTGTGAAATGTATAACAACGAGTTTACCATTGTTACTACTTTTGAGTGTAGAGTCCAGTGACTTTAGTTTACTGTTTTTTTTTTTTTTTAATGTAATTGCCTTGGCTGAACTTCTAGCACAATGTTGAATGGAAGGGTCAGGAGCAAACACCCTTGTCTTGGTCCTGATCTCGATTCTATTTTGTAGAGTGGAGTGAGCACGACGTACGACGTTTCTGGTCTTGCGGAGTGTTAGCTAAGTAAGTCCCTGGGTGCTGCAAACGGTTAATGGTGAACCAAAAGGTTAACGGTTCACAGTTAACCAAAAGGCTGGAGGTTTGCGGCCACCCAGAGGCACCTTGGAAGAAAGACCTGACCATGTGCTTCTGAAGCCTGAGCCACTGTAGACCCCACGGGGCACAGCTCTTCCCTGGCCCCCACGGGGGCGCCGTGAGACTCCACTCAATGGGGACTGGCTTGGCTCCCAGCTAATGGGGACCGTTTCACCCACAGGGAAGTGTGACACAAACGTGCAGATTTCTGCAGAGGCTATAGCTCCTCCAGAAATCTAAGCCCCTGGGGAGGCCTGTGAAGGATCTAAGCCACCAGCCCAGAGGCAACATCAGGAACGTGGCTCCGTATCCTGGGTCCTGTTGGCCAGCTGACTCTGCCCCACCGTCTGGGCCCCTCTGCACTGGCAGGGAGAGGGCAGCCGGGAGCTAAATTCATGGACAGAATCAATCTGTAATTCTGAACTTATTCAGATGCCCCCAGTGTTCAACTGCCTCCAAGTCCCTCAACCTCAGAGCTGTCATGCCCCCCAAAAGCTGGAGGTGCCAGCTAGCAAGCTGGTCACACTCATCCCTCGGTCCTGTGTCTTCGACCTGCATCCTTGTCACTGACAAAAAGGTGCTGCTTGTTCTGTGTGGCCCACAAGCATCCTCCTTGTCCCCCCGCAGACAGCAGTGCTGGGCTTCAGAGCCTTGCTTCAGAGGCCGAGGCGGCTGGAAGCTTGGCTTCTCTCCCTAACACCGCACGGTGGACAGGCCCCTTCCGACTGAGCCTTGGTTTCCTCGTCTGAAAAGTGGGGATGAGAACAGCAACAGCTCCGCAGCTAGAGAAACCGCGGAGTGTGTGCTTAGCCCAGGGCCTGGCACCCGGTCACCAGCAAAGGCAGGGTGGCTGTGGGTGTCGGCCAGTTGTCCTGTGGCTCAGAAAGGACAGACACTAGTCTTTATAAAACATTCAGATTTCACTGGGGACTACGGCCTCTTGTAGAACCTTACCAACCCTGCAGGAGCAGAACTGGTTCTTAAACCTCCAAAGCAAAAACCAAACCAGCTGCTTCAGAGCAGACGCCAGCCCATCACGGCCCCACGTGCGTCGCACAGAACGGGGCTCCACAGGGCTTTATGAAATTATTTTTATCTTGTTGTTACCCTGCTTTTCTTAGTTCTGCCGTCCCCGTGAACATACACTCAGTGCCCATGTTTCCTGTCTAATCTTTCAAGTGGCTGTTGTCTGCTTGATCTCTCCTAGATGGATCTTGAAAGGGAGCAGTGCTCAGGGGATATTTTTGGTTTAAGGTTTAAGATGATCTCAGGGCAGTAGTTTCAGGGGGTCATCCAACCTTCATGGCTCCAGGAAGATTTTCTGAAGTTCTGTTCTACATTTTCCCCCTTTTGATCAGTATTGTTCTCTAAACTGATTTTCCAGTTAGCAGCCGAGTGTATCCATTTGTGCCCCCCCTTGTACTCCCTGAAATCCCCATTCTCTTGATTCTAATTCAGTATTCTTCCCGCTGCATGACACACAGGCTTCTACTTGGTTTGTTATTTAAAAGTGACCAGTGCCTTTGCCAACAGTAAAGTCACGCCAACCAGTCTTTCTGAAAAGAATTTGTGATGACAGCCTAACATGCAGTGTGGCAATCACTAAACCTTCCACTGCTCTCCCGCTGTGGCCTCCAGTAGCTCCTTCAGTCCCTAGGGGAGTCCACTGTGGGGGGTGACCCCATCCACTAAGTCATGCTTTCAGAACACGCTGGGAGGGGGAAGAGGTGTGTGGGGGAGAGAGAAGGGTTGGTGTTGTCACAAAGCCATGGTGGCAGCCAGATGTTCTCTAGGCACATCAGGGGGCTCCTGGGCCAGCCAAGGCAACAAAAGCTTTGTTGGCGGCCTGTTCCTAAACACAAGGGCAACCGAGACTCACACCGGCCTCCATCACAGGGCGCCTTCCGGAGCCAATCGCAAACCCTCGACTCGAAGCCCAGTCTCTTCCACTGGTGTCATGACAGCTAAGCACTCAGCTTCCAGCCAGTAACTTTGTGCTTTGAATCCACCAGCAGCTCCACAGGAGAGCGACCTGGCCGTCCGTTCCTGCAAAGACCCTAGAGAACCAACCCTATTGCTGTTGGGTCAGTCCAGGCCCACAGGGGCCCACAGGACAGAGCAGAACAGCCTCATGGGGTTTTCCAGGCTGTAATCCTCATGGCCAGGCCTTTCTGCCACATGCTCCTGATGGGCTCAAACTGCCAACCTGGAGGTTAACAGCCAACAGCAAAGCGCTGTGCCACCCAGGCTCCTAGGCCAGTAATTGAACCCCAAAACCAAACTCGTTGTCATTGAGTCAACTCCAACTCACAGCGACCCTAGGGGACCGAGTGGAACCGCCCCACAGGGCTCCCAAGGCTGTCATCGTTACACAGGTAGACTGCCTCACCGGGTTCGAACCTTTGACTGTTCAGTTAACAGCAGTGCTTAACCTCTGCGTCACCAGGGCTCCCTACAAAACCCTGTGGACCAGTTTGACCCTGTCACAGGGGGTCACTGTGAGCTGGAATGGGCTTGTCAGCGGCCACACGTGTTTGTTCACCGGGGGTACTGCTCACACTGGCTCCCCTGTTGGCCTGTCACCGACCCCCTTCTGCACTGGTCCCCTTAGACGGAGTGCCAGCTGGACCGTATTTCTAAGGTTACAATGTGCACACGGCAGTGTACACGGCAGTTCCATGATTCTCAGTCTTCTGGGGGTTCACGGTGCACTTACAACGTGACAATTTCGGTGGCATGTGAATGAATTCAGGGTGAACACTAGTTTCCTGTGGCTGCCTCTTTGCAGGAAAAGCCCCTTACAGGATGTTGTCAGAAATTCCTGTCACATACACTGCAGTCAGTGCAAACGATGTTA
>NW_006922035.1:1354820-1356829 GCF_000298275.1 Orycteropus afer afer | reverse complement strand
GTGCGGGAGGGGACCGGCCGGGAACCGAAGCCAGTGTGCTACACAGGAGAATTCGGCCCCTGAACCCAGCCCCTCACCTGGAGGAGAGGCTTGCGAGCTTGGGAGCGCCATGACTCCCTTTGTCTTGCTTGGGTCCCACACTCGTACCAGGCCTGGCAGTGCTGGCCTGCGTGTGCGTGCCGGTGCACGTGTGTGCAAGCATGTAGACGCACACATCTGCAGCACGGCAGTGACTTCAGCGGGTGCTGGACCGTCTCTGCAGAGACAGGTTCATGTGATGGTGGTGATGCGATGTAATGGTAACCAGAGCCCTGGTGATGAGGCCCGAGGGGCTGTACCTATCAAACCGTCTCTCCCTCAGTGTAATTAGGTTGTCAGTGTTTCTTCAAAGAGCTCACAACAGAGGCGCGTGAGAAAGAAAGCAGGTAGGCATGTTGTCAAGGAGACGGGGCTCCTGGTGAAGGGGCAGGGCTTCCAGTCTCGCTGCCCCGGTGCCCACCGGGCCAGAGCAAACCCACTGCGGTTCAGGACGTTCTGACTGACGGCGACCCACGTGTGTGGCAGCAGAACGGGGCATCCCGGGGTCTTCAGTGCTGACTCTTGAGAAGTACGCCGCCAGGCCCGTCTTCCCAGGTGCCTCTCGGTGGGCTTGACCCTCCAACCTTTCGGTTGGCAGGTGAGTGCCTGACTGTTTCACTGCCCAGGGACTCACCAGGCACAGATCTCAGGAAGCTCCATCAGGCGGCCGGCCTGAGGCGACAAGTACGTTGTTTGCTGGGAGCGGGGGTGCAAATCTGGTCTCAGCTTGATCCACGTTGGCTCGATTCCCACCCCACGTGTTTTCACTCCTGGTCTTCAATTCCACGCGCTCCTCCGTGACTTCTCTAGGCCTGGAGAACTGCTTCCCTTGCCCTCGCTGTGGTCTCAGAAACGGGAAGGCAGGAATGTCAGAATAACGGTGTCATTTCTCAATGTCCAACAGGGTCCCCCAAGGGCTCGAGACAAAGATGACACGGATCTTCAGAACAGTCACGCTGTGACAGAGACTGAAACGCAGAGCCAGAGCAGGTGTCGTCTGAGGCGTGCCACCCAGCCATGTAGAGACTCTTCCGGGTCTAGGAGATGTAGCTGGGCACAACAGCCTCCTGACCCCTGCTTCAGTGAATTATCGCATTGGCCCATTTTCCAAAACGCAATCAGCCCACAGAGTGTCAATCTTTGTCTCCTAAATATGAACAGAAACCTCTGTGTATCCAGGGAGAGGCCATTTTTTATTGACGTGACAGTTCAGAGTCCAACCTTGAAGCTTTACATGCTATAAACATGATATACGGCCGCTGTAAAAGGAGAGTGAATGAGGCTCAAAACGAGAGGAGGCGGTAGGAGGAAGGGCCATGCTGTCCCTCATGAACGCTCCCCTCTCTATCAATCCACTGTTGAGATAGATGGGCAAGGAGGCTTCATGCGGCCAGAGACAAGCGGGTCCCTTACACCACACAGCAGACCGCCTCGACCCTGGCCCTCACTCCAGACTATTGGGGCCTGTTGGGCTGTCCTGGGCATTGTAAGCCATTTAGCAGTGTTCCTGACCTCTCCCCACTGGGTACAATAGCACTGCGCCCCCGACTCGGTGATAACCCCACATGTACGTGTACCCGTAAAACAAACAAAGAAACAACACAAACACAGTTGGTGGAGTTGATTCTGACTCCTGGTGACCTGTGTGTCAGGAGAACCGGGCTCTGTGTGTCCCCAGCGGCAGACGTTCTGGAAATAGATTGCCAGGCCTTTCTTCCGAGGTGCGTCTGGGAGCACTTGACCCTCCCACCCTCTGGGCAGCAGCCGGGCGAGGCACGTTTGCTCCGCCCATCGGGATGGGAGTCCTCCGACCTCCCTTTCCGGCTCTACTCAGCCTCGCCAGACTCCTGAAGCTCAAACAGGGAAGTGTGAGCCTCAGCCGAGTTCCTTCAAAGACTTAAGTGCTTGTTGTTATGTGCCGTCGAGTCGGA
>NW_006922035.1:1352017-1353430 GCF_000298275.1 Orycteropus afer afer | reverse complement strand
CCAGTGGGCCGGGAGCAGGAGGCAGAGCTGAACCCCAAAGTTGAGGGGCTTTCACCCAGCCCCTAGAGCCTGGCACTTTGAACTTGGACTTAAAGCTTCCAAACTGTAAGAGAATAAACTCCTGTTTGTTAAGGCCATCCCACTTGTGGTCTATTCTTATCAGAGCGGCAGCAGGGAACCCAAACACCCTCCTTGTAGCCCTGCGTGGTTTGCAGTGTCCTTCTATCTGCAGGGAGTCCCTGGGAGGTGGCACCAGTTAACGGACTTGCCCGTTAACCTGAAGAGTGGGGGTTGAAAGCCGCCTCTCCAGGGGAGCCTCGAACAAAAGGCCTGGAGTCTACTTCCTTAACACCAGGCCGAGAAAACCCTGTGGAGCACAGAACTGACCCTGACACACGTGGGGTCACCACGGGTCAGAGCCAACTCATGAACAGAAACGGGAATTGGAGCTAGTTGGTATACCAGCAGGAGTTCTGGCGAGCTAGCCAAAAGGGTGGTGGTTCAAACCCACCAGCTACTCCCCGGGAGAAAGTTAAGGCAGTCTGCTCGCATGAAGACTGACAGCCTTGGAAACTGTGTGGGGCAGTTCCACTCTGTCCTCTAGGGGCGCTGTGGGTCGGAGTTGATGGCAGTGCTGTTTGTTTTGTTTGGCTAGACTAACTGACTTTAGATTAAAAAGAAACTAAGTGGGAAGAGAATTTTGCTGGAGAAAACAATTGCGACATATTCTAAATCAAGTTGACAGTAAGGCTCTATTTTGTGTACAGATTTGGATCATCAATATTTATGTGGAAACTGAGAATCTGTGGAAAGTACAGTAAAATTCCTGACTTAGTGCATCTTGTCAGAAGTGTTAAGCATCAAACATGTCTCAACTCTGGCTGTATCACACGTATCAGAAGATCCGACACCCAGGCCCCACTCCTAGAGATCAGGACAATGGGTCTGGGGGTGAGACCCTACTATTTCCATACAGCTCCCCAAATGATGTCTTGTGCAGCTAAGTGGAGAAACCGTGGGCTACAGGGTGCTAAGGCCTAACGAGTTCAAGTGCAAGAGAGACTTCTAGCAAATTCCTTGGGCTTTTTCCTAAACACTAAATGTGCTTCACAGACACTAGCGATATCAGTTCAGACAGGACTTTTTTCTACACAATTTTATGATATAGACAGAAAGCGTTCTCCTTCCAGGCCGGAGGCAGCTGCAAGCCACGTGAGAATGGTTCTCATTCACCTCTCTCTCATCAGCGTCTCCCAAACTCATCAAGTCTCTCTCTGTGGCCTCGCTTCCTGCTGCTTCGTAGGAAATTCCGAGACGTGCAAACGCTCTGCCAAATGCTCTCAGCCCTCCACAGGCCCTCGAGAATCTGTCCCCGAAGCGGCAAGTTGGTGTTGTTAGGTACTGTCGAGTCAG
>NW_006922035.1:1338604-1351482 GCF_000298275.1 Orycteropus afer afer | reverse complement strand
GACAGTGGTCAGTTTGGTTTTGGGGTGCAAACGGTTAACGGCTGCCGACTGGAAGCCTGGAGGTCCCAGGAGTCCATCCAGAAGCAACTCTGAAAGCCTGGCACTTACTTCCGGAAACGCAGCCACTGAAACCCGTGGAGCACAGTTCCACTCAGACCCACATGGGGGCGCCATGAGTCCGAGTCGACAAGAAGACAACCGTTCTTGTGTGTTTTTAAATTGAGTTCTAAGTGAGTCATCACTTGACTGAGTTCCTTCTCCGGTGCATGGGGCCCTCGGTGTCACACGTAACTCAGGAAAGAGTGTGGTGCTGCCAAAGGCCAGCGCTAACAGGAGGCCTGCCCTTCACAGCCTGCCACGGGGAAGCTGCTCCGGGCAGCTCATCCCTGTTGCACGGTCCAGAACGGGCCATTCCAGCACGCGACAGAGTTCGAGAGCGGGGGCCGCTGGCAGAGCAGAAGTTTGTACGGTTTCCCAGTCGCTTCAAAGGCGGAGGAGAAGCAATGCCACCTACACCCTCACAGTCCCAGCCTGGACCCTTTGCATGAGGGCACCCTGGGCATCGGCTCCTACATGGTACAGTGAGGCAGCCTTGCACCCCGTCCGGGAAGGGAAGCTCCAAGAAGTTTACATGTGTGAATCGCCTCTCTGTGTAACCCCTCCATGTTCACACTGAACACACTAAGTGCTCAATAAATGCTGTTTTAAGATAAACGTATGAAAGACCTGAACAAAATTTAAATGACTGAAACATGGAAGTTGGCTGTACTGTATCTTTTTTTTCCCTGGATGACAAGGTCTTCACTATGTCCCTAAGCCTGTCTCATATTTCCAATGCAAACACAGTTGTTGCACCATGTAATTCACCACTGGAAAGTGCATGCAGTGGTGTCAGCTGTGCAATTATCACCACAAGCAATTTCAGAGCATCTTCACCGCCCCAAATTGCCACCACTCCTTACTCCCTCTTTCCCTAAGCCCCCAAAACTAACTGCCTTCGAGTTGGTTCCAACTCACAGCGCCCCTAGAGGACAGAGTGGAACTGCCCACAGGGTCTCCAACGCTGTCAATCTTCACAGAAGCAAAGCCCAAACCACACCCACTGCCTTGGAGTCCATTCTGACCCACAGCGCCCCTAGAGGACAGAGTGGAACTGCCCACAGGGTCTCCAAGGCTGTCAATCTTCACAGAAGCAAAGCCCAAACCACACCCACTGCCTGGAGTCCATTCTGACCCACAGCGCCCCTAGAGGACAGAGTGGAACTGCCCACAGGGTCTCCAAGGCTGTCAATCTTCACAGAAGCAAAGCCCAAACCACACCCACTGCCTGGAGTCCATTCCGACCCACAGCGCCCCTAGAGGACAGAGTGGAACTGCCCACAGGGTCTCCCAGGCTGTCAGTCTATGGGAACAGATTGCCAGGTCTCTCTCCTGTGTAGCTGCTGAGTGGGTTCAAATCGCCGACGTCCTGATTCACAGCTCAGTGCTTCACCACAGCACCATCAGGACTCCTGGCCTTCAAAGCCCCAGGCAACTGCTCAATCTATTTTCTGTTTCAGTGGGTTTCCCTATTCTAGATGTTTCATGCAAATGGAATCATACAATATGTAGCCTTTTTGTCTAAGGTAGAGCCATTTTCATCAGAAAAACAAAACACACCCAGCCAGCAACTCTGGGATGCCCAAGAATGGCACGCGGTGGTGGCACGGCGGGGGTTTGGGTCGCCCCCCTCTAGTCTTTCGTCTGCATTCCTGCTTCCTCCACCTCCTCGCTTGCAGTGAGCTCTGCAAATGTGTTCGTGAGTCATGCTCTTACCGTTGGTAAGAGTCTGCCACTCTGCAGAACTGGCACGGCCTTGCACCCCAGCCCCACTCCCTCCACAATGCAACCTCCTGCTCCCTGGCTAACTCAAGTCCATGGCCATTTAAACACATACCATGTGCATCATAAACGCCACGTATTAACCAGGTTGGAGGTGTACTCCCCACGTGGTCGGTGAGTGTGGCTCCCCACTGCCCCCCGGCATCACACTCCTGGGGGCCTGTGTGATTGATCAGTCCCTTCTAGCTGGATCAACTGGTTCTTCCCCTATGTCCTTTCCCTCCCTCACTTCCCTGCATATCTTTCTTCCAAATTAGCCCTTGCTGGAAAACTGGCCATCCCAGAACAGGAGGCCACAGAGAAGCAAGTAATTAACTGCCACCAGGGGCCCTTTGCTACAGCCTGGGCAGAGGAGCCAGAGACTCAACCAGGCTGGGTGCAAGTCTGCTTCAGAAACTACAGGACTTTCAGACAGAAGGCCACAGGCAATTTGAAATCAGAGTTTACTGGTCTGAGACCACTCGTCATAAGCAGGACAGACTAGTGAGTCACCAAGCCACTTCCTCTGCTTGGTGACTCGCCCTTCCTTTCCTCATCACCTGGCGATAATGAAACAGCAGGCCACTCACCATCTGGCCACACACAGCAGGTCTCACGCCTCCTCACTGGATGGATGCACCCCTGACCTTCTCTGACTTCTGGTCCCATGGTCCCTCAGCTAATGCCTGCTTTGCACACTTTCTTCTTCACGCTTTATTGTATATGGTATTCACACATTTGTCATTGCCAGATATATGTGGACATTAAGCCACATGAGGGTAGAGACTACCCACATTGCCTGATGCTAATGGACACACATCAAGTGTTTGTTGAACTGTGTGCATGTACATATGTATGTATAGACACATGATGGATGGATGGATGGACAGGCAGTGAATGAATGGATGGGTGGATGATGGATGGATGGGTGGGTGTATAGATGGATGGATAGACGGGGAATGGGCAGGTGAATGGATGGGTGGGTGAATGGACAGATGGACAGGCAATGAATGGTGGGTAGATGATGGATGGACAGAGGGATGGGTGGATTAGTGGTTAGATGGGAGGATGGATGGATAGATGAGTGGATGGATGGGTGGATGGACAGGGGAATGGGCAGGTGATGGATGGATGGATGGGTGGTTGAGTGGGTGGGTGAATGGATAGACGGACAGGTAATGGATGGTGGGTTGATGGATGGATAGATGGATGGTTGGTTGGATGGGTGGTTAGACGGGAGGTTGGATGGATAGATGAGTGGATGGGTGGATAGATGGACAAGCAATGGATGGGTGGGTGGGTGGGTGGATAGATGGACAATGATGGCTGGTTGGATGGATGGACAGACAGACAGTGGCTAGGTATGCACATCTTGGAGATGGAGAAATAGAGGCCTGAGAACAATAGAGACCTGTCCCTAACTCAGCAATTGGCAGCTGAACAACAGAATTCAGTTTCAATGTCTTCATCCACTTCTCCTAAAGGCCCACTTCTCTGCAGAAAACTGGAAAGCATTTAGCCCAGTCATCCAGGAACGCAGGCCAAATGAGTGCCACGCCAGCGCCCGGGGCCCCTGCTTTCTTTAGCACCATCCAGCACTGGATTGGACTCTCGCTACCGAGAGGCCAAGAAGCCAACTTGAGCAGTTTAGTTCCAGTTCAGGGAATAACGACAAAGGGAAAGAAGAAAAGAGAAAAGACAACTTAGCTCAATTTGCGCACAATCGTTGGTAACAATCAGCCTCTGATTGGCCACCTCATTAAAATATAAATCCAATCTAATTCAATCATTTCAGCAATAGCCCGAGTCCACGCAGCAGCCATTATCATCAAAAACCCCATAATGTCTGCTTTCTATAAGACATGACAATTCGGCGTTTTTATTAAGAATCTGAATTTCCTGCTGCTGTGGAGACAAACACCTTCTAGCAGCTGCTGCTCCCCACTGTCCTCACATCCAACAGCATCCTTCGTTATTTCCCAAACAAAGCAATTAGGGAAGAAACCACTCAGACGCACCCGGAGCGTGAGATGATGGTGGGTGTAAGCGGTTCAGAAGGAGGGCTGTCTTACCGACTTAGCCAAGCGTCTGATGCCGGCAACCTCAGAGCACCAGGCTCCCTGTTGGAGCAGCAGCCGACACCAATGCCAGGCTCTGACAGCCAGACCCTCACCTCTCGGCACGTCTGCCCTCCACCTGCAAACCGTCCTCTTCATCACCGCAGGAGCCTACCCATTCCTCAAACGCCAGCTCCAAGTCCTCACAGAATCCCCCCTGGTTTTGTTGTTTGCTGCACCGAGTCGGTCCCTGACCCCCAGTGACCCCATGCACAATGGACAAAATGCTGCTGCGTCCACAGCAGCCCCACCCGTGACCTGGTTTCCAACAGCACCCCTGGGACCCACAGCCTGCCCACTGGCTGGTTTCCGGCAGGTGCTAAGCGGGTTTTGCCCGTCTGTCTGAGTCTGGAAGCTCCCCTGAAACCTGTTCTGCAACCTAGCATCACTCAAGCCTCTGCTGGCAGACGGGTGGTGGATACCTGTGCTGTGAATTGGCTGGGAATCGAACCTGGGACTCCTGAGTGGAAGCTGGGAATCCTACCACCGAACTAGCGATGTCCTCTCGGCTGGTTTGCCAGGACAGTAATATGCCCTCGCCCCATCACATCTCAAGTTTTCTCTCATGAAGCCGGGGGGTCAGGGCTCCCTGACCTGAATGCCTACTGCGGTAAGAGGTATGGGTCTCTTCGGACAGCTGTCTTCCAAATTCCTTGGTGTAAATGAGTGAGCACTTCTAGCGCTGCACCCATTTGCTGAAACATCTCAATGGGTGTTCCGCCAACTCCCTGTTTTATGCGGATGCCTCAGTGCACCTGGGACTTCTCCCTTGGCTGCCATCAGTTCTCGACCCGATGCTTCCTCCTGAAACGCCTGAATGTTGACTCCTTCTTTTTGGTAAAGTCACTCTGCGTATCCTTTCCACATCCTTTCAACAGAATCTTTCAATTTCGCAACTTGAGGCTTGAATATTTTTCTTGGTTCTTTCAGTTGAAAGTGTATTTTTTCCTTTTGGCTTTCTAACTCCAGATCTTTGCACATTTCATTATAATAATTCACTTTGTCTTCTCAGGATGCCCTTTGAAATCTTCTGTTCAGCCCTTTTATTTAATAATTTCTTCCATTTTCTTTACCTACTCTATGCTCAATACCAAGATTCAGTCTCTTCTGACATCCATCGTGGTCTTTCCTTTCTTTAAATAACCTTTTGCTGTCTTCAGGTACGACGTGCTTGATGGCATCCCACAACTCATGTGGTCTCAGGGCCCTGGTGTTCAGTGCGTCAGACCCAGTCTTCAGATGGTCCCTAACTTCAGCTGCGTCTCGGGGACTTGTTTTCATTTTCTTCAGCCTCAGCTTGAATGTGCATTGGAGCAATTGATGGCCTGTTCCGTGGTCAGCCCTGGGCCCTGCTCTGACTGATGATACTAAGCTTTTCCATCACCTCTTCCCACAGATGTAGTTGATTTGATTCCTGTGCATTCCATCTGGCAAGGTCCATGTGTATCGTCACCATTTTAGTTGTTGAAAGAAAGGTATTTGTAATGAATAAGTCATTGGTCTTGAAAAATTCCATCACGTGATTGCCAGTGTCATTTCTGTCACCAAGGCCATATTTTCCAGTTACTGATTCTTTTTTGTTTCCAACCTTAGTATTCCAATCACCAGTAATTATTAATGCATCTTAATTGCATGTGTGATGAATTTCAGACTGCAGAAGTTAGTAAAAATCTTCAATTTTTTCATCTGTGTTATTAGTGATTGTGGGTAAATGTGAGTAGCAATGATTAACTGGTCGTCCCTGGAGGTGTGTATGTGTATTATCCTATCATTGACAGCCTTCTACTTCAGCACAGATCTTGAGATGTTCTTTTTGACGATGACTGTGATGTCACTCCTCTTCAATTTGTCATTGCTGGCATAGTAGACCATACAATTGTCATTCAAAATGGCCGACAGCAGTCCACTCCTGCTCGATCTTACGCATGGACATGGTTTGGTTTGGTTTAGGACAGTGAAATCAGAGGAGGTTTGGAAGCTAGAGCTTCTCATTGCAAAGGAAGACCCCCCGCCATGGGCCAAGGGCCTTTTCATGAGGGTTACCTTAGTAAACATTGATTTTTGTATATAAATATTTAGTTTCTAGATTTCAAGCCACAAACAATTCTGGGAAAATGAAAAAGAAAGCCACAAGGACCACAAGGAGAAAGAAAGAAAAGAGGCCCCACCAGGGAAGGAGCCGAGAATCAGTGGGTCATTGTGTGGCCTGTGGGAAGTTTCCGTCACTCTTCCTCAGATCACTGGTACCCCACTGTCCTCTGCTCTGAACTCCACTTCGCGTGTCTCCTCGGGGAGTCACCTACCTGCTGTGTGTCACCCTGGTCCAGGACTTCTTAGTGGAGAGAATTCTTATTCTATGCCAACGAACAAACAATGTTGGAGGAGAGCCTTCATTACTCTGTCAAAACCTCTCACCTGGTATAAGACGACCGCACCCCTGCCTGGGCTGGGAGGCGAGGCAAACAGCGTCCACTCCCTGCTCACAGGACGTCCTAGGTGGAGGTGCACTCAGGGGAAGACAGGAAGTCCCACACCAAGTCGTGGACTGCGTTCCCGGGGAGCTGCAGGGGCGTCTTCGTGGACTCAGCAGCCGGCATGTGATGGAGACTTTGAAGCAGAAGGCGCTGACATGCTGTGATTTATGCTGTATTAGACCTCCGGCTGCCAGCAGGAGACGGATTATGGGGTGCAGTCGAAGGCAGGAGAGCTATTGGCGGCACTGTGGTTGTCCAGGTGAGTGAGGACAGGCTGCAGTCATGTCAGAATATTCTGGAATGGAGCTGACGGGGCTTGCTAAGCAATACATGGGGAGAAAGCTGAGCACGGATGAGACTTGGGGGCTTGAGGCCTGAGCCCTGGGGTGAGGGGGTGCCACATGGTGAGGTAGGGATGCTTCCTTGTTCTGCACTCTTGCTGGGTTTCCTTTTGCAGGACGGCCTGGTGGTGGGAGCCTGTGGGCATGGACCAGGGGCTCTGCTTGTGTGTGAGCTGAGATGAACTGCAGACATACAAGGGTACACCCAGCATGAGCCGGACTGGTGGGGCACTGGGGGGCTCAGGAGCTCTGGTGCTGTATGGATAAGGCATTTGGCTGCTAACCAGAAGGCCAGTGGCTCAAGCCCACCAGCTGCTCTGCAGAAGGAAGATGGGGCAATCTACTTCCATGAAGACCTACAGCCTCAGAAACCCAATGGGAGGCACTATGAGTCGGAATCGACTTGATGGCAGTAGTTTGCTTTTTATTTGCTTTTGGGGGGCTCAGGAACCCCACCATGTGGTAAATGAAATACAACCCTCGTACCTGGCCCCTGCTGGCTTCTCCAGTCTGCTCCCACACCTGCTCGCGCACCTGATCGCACACCTGCCTGCGCACCTCTCTCCCTTGCTTCTGACACTCTCTGTAATTGCCTTCTGCCCTCTGAACACGCCAGCTTGCTCCTCAAGGCTGCGCACTGGCTGCTCTTCCAGCTGCTACACCTCCTCTTCCACCTTCTCCTGTCCTCACGTTTTGCTCCGATGTCACCTGCTCAGCAAGGACACCCCTGGAACCCAATCTAACACGGCCACACCAGCACCTTCCTAGTAATTATATCACCTCTGGAGCATCCAGACTAAGACCCATAGAAAGAAAGGCCTGGCCATCTATTTCTGAAAGCCAGTCAGTGGGAACCCTACGGATCCCAACAGAACAGCATCTGGCCTGGAGCTGGAAGACAAGCCGCTCAGACTGGGACACACTCAGACCATGTCGCCCAACACAGGCAGACCCCACCTTTGATCACGCTTTGTTTTGTCGCAGTTCCCGGCTACTGTGGCGCTCTGGCAAATGGAAGGTCTATGGCAGCCCCGTGCTGAGCAAATGTATGGGCACCATTCTTCCAGCAACATGTGCTCAGTGCACGTCTCTCTGTCCCATTTTGGTCCTTCTCACAGTATTTCATGCTTTTTCATGCTGTTACGCACTTCCTAGACTACAGTAGAGTGTCATGTCACTTTTGCATGCACTGGGAAGACAGAAATGCGTGTGGCCCGTTTTCGGGTGCACCCGCTTTATCGTGGTGATCTGGAAGTGAACCTGCAACGTCTCCGAGGGATGTCTGTGCCGATGACTGCGGGGATCGTGCCGGGCCAGGCAACATTCCGTCCTGCTCTTCGTGGTGTCGCCCTGGCTGAGTCGACTCGACAGCAGCCAAAAACGACATCTTTCTTACCGGCATCTGAAATGATCTTACGTGTGCACTTGGTTACTTATTAATCAGCCACTTCCTGCTACTGAGAGGGGCCTTGGTTGTGCAGGGATTCGATAGCTCAGCTACTAACCAAAAGCTCAGTGGTTCAAACCCAACAGCCACTCCTCGGGAAAAAGATGAGGCGGTCTGCTCACGTGAAGACTCGCAGCCTTGGAAACCCTGTGGCGAAGTCCCACTGTGTCCTCTAGGAGCACTGTGAGTTGGAATCGACTCCACGGCAAGGGTTTGGTTTTGTGGTCCCACTACTGGGATGTCAGCTCTGGCAGAATAGATCCATGGGTTGCCTTCCTCCCAGACAAGCTGTAAGAGAATCTCACACACAGAAGGTGGCCTATAAACCTCTGCTGACTACAAAAAAGGCTCACATAACTGTCGCAGGGACTCCTCTTCCGTTTCTTGATATTCACCGCTGGAGCTTAGGACTGCTTTCTAAGAAGTCACACAGAGGGGAAGCTACAGGTACTCCCTGGGCAAGGAGGAGGCAGGATCCCAGGGTAGGAGGCCTCCGCCACCTGCCAAGCAGAGCCCGGCACATGCACAGGGTCACGTGTGTTTGCCCTTTGATGGTGCACTCAGGACGCTGCCAAGAGCTTCGAGATGTAGGAGGAGCACTGTCCATACCACCTACCCTAGAAGCCTCTCTGTAAATGGGCGGGTCCCGGCCTGGAGAATGGGGTTCAGGAAGCAGGGCCTGGGGGTCCAGCAGAGCACAGGAAGCCTCTCCTGGAGGCTCTGTCGAGAAGGGGTGGGGCCACGCACACACCGTGACTTGGAGAGAATTATAGAAACGCATCTGCTACAAAAGACCTCCTTAAACTGTACAGAAGCAAAGATGTCACTTTGAGGACTCAGGTGCACCTGGCCCAAGCCACGGTATTTTCAATCACCTCGTACGCATGCCAAAGCTGGATCATGAATAAGGAAGACTGAAGGAGAACTGATGCCTTTGAGTTGTGGTGTTGGCAAAGAATACTGGATATGCCCTGGACGGACAGGAGAATGAACGCATCTAACTTGGAAGAAGTACGGCCACGGTGCTCCTTAGAAGCAAGAATGGCCAGGCGTCGTCTCACATACTTTGGTCATGTTCTCAGGATGGCGTAGTCCCTGGAGAAGAGCATCACTCCTGGAAAAATAGAGGGTCAGCAAAGAAGAGGCAGGCCCTCAGCGAGACGGACTCACACATGGCTGCAACGATGGGCTCAGGCACGGCAAGGACTGTGAGGCCGGTGCAGGGCCGGGCGGTGGTCCGTCCTGTTGAAACAGGGTTACTATGAGTCAGAACTGACCTGACAGCACCGAACGTCTCCTCTGGGTGGACACAGCCCCGTGGCTGCCTGTTCTGGTGAGTGACGGGTTGGCTGGATCTCAGGGCACCTATCAGCAGGGCCTGCGTGAGCAGTGAGCAACCTGAACACCTGTCCTCAGCCGTCCTGGGGAGAGAGGAGGCTCCCAGAAGACCCCACTCGGCCGAGGTAATTCCACTGCCCCCAATGCACAACTTATGGCACTCTGGTGGCATAGTGCCTAAGGCATCTGACTGCTAACCAGAAGGCTGGCAGTTCAAACCCACCAGCCACTCCTCGGAAGGAAGACTGGGCAATCTACTTCTGTAAAGATTTACCACCTCGGAAACTAAAGGGGGTCACTATGAGTGGGAATTGATTCGATGGCAGTGAGTTTGGTCTTTTTTTTGTTGGTTGGTTTTAATGCACAAACAAGGAGACCCTGGGTGGGGCCAATGGTTAGGTGCTCGGCTGTTAACTGAAAGGCTGGACGTTGGCGTCCACCCACAGCAACTAGAAAGGAAATCCTGGAGGTCAGCTTCCGAAAAATCCACCACAGAAAACCCTCCGGGGCATAGTTCTCCCAACACACGACACACCAGGAGGTGGCGGTGACTCCGCATCCCTTGGGTCTGGCTAACTGCCATCTGTGTACCTGTCTGGCTTCATGTGTCATCTGAAGAGATCAGAAGATGCTGGAAGAGACTTTAAAATGCCGACTACACGTTCCCTTCTAAGTAGCAGCTGCTGCGAGAGAACGTTCTGAGGTGGGCTGACACACACACACGATAAACGGCATTTTCATTCAGGTCACTGGAGAGGTAGGGTGTCACCAACAGGAGTGTTGCTGGTAGTTTTTCAAACCTGCCTTCATAGGCATTTGACTGCTAACCAGCAGGTTGGCGTTCAAATCCACCAGCCTCTCCACGGAAGGAAGACTGGGCAATCCACTGCCGTAAAGATGATTTACTGCCGCAGAAACCCAAAGGGTCACTATGGGTTGGAACTGACTCAATGACAGTGAAGTTTTTTGTTTTTTTTTTTTTTTTGGTTTATATGGAAAGAATATCTGCCGTTGGGTTGGATCCAACTCACAGCAACCTTGGGTTTCCGAGGCAGTATCACTATGGAAGTAGATTGTCTAGTCTTCCTTCCGAGGAGTGGCTGGTGGGTTTGAACTGTCTTCTGGTTAGCAGTCAAGAGCCTTAGGCACTATGCCAGCAGAGCTCCTACAAAAACAATGAAGGAAGAAGAAAGGAAAAAGGGAGAAAGGAAAAGAGAAATTCTGTGCACATGGAAACAGTACTGGCCGTCAAGCCTGCGGCCCGTGTTGTCCAGCCTTGGTCTGCTGCCAAGACTCCAAGGCTGCCTGACGCCAAGAGAAACCAGTCCTGAGACAGCACACGTGGTTCACACGCTGCCGCTCCTCTCCCTGGCCCTGGCAGACATCAACAATCAATGCATTCTCCCCTAAACTCAGGCGAGATCTCAGGATCCTTCTCAAAGCAGCATGCCAGGTGAAGCTGACAGTCAGCACCCCTGGACCAGGCACGTGAACATGCAATGTTGGTATCTCCCACTGCTGTTCACACACCCGGTACCATATCTGAGGGGTGGCATCTGCTGAACGGATTCTCTCGTGGCTGCCGGGGCCGCAGTGTGAGCCCAGGGGCTGGCTGGCTCCCAGTTCCCTCCCCATCGCCTGCAGGCCCGCGTCTAAGCTGCAGCCCAGCCTCTGCCTGCCTTGTCCTCCTTTCCTTGGCTTGCGTCACGCAGTGGTTTGAGCTCAACGTGCCAATCAAAAGCACCAGTGACACGGAGGTCACGTTCACTCATTACCCCAGAAGAAACCTCGTGTTCCCACTTTGTTGATTGACGCAATGGACACTCTGTGTTGGCAAGCAGTGACATGGCGTGGTTCCATGAGGACGCTCATGTTCACCTGCTGTACCTCCATGGGACAAAGATTGTGCCCTCCCAGTGAATCACACGGCTGCCCTAACCCACCCAGAGTCCTCTTACTGCCTTTTTGTCATCTTGACGGACCAAAACGTAACCTCTGCAGGCAATGAAGGCATTCCCAGGGGCACAACGGTTAAGTACTGCACTATCAACCCAAAGGTTGGTGGTTCACACCCACCCAGAGGCACTTGGAAGAAAGGCCTGGCAACCTGCTGCTGAAAGGGCACAGCCTTGGAAACCTGACTGCGCTCAGCTCTCCTCCATACACACGGGGTCCCCGTGAGTCCCGACAGACTCAGGGCAACAACCACCACCACCAATGGGCAAGGCGCCCATGTCCCCAGGCGGGACGACTGTGAACATTCTCTAGGCAAAGGTGGCTGAACCACCATGCACACCCCGACTTCAGTGCTATCACAGCTGTTGTATCTGAACTTCCGCACCTCCATTCCACACTGGGAGCGGGGTCTGAGCAAGGAGTTGCGGCGGCACACATGGTCACCCAGCCCCATGAACTGGCCTCGACAAGCATGGTCTGTTCCCCAAGCAGTGCTCCCTGCAAGCCTCACTCAGGCAGCCCTGAGACGCATCCTGGCTCAAGCTTACCCGGAGTCCCCACACGCAGGTTTTTCCTGACGCTCTGGTTGGAGTCAAGGAGCAAGGAGAGGAAGGAAAAAGCCAGAAAGGAGTCATTGAAAATGTGTTAATATGGCCTCTAGTTTCCACCTCTCACAGTTTGCTTTGCTGGCGGAAGGAAGAAGGACGGCACTGCATGATCCCGACTCTGGACTCCGTAGTGGCGCTTGCTGCTCACCGGAAGGCTGGGAGTTCAAGTCTGCCCGAGGTGCCTTGGAAGGAAGGCCTGCCAGTTGGCCTCTGAGAAAGCAGTCAGGCTCACTCTGACCCTCCTGGGGTTGACCTGAGTCAGAGTTGATACCATGGGAACTGGTTCATCTTGGGTTTTGGTTAGTAGGAGGAAGGAGGCCAATTCAAGTGAATCCCAGGTCTGAGGACCGTCTACGACTGGCCTGTGGAGAGCACAGTTCTCGTCACTGTAACACTCCACCACGTAGGCACTGCCCACTCAGGCTGGGCCCCCCACAGTCTGCTCCCTAAACAGCAAGAGGTCAGGGGAGTGTGCAACCCATGTTGTATGGGGCCAGGGATTAGACTTGGCTCTCACAGTTCCACAAGCCCCTGGTTGGTGCACACATTAATGCACTCGGCTGCTGACTGAAAGACTGGGGTTCAAGTCCTGGGATAAAGGCCTTCAGTCACAGCTGTCCAGTCCAGTCTGACCCACAGCGCCCCTAAAGGACAGAGTGGAACTGCCCACAGGGTCTCCAAGGCTGTCAATCTTCACAGAAGCAAAGCCCAAACCACACCCACTGCCTGGAGTCCAT
>NW_006922035.1:1327673-1338504 GCF_000298275.1 Orycteropus afer afer | reverse complement strand
CAAACCACACCCACTGCCTGGAGTCCATTCCGACCCACAGTGCCCCTAGAGGACAGAGTGGAACTGCCCACAGGGTCTCCAAGGCTGTCAGTCTTCACGGAAGCAGACTGCCTCATCCTTCTCCCACACAATGGTTTCTGTGTTCAAACCACCGACCCTTCAGTTAGCAGCTGAGCGCTGGAACCACTGCACCACCAGGGCTCGTCTTCTGGAAGGTCCGAGCCGTTGAAAACGCTACGGCACAGCTGTGCTCTGACACACGCAGGGGTGCTGTGAATCAGACTCGACTCCGTGGCAATGGGCAGCATGTTCTCCTTCTCTGGCCACTGTCGGCTGGGAGAGACGTGACCTTGGCTACCTGCCCCAGCAGGTAAGCAGCCTCACCTGGGCAGGTGATGTGCAGCTGGGGTAACTCCCGGATTATCGACAGGGTGCAAGACGGTGTGATGAAGCACCTGTCTGTCAAGTGTGGCTGCGTAATTAAATACCAAGAAGCCCCTAGAAGCCATCGCACCGGCTGTCCTGACGGACCCGCGGGAAGGGGTTCAATTTGTTACTTATTTTTGTCATTCCGATTTAATTGAGGGTGAGTCATCTACTTGTGATGAATTCTATACGTCAGAGGGTGAGCAAGTCCTACAGTGTTACATTTTCTATTAATTTAACACCACGTTTTAAATGGAGAAAGAATTTTCCTTTGATCACCTTGCCCGTATTTCATGTCCCACCCAGCCATAAATGGGTATTGTCCCCAACTATCATTTAACTCTGGGACGTGGTGCTCGAGGAAATGACTGCACCAATCTGTGCGGTTTCATACCCAAGGAGCACTGGGCTTTCCACAGGGAATGAGGATGCAGAGGGCCAGCAGGCACGTGGGACATCAAAGCAAAGTGGGAAAGAGGAAAGGTGGCAAGACAAACCCAAAGGGGCCGGGGCCAGGGGCAGAGGAAGAGGAAGAGTTAGAAGCGACAGGTCCCGTGAAGAAATGCATTCAGCAATAGCACCTTCACGCCGACACAAAGCCGAGAGCGCGAGCCAGACCCGGGAAAGAGCCCGGACGTGGGCCCCGCCACCTGCCCCTGGGAGGAGACCCACGCCGACGTCCCCACGCCGACGTCCCCACGCCGACGTCCCCACGCCGACGTCCCCACGCCGACGTCCCCACGCCGACGTCCCCACGCCGACGTCCCCACGCCGCCTCTAACGTCAGCTCAGGGGTTCTCCCCGCTCACCAGTGTCTCGAGGAGTTAAACACTAAAGCGTGTTTGCCACGATGACCGTGAGCTATCCACCCCAGACGGGGCCCCTCAAAGCACGGGGAGTGCAGAGGCCTCAGAGGCGGCGGCTGCAGGCCTCTAGTGAATGGCCGAGGACTCCAGTGAGGACGGCGCACGACCGCGCAGGGTTTCGTCCTGTTGCACGTGGGGTCACAGGGAGCCTGAGCCGACTGGACGGCAGAGAACCACCAGCCCCACCAGCGCCCCCCCTTCCCTCGGCCTGCAGTCGTCCACACCGGCTTCATCGTCAAACTGGTGCAGAACGAGAAGGCTGCCGAGTTCCAGGAGTCACGGCAGACACGCCGGCACCCAGAGAAGGGCAGGGAACCCTCTCTCCAGTGCACACATCCGGCCTGTGCCCGCTCCTGAAGCAAGCGGCGGTGAAGGGAACAAGATCACCCCGAGACGAGCGGAGGCTGTTTTAAGATACACCCCAAGTTTTCTGACACTCCTTTGCTCAGGAGGTGGGGTCTCTGTCCCCTCCTCATGACTGTGACTGCTTCAACCACAGAGTGGCAGGAAGGATGCCTTGAACCCGGCCTGGGAAGAAGAGGATGTCTTGGGGTGTTCGCTCTGGGGGAAGCCAGCTGCCCTGCAAGCAGTCCCACTGTCCCAAGGCGCCATGTTGGAGTGCCAGGTAGAGGGCGGGGAAGGCCCCAGCCACGGCCCCCAGCTCCCACAGGAGGGCGCCACCTTGGATGTTCAGCCGAGTCGACCTAAAACCAAACATGTCGCCATCCATTTAACTGAGACTCACGGAGGCCTTGCAGGACAGAGTCCTACATGAGGCGCTCCTGCCTGTGGTCTTTACGGAGCAGGCCGGCAGGCCCTTCTCAGCAGAGCCCCTGGGGGGTTCCTAGTCACCGAGCACAAACCGTATGCACGACCCGGGACTCGTGCAGCCCAGTAGGGCTTTCAGAAGCCCCTGCTGCTATCCAGTAACCACCCAGGAGGTCTCCGGTGAGAACCGCCCAGCGAGCACCATCCCACAGAATCGCGAGCAAAAGCAAACAGCTGCCACCAGCATCTAAGCTCCGGGGTGATTGTAGAGGCGGAAGGAAGCCGACGCCAGTGGCCTCCCTGTCTGGAGGTGGGGGTGGGACCCCGCTCCCTGAGGCACAGGGATGGGTCAGGAGGGGTGAGAGCATAAAGTTGAGCCCAGCCACATTCCCATGGGAGAAATGGAGGTGGGGTTGGTAGCCAGAAGTATTTTCTACAAAATACACTGCCCTGGAGTTAGTGTGTGTAAAGCTGTAACATAGAGCCAGGCGTGTAATAAGGACTTGATAAGTGACAGTGCTTACCATCATGGTTGTGTGTGGAAACACACTCGAGACATTCTTACGTACCTCTCAAGGAGCTCCCAAGTGAAACTGGTTATGTTGTCTACATCCCAGGTGATCCAGATGTGAAACACACAGAGGCTCAGACAGATACATCTTCCTTTCATATAAAAAGGCCCCCCAGGGCTAGGTCTTCCTCGCTGTGTTTTTTCTCCCTCTCCACCTCCAGGCCCGTGGTGTGCCCCACTTTCTCCCTCACTTAGTGACAGTGATGTGACCCCCAGCCTTTCTTTTTTTAATTCATCTTAAGTCCTGAGTTGCTGATGGCTTGCCATTCCAATCTTCCCATTTGCTCTGCTTCTGTAATACATCCAGGCCCTCCTGCCCCTTCCTCTTATCCCGAAACTGCCTCCAATTCCTGAGGGCTGCACACCAACACGCTGGTTAAAGTGGTTGGCTGTGAACCAAAAGGTCGGTGGTTCAAACCCACCAGTCACTCTGCGGGAGAAAGATGAAGCAGTCTGCTTCTGTAAAAACTGTTGCTGTCATTATGTGCCGTGGAGTCGGCCCCGACTCACAGCGGCCCCTCCTTGGGTTTCCGAGGCGGTATCACTGCGGAAGTAGATTGCCCAGCCTTCCTTCCGAGGACTGGCCTTGGGAATCCTATTGAACAGCTGTTCTCCGTCCCACAGAGTCACTGGGAGTCGGGAGTGACTGGAAGGCAGCGGGTTTGGATTTTCGGTTTGGTGAAGGTATGTGCATGTGCGCACACACGCACAAGGTCCCCCCACTCTTCCGCACGTCCTGTCTCCCTACGTGGCTCCAGTTCGCACGCTGTTCTAGAGGTGGGCTGTTCGAGATTCTTACAAGGATTTCTCTGCAGGAGGAAGATGAGGCCGTCTGCTCTTGTAAGGATCCACAGCCTTGGACACCCTGTGGGACAGTTCCACTCTGTCCCCTAGGGGCGCTGTGTGTCGGACTCGGTGGGACAGCAGTGGGTCTGGTTTGGGTTTGGGAACCTCTGCACTCACTGTGTGATTAAGACCAGCTGGAAACACTGACCCACGGACTGCTAGTAAAGTACCAACGCCACTTGGGGAAACGCTGCCCTGACTGCGTTTAAGGAAACTCCTTATTCTTCTGCTCTTTGTTTTCACTTCTTTCTGGATCATTTTTGGACATAAGACTTGTTAAATGATTCTTTAGAAAATACAAATTTTCTCCTCAGCACCAATCACCCTCTCTTCAAGTTACCACGCTTCACCGTCTGATGACGGCCTGACCAGGGGCTGTCAAGTCAGCCCCGCCTCCCGGGAGCCCACGTCTGACAGGGCAGCACTGGGCTCACAGGGCGTCGATGCCTGAGTTTTCAAAAGTATATCAGTAGGCCCTTCTTCCAAGGCAGCGCGGTGTGGACTTGAACTGCCAGCCTTTCAGTTAGCAGCCAAGTGCCCAGCCACTTATGTCCCTAACCCTAAAATGTGGGCTGTTTGCTGTCTTTTCTGCTCCCTCTTGAATCCCTGTCTGCACTTAGTAAGTACTTGAATATTTGTTGATGGAATGAATGAATGATTTATGGTTCAAAGCCCCTAACTCACCCCCCAGGAGGAGTGAACTGCTTTGATGACCAAGTCTCTCCTGGGAATTTCTCTCCCATCCATCACACTGTTTGCGCAAACCCAAAGTGAGACACTCCCTGCCCTTCATATTTTAGTCAGAATCGCAATACGTTTTTGATGGTGTATTTATTTTCTGCCAAGTAACAATAGGCCTCGTGAAAAATGGGCAGCCTTGAACGGCCAGGATTCTCGAGGGAGAGTGCCCGGCTGATTAATCAGCCTCTCCAAACACGGGCCTCGTTCCTGCAAGGGCAGCAGGCGGAGACACGCACCCGGACGGGGCAGGAGAGGAGTGTCGCTCGGGCATCAGGCCAGCCAAGGCGCGTCGCCGTCTCTCTCACACTCGGGGCAGCCAGGAAAGCAGTCATTCCCCCCTTCCACTATCGCCTTATCTCATCTTTCTCTGATAGTCTACGATAGGAAAAGTCAGGCCATACGTGACAATTTTTTCTTTTGTATTTTTTCTAAATGGGGGTAACATCTTAGTTGCCAAAAATTTGCCTTCTTAGCCAAAGGAAAGGACGAAACCCCAAATCTGAGGCATGGGCCCTTCAATGGGCCTTTCACCCTCCGGCTAGACGGCGACAAACGGAAAACTTCCCAGCCTTTTTTGTTTTCAATAAAAATCCTGTTTAACGGCATCATGAATATTCATGCTTTCGGCTGACTTCCAAATAAAAACAAGAGGAGCCAAATGAAACAAGAAAAAACACAAAGGCGCTCACTCAGCTGCACAAGGGCCTGGAGGACAAGATTTTGTCTAAAGACATTTGTTAAAAAAAAATAACAAGTGAAAAATTCTCACGAGAGTCAGAGCACGGAGCCGCCAGCACCTACACCAGTTTCTGAAATCTCAGCCATTCGCGTATTGGAATTGTTTGCCATCCGAGGGTCAAGCAGTTCCTTATTTATGCAGCATTTTTCTTTAAATGGAATTTAACCTCACATCAAAAAATATTTGGTGCCCATTCCTGTCTAAGGCATCAATAGGCTGACATGCTAATTATTAGGAAGCGTGTCCTCTGAAAAGGTACGGTGAACTTCTCACCGCTAGGACCCTGTTTGGAAATAGGGTCTTAGAAGCCGTTATCAGTTAGCATAAGGTCCTGCTGGAACAGGGGGTCACTAACCCAGCCTCCGTCAGTGGGTGGTGTGAACAGTCAGGGTGCTCAGCTCCTAACAGAAAGGTCAGAGGCTGCGAGCCACCCCGGGTACCTCAGAAGAAAGGCCTGGTAACCTGCTTCTGAAGAAGCAGCCGCTGAGAACCCAAGGAGCGCTGACGGCCCTGGGGACAGTGAGCCAATCCGAGTGCTGTCACGGTAAGGAGGGGCAGAGACACAGGGACGTCAGGGGCAGACAGCCGCGTGCACACGCATCCACAAGTCACAGAGCGGGGCGACAGGATGGCAAGGGGCTTAGTTCGCTTTTTGCCTGATTATTAAACTTGACTCCATTTCCAGGAAGTTGCCTCATTTCTGCTTCTCTGTGTCAAACACACCTTCCTCTGGGGGCTTTACTCACCCCCTGCACGGCTAAGCTGACACCTGTCATCAATCTCTGCTATTCTGGAAACTCAGGTTATTTCCTGCATTATTTTGTTATTGTACAGGTAACACTGTCACACAGACACAGCAAAAGCCTGATAAGACCGTGTGCTCACACGCTGCAGACAGGAACACCATGACTTCCTCCATCACAGAGTTGGGATACTACTAGACAAGGAGGACGTCTACTCTTGGCTTCAGCCCAAGTGGAGAAGTCATCCCAATAAACTGGGAATAGACCCAACACACAGGCCAGTAACAAAAATTCTCTGGTCAACCTGTCTCTAGGCCTGGAGTTGGGAAGTCCACACACCCACTCAAACAGTGAAGCAGGAACTGGGAACAAAAGGCCTGCAGGCGTCAGGGAAGGAGTTGAAGTAAGTGGAGGCTCGTCTGGAGATGGAGACGCTGTAGGAAGTGGTTGGGACTATGGTGGACCGGAGAGCAAAGGTCCCTGCCCCTAAAAAAAGAAAAGAAAAATCCACCCAGTGGCCCTGGAGTCAACCAGGACTCATGGCTCCCCGTGTGTTTCAGGGTAGAACATATTTTCAAGCTTGCGCCCCTTCAAAAGCCCATTTCCAGGCCTTGCCTCTGAGGGGCCCTGAGTGGACTTGAATCACCAACGTTTAGTTTGTAGTTGAGCACTTAACAGTGTGTGCCACCAGGGCCAACTGGTGCACGTTGCCCCAAACTACTGCAGCGAAAGAATGGGGTCAATGTTTCAGATCTGCTTTTTAAGAGAAAACAGAAGAACAGAATCTTACATACAGTTTCTCAGTTGTTGCCACGCCACGCAGGCTCAGCAGGAAGGTACCACGAGCCAACAGCTGCTAACCCGAACCCGTGTTTTATGAGCTCGCCGGGAAAGGTTATGTCTTGCGGAAGGTTGCAGAAACGACCACTAGGCTGTCCTTTAAAGTCTTTCATTGAAAAACATAATTTATGTTATGTTTTGTTATTGTTGTTGAAAACATACTTGGCAGAACATACATCGATGTAACAGTGACCACTCCGTGTACCACTCAGTGACAATGGCTGCATTCTGCAAGATGGGCCACCAGTTTCACGCTCCTTCCCCAAATTGCTCCCAACCCTTTCAACACAAACTTGCTGCCCCCTAAGGTTCTGTCTAATCTTTCAAGTAGCTGCTGTTAGTTTGATCCCATGTAGACAGATCTTAAAATTGCACTGTGCTCAAAGCACACGTTGTTCACTTGCTAAGCTAAATTACTATTTGGTTTGAAGACTTCAGGGGATATTTTTGGTTTAAGGTTTAAAGATGATCTCAGGGCAATAGTTTTAGGGGTTCATCCAGCCTCCATGGCTCCAGAAAATCTGAAGTCCAAGAGAATTGGGAATTCTGTTCTTACATCTCCCCCCTTTTGATCAGGAGTGTTCTGTAGACTCTTGGATCAAAACATTCAGCAGTAGTAACTGGGCACCATCCAGTTCTGGTCCACAGCAAAGGACGCAGCTGTTCATGATGGCAATCAGCCTCACATTCCGTTTCCTCCTCCTATTCCTGACTCTTTCTTCCTCTGTTGCTTCAGGCAAACCAGTTCTTGGTCTTTTTTATTTTTAGCAAGACTTTCTAAGTCAGGACAGAACGGAACTGCCGTCGCCCCCCGAGGGCCAGGGAGCACACCTGACGTGTCAGCATGCGGGGCCGGGAAGGACAAAGCCGGCCTCAGGATTCAGAACTCTGCGGAGAGAAGGTACTTAACGCGCTGACCCGTGCTGCTGCACTTCACGGCTGCCGTGGACTCCAGCATGGAGCCATTCACTACATGAACGATTCTGGAGTCCCTGGAAGCTACTATCCAGGTTGAAGGTTCAAGTCCACCCAGAGGCACATTGGAAGAGAAGCCTGAAAATCTCCTTTCAGATAATCAGCCTGTGAAAGCCCTCAGGGCCCAGTTCCACTCTGACACCCACGGGGGCGCCATGAATCGGGGACTCAACACCTGGCTATAAGTTGACAGAACCAATGAGATGCTGGAATGGCTCAGCGGGGAAAAGAAAAGTGGGCATCGGACGTTCGGGAAACGATGGTGTTCCCAATGTGTGGTTTCCTGACTCGGGCCAGACCGTCTCGTCGACGACAGCAGGTGCTCGGCATCTCTCCAGCCTGCGAGCGATCCCCCTGCACCCTGCACCCCAGCTGAGCCTTGTGCTCGTCTGCAGTGGGCTCGCCCAGCGTGGACCGTCTGTCCATCTCTCCCAAGGCCAGCATCAGGAACATCACTGTCCTCAGATGCGAGCTCAGCAAACAAGGGCTTCCTGGGCGGGCTGAGGTGGCTGTCCTCCCACCGTCTCTGCCCCGAGTCTGAAGTCTCTGTAATTGCTGGCGAATGCGCCCAGCAGCGGCCCAGTGACGCATTCAGACTCTGCAAACCGAGCTGCCGTCACTCACCCGAGATGACAGAGCATCCTGACCGAGGGCACATGTTGGTCACTAAGCCGTCCCGTCCTTGGCTTGGTACTGTGCATGGGTGCTGCTGTGTCGACTCTGACTCATACTGTCCCCGGGGGACGGAGTGGAGCTGCCACAGGTTTCCTCGGCTGTCCTCTTTCTGGCAGCCAGGTCTCCTCTCCCGTGGGGATGCTGGTGGGTTCGAGCCACCGGCCTGTAGGCTAGCAGCCAAGCGCTCCACTGCTGCACCACACCAGAGCTCCTCTTCCTTTCCATAAGAATTAGAAAAGGAGGACAAGGAAAGTGCAGCGTGGTCAGCTGTCAGTGGCTTTGAGAGTGACGGACATTAATCGTCTCACGCTCATTACGGCTCGATGACCGTAGTTCTTGGCGGTCCGGTGGCCTCCCCTTTTGTGACCCACAAACGGGCTGCATGTCTGAAGGCACAGCATTCTAGAAGCCAGTGTGGGGTCCCCAGTGAGACCTTCGAACCACCACTTACTCCAGGACGGGAAGTTCATTCCTCCACACACACTCTTCAGCCGGAGCACAGAGAGAGGCCTGCTGCAGGGGCTGGGGACACCAGACATCGTGTGGGTCCTTCTGACAGTGGCCCGCAGTCGTCTCTGCAGCAGACATGGGACGCCCACCAGGTACTGAGAGCAGGGGACAGCCAGGGCCAAGAGCAGAGACCTTGTCTCCTCCGGGACAAGCCGGTTTCCTGGGGGCTCCTGCTCCGTGGGGCCTCAGGCTTCTTCCCTGAAAACGGTCCAGGCATAGCATTTAAAATACAACGAACTCTGTCGCGTTGTAAACGGAGGTGGCTCGTTCCCGGCCAAAGCACCCCCTGTGCGGCCACCATCGTCTGCCAGCAGAGGCTCGTGTGCGGCTAGGACGCCCACCAGGTCTCAGCAGAGCTGGGAGACTAAGACAGACAAGGAAAACGGCCTGGTGACTTACTTCGAAAAATGGCCCGTGAAAACTCCCCGGATCACAGTGGTCCGATCCTCAGCCGGTCGCAGGGGCGGCACCAGGCCGGGTAGCGTTTCGGTCCCTTGTGCGTGGGGTCACCAGGAGTTGGGGTCCCACTTGACAGCAGCTACCACAACAACATTTGCAGAGGGCTGTGACCGTGCCCAGAGCGGTGACAGAGAGCAAGGCGGGGCGGTGCGAGCACAGAGGCGGAGGACGGGAGAGGAGAGGCCAGGGGGACCATGGGAACCCCGTCAGCTGCGGCCGCTCTCCCGCTGCCTGTGTTCAGTTCGACTCTAATGAACCCAGGCCCCAGCCGCTTACACGGGATGGCCAGAGCGCTGGCAAGCTGGAGGCAGGAAAGAAGAAAACAGAGTGGCACGGATTTTTCTAAGTAGCATTTTCTTTCCCTTTTTATACACTCAAAAAAAAAAAAAAAAGTCAGTAATTTCCATAGCAACAGGCCCGTGGCCGGTCTTTGAGGGGGCGGTTTAAGGACTAAGGGGTGGGCAGCAATGCCGAGCGAGTGGACGTCAGCATTCTTCCGGGTGAGGACGCTTACGTACCTATACTTACACACATGTATGTATTACTGTGTGTGTGTGGCGGGGGGTTGCTGTTGAGAACACACAGCACAGCACACAGCGACTCGACGCCCTCTCCACGGACGGCGCCCGGACACCGAGGACTGTCTTCCAGTTCTGCGACCACCCTCACCCTCCTTTTCTGAGTTGATCTCCCCCTGGACGTAAGCTCTCTGCCCCCCAAGGCTCCCGTCTATCTACTGAGTTGCTGTTGTCAATTTGATGGCACAGCGACAGATCTCAAAAGAGCACAGTGTCCAAGGCCCACGGTCTCCCCCAGTCCAGGCAAACGTTCCATTTCCCGGTGGCTGCAGCTATGGGCTCGGGTGCACCAGGGATCGTGAGGCTGGTACGAGACCAGGCGGTGTTTCGTTCTGCCGTGCATGGCGTCGCTAGGAGTCGGAGATGACTCGACGGCCCCTAACAACAACATCGTTCAGTTTTGAGAAGACTTCAGGGGATATTTTTGGTTTAAGGGTTAGAGATGATCTAGGGCAATTGTCTCAGGGGTTCATCCAGCCTCCTTGGCTCCAGAAAGTCTAGAACGTGTGAGAATTTGAAAAGAATCTATCACTGAAAGGTTCAGCGATGGTAGCCGGGCACCGTCCCGTTCTCCTGGTCTCCTGGCCAAGCAGGTAGTTATTGGAGGTAATAGTCCTGAAGTCCACCTCCTGTTCCTCTCCCTGACCCCTCCTCCGTGTTGCTCCAGGTGAATGGGACCAACAGCTGTGCCCTGCATGGCGACCTGCAAGCAGTAAAGCCCACAGGCACTTTGCAAGCAACTAAGAAGTAAAACAGAGGCTCTAAACACATTATCAGGCCAACTGACTGAGACGTCCCATGAAGCCGCGGCCCAAACCTCCAGCCAAGGAGCCAAACCCCAGGAAGGGTTTGCTTGGACACAAGTAGCCTCAGTGGCTACACTTCTATTTATTTATGTTTGGTCGTAAATATGTTTATCTCATACCTTTGCCAATTCACCTGTTTGAATGCACAACTTATTGACCGCAACCCTGCCCTGAATCAACGCGGTCTCCCGTCACCATGAAGCAACACCCCGGACTCCGTGAATAACGACCCTGAGCCCCACCTTTCATTCTTGCTGGACGGACGCTCTTACCATGAAGCAACACCCC
>NW_006922035.1:1313985-1327428 GCF_000298275.1 Orycteropus afer afer | reverse complement strand
TCACGACCCTGAGCCCCACCTTTCATTCTTGCTGGACGGACGCTCTTACCATGAAGCAACACCCCGGACTCCGTGAGTCACGACCCTGAGCCCCAGCTTTCATTCTTGCTGGACAGACGCTCTTACCATGAAGCAACACCCCGGACTCCGTGAGTCACGACCCTGAGCCCCAGCGTTCATTCTTGCTGGACGGACGCTCTTACCAGCTCCAGTTCCCCGCAGGGGACGGAAAGTCCAACACAACAGCCTCCAGCCTCTGTGTAACTGTTTAAATCTCTGTTTTTGTTTCCCCGACCTCTGCCCAGGTTAAAAATATGATTTCTTAATGAATTCTCCGTGCCTTCCCGGTGCGCTTCCATCGCAGAGCCCGTCGCTGCAACTGCATGTCAAGTGCAGTGGGTCAGGGGACAAACGGGGACATCAAGACCCAGGACTGCCTACGTCAAGGGGGAGGCGCCTGCACGCACGGCTAAGTCTTCCTCCCAGAGCAGACAGGGAAGACATTTACTGCCATCTTAGTGCTTTCCAGGAGAGTTTACTGCGGGAAGGTGGCCCGGCTTGATGTCCAGAGTCGGAGCCTTATAACTCTGCCTGGGGCCGCCATTGACACACGGATGGCAGCCGGACCTGAACTCCACGTCGCGCATCACCCGGCGACTGCCACCCTTTACACAAACACCAGGGCACCTTGTTGTTGCTAGATGCCAATGAGTTGATTTCAACTCCTGGCACCTGTCCGGAACTGAACTGTGTCCACCCAAAATTTGTGTCAACTCGGCTGGGCCATTATTCTCTGTGGCTTATCAGTTATGTAAAGATGTAACATGGCAGATATGGAGTGATCTCTTGTGACGTGGTCTGATGTGGTTAAAGTGGGATGGGACCCCTCAGTACCATCACAGCCTAGGTGCAACCTAAGGTTTAAGGCTAGCTTCCCTGGGGTGTGACCTACGACACCTTTAAACTTATAAGGCACACAAGGAGAGACAAGACAATGGTGGGGGGGACCATCTACCTCCAAGGCAGGAGCCAGGAGGGGCATGTGCCCTTTGGACCCAGGGTCCCTGGGCTGGGATCTTGTTAGGACTGAGAGACACAGACAGAGCAAACCTCCCCTGGAGGCAGCACTCTAAATCCAGACATCCAGCTCCCTGCAATGTGGGAGAATCGATTCCTGTTTGTTAAAGCTGCCCACGTGTGGTATTTTTGTTACAGCAGCAGGAGAGAACTGAGACACTGATCTCATGGGACACAGCAGAAATGCCCCATCGGGTCTCCAGGCTGTAATCTTTACAGGGAGGAGCCCTGGTGGTAGGACACCAAAGTGCTGGGCTGCTAACCAAAAGGTCAGCAGTTCAAACTCACCGGTGGCTCCGTGGAAAAAAAACCTGGTGTTCCCCTCCCGTAAAGATCACAACACCTCCCTGTGGTTACTGTTCACCCCACAGGTCTGTCGACTGTTTGGCTGGAAGTTGAGCCCCAGGGGTGACTTCGGTCCCAGGCTTGAAGGGTGTCTAAGGGCCGTTGACTCAGCAGTTATTTTCCAACTTTTAAATCCAGAATTGTGCATCGCATTTGCCATGATGTCTCCTCATCTTTGTTCTCCTTGAGAGCATCCTCTGGTTCATTGTTTTTCAAAGCACTGGGATTTTTGGGGAGCCCCAGCCAGCTGTCCTTAAAGAAAGACCCATACTCTGGATTTCTCTGACTAGATTCCAGTTAAGTTGTTTTGGCAAGAATAGACATCACAGTGCCTCCTCTGACCTGAGACAGGAAAATGGATGGTGCTTGGCTATCACTCCTGATCAAAAGGGGGAAAACTATGGAACGGAATTTTAAATTCCCATGGAATCCAGACTTTCTGGCTCCATAGATGCTGATCGACCCTAAAAACTGCTGCTCTAAAATAATCTTCAAACCTTAAACCAAAAATATCTCCTGAAATCTTTAAACCAGACAACAGTTTAGCTTAACTAGCAAAGAATGTGTGCCTTGAAGGTTGTTCTCTTTTAAACAACTGTCTCTACGGTATCAAACTGACAACGGCAACTCAAAGATTAGACAGGAACCTCAGGGGGCTGTGAGTTCGTGTTCATGGGGGAGGAGCAACTCAGAAAAGGAGGGTGAGAATGGTTGCACAACTGGAAGAATGGGACCATGTCACTGAACTGTCCCTATGGCAAATGTTGACAAGATGTATGTTTTACACCACAGTGTATGTTCTCAACACCAACAAATGAAATAAATTATTTAAAAAAAAAAAGAGTAGAGGCCCCAGGAAGGAGACATGCATCAGAAAGAGACGCGGCTGCCTGGAGGGTGGCAGAGTGAGACTGGGGCAGCGAGAGGGTGTGGCCCGAGAGTCTGGAACTTGAAGCCCAGCTCCCGTTCACACATGGTCGGATGGAGTTGCACTTCCGCTGGCCTCACACACAACTCCTTGGAGATGAATACTCCCCCACTCTTCCGAGCACTCCCCACGTCCCAGCCGTGAGAACACGCTGCCTGGCACTGAGCTCGCGTCTCCGCCTCTGATGTCGGGGACACCACGCAGCTCCTCGTGGCCCCCAGTGTCCTCCGAGTGAGCAGAGCCCGCGTCCCTGGCTGGAAGCTCATCTGAAAATGCTGGTTTCAGAAGATGCCTACAGCCTTGGAAGAAGCTCTGCTTTCAGCCCCGGGACCAACTGTTCCCTGAGCCACCCCCTTGTGGCCAGCCACTCGTCATTGGATGGGAAATGCAGAAGTCACTAGGTGGGCCCTAACTCAAATTCTGCTTAATTAGACAGGCACGCTGAGGGCCAGACGGGTCACATATGAGTGAAGTGGCCTGGGGCTTGTCTGGGCTCTGGCGCTCGAGTCTTCCGAGGAGGGCAGCTGCCACTTGGCTCAGGCACACACTGCTTGCACCGCCAGACCTGCAGAGTTTCCGAGAGAAGCCGGAAGCCTGATCTCCTACGTGCAGTCCCTGGTTTTTGTTGTAAATATTAACAACTAGGCAAGGGGCTCTGTTGGCACAAGTAGTCAAGCACTTCCTGCTAACTGCAAGATCTGTGCTTCAAACCCACCTTGTGGCTCCATGGGAGGACACCTGGCAATCTGCTCCCGTAAAGATGAAAACCTAAAAAGCCAAACCCACTGCGTGGAGTCAGGTTCAACTCATAGCAACCCTCCTTGGGTTCCCGAGGCGATATCACTGTGGAAGTAGATTGCCCAACCTTCCTTCTGAGGAGTGGCTGGTGGGTTTGAACCACCAGCCTTCTGGTTAGTAGTCAAATAAACCCTATGGGGCAGTCCCACTCGGTCACAAGGGGTCACTACCAGTCGGAATGACTCGATGGTGTCACCAAGTGGCAGTGACGAGGCCGGGCGTTTGTCTTGCTTTTTGGATACTCAATCTCCCATTCAGAGTTTCCCGCGTTAGCAGTATCACCAAGGTCCCCAGGAGGCGGAACAGCTCCTGCTCGACTGCTAACCTAGAAGTTGGCGGGTTGAACCCACCCAGATGCACCAGGAAGAAAGGCCTGGAGCCCTGCTTCCATAAATCCCACAGCCAAGAAAACCATACGAGCATTCCACTCTGACATGTGGGCGCTCCTGAGTTAGAGTTGGCCATGGGTTTGTTTTGTTTTTAAGTCAACACCATCATTGCGAGGCAGACACCAAAAACTCACTTTCCCAGACTCCTTTGTTGCCGGCATGTGATCAGGTGATGGGCCTCAACCTATCAGGCCCAGCCACACTGCTGTGAAAAAGAGTGTGTATTTCCTGGCAAGGAGGAGCTCGGGAGGGTGCAGGGGACACGGCCTGCCACCAGTGTTCTAGTTGATGGTGACAGTTAGGGGCCACATTCCCGGTTGCAGTGGGGCCTTCAACAGAGTGTCTCACAGAGGGGTTGGACCATTGCTCTGGGCCTTGTGGCCTCTAAGCGCAACACTGGTTCTACTGAAGGTCATGGGAGCTACCGAACAGGCTCTAAGACATTCACTTCCTGCCTGACCCAGCTGGGGTGGATTCTGCAACTAAGAACCACAGCTACTAGAGCAACTAATGTAAGCACTTGAAAGCCCCACAGAGACCAAGCAACGCATGCCTGTGGGACGGGCCCGGTTCCATAGGTAGAGAGTGTGGTTGATTCCTGGTGTCCGCCTGGCCCCGACGCTCCCCGCTGTAGAGGAGAGTGATCTCCAGTCCTCCCCCAACAGCTGTGCAGGCTGCTCTGCTCCACAGGCTTCCATTGGGGGATTTTCGGGTGGGTCATCAGGCCATTCTTTCCGGTCTTAGCCTGGAAGCGTCACTGAACTTGTTCATTATTGCACACAGCGGCATGCAGGCCTCCGCGGACACGGGGATGGCTGTGTAAGAGGTGCATTGGGGGGGAGCTGAACCCGAGTCTTCCACATGGAAGGTCAGAATTCTGTCCCTGAACCACCATTGCCCTCATGTAGAGTCGAGGGCAGGAGGATGGCAGGGGTGTACCGGGACCCTGACAGTTCTTTCTGCTGTGGTTATTCCGGAGGACCCCAGGATGGGCCATCAGTAGAGAAGCCCTCCCTTCACAGGATGCCTGCGACGGCGGGAGGACGCCCAGGGCTCTCATGAGATTCTGCGTCACGCGGTGCCCTGCATCCACGGAGCAGACGTCCCTCCCGCAGGCTGGAAGGAAACACGCCCTGGAAGGGGACAATCCCATATGGCACCGTCCTCCCGGGCTGCTCACGTGGCCGGGACTGCACGGGTCACGTGTCCTGAGTCATCTGCTCCTCATGTCCACTCCACCTGCCCGTCTGTGACCTCAGGGTCTGCTGTCAAATCCAGTCCTGTTCTCTCTCTGAAGACATCGCTTGGTTCTTGTGAGAAGGCCCCCTGGGCACCCAGATGGCCTTGCCAAGGGTGAGCTAGGGGTCTTTGCTTTGTCCTGCTGAGAAAAGACAGGGTTTCCTTTGCAAATCTTCTGCAAGTTTCTTAGGTGTAAAGTATTGAAATGATGATGGACACACAGTAGATAAACGTCTTTCCCTTTGGACAAGAACTCCAAGGGGCACAGATTCCCCCCACCCCACCCACATAATTGAACTGATTTCTCTTTCAGGATGTGTTTTCACGGGACGGCAAAATTTTGTCTCAGTGATGAGGGTATTCCGTAAGAAGACATGCCTTGTTCTCTGCCCAACATGGTTTTTGGCTTGGATCAGGATTCTTCCACGGAATCTTTGATCCCATCATTCAGTCATGGTAGCTAGGCACTGTCCAGTTCTTCTGGTCTTAGGGCAAAGGAAGGAGTTGTTCATAAAGGTGATTAGCCACACATTCCATGTCTTCCTCTGATTCCTGACTCCCCTTCTTCAAAGCAAGGTGTCTTGACTCATGACATCCCCCTGATGCTGAGTAAGAACATTCCTGTCACATACCCAGGGGAACATGTGGCGGGAAGTACAACTCCACCTGGGCTTGACTGCAGACACCATTCTGCGTGCCCTCGCCTTGGTTATTACAACAGAACATGGAGGGGACCCAGGAGAGGTGAATCCATGAGACAGGAAGAAAGCGGCGGGGGCAGCACTGGGGGAGGAGAGTGGGGAAGAACCGTGTCAGCGGTGCGGGGCTTATTCTGGGGGTGAATGTGTTGTGGAACTAGGTGAAGGTGGCAGCTGAACATTATCAATGTACTAAATGCCAATGAATTGTTCACTTTAAAATGATCAGTTTTATGTTACATGACTGTCACCTCAATTTAAAAAAAATTTTGAAGAAGAAGGATTGCCCCTCTGACTGATACTAGCGTCCCTGTCACTTGGGCCCAAACGAGCTGGCAGCAGAGCCCTCAACCTTCTCAATCTCTCCAGAGACGATGTCCACAGTGGGCAGTGAGACGGTCCTGGACAGAGATGGTCCTTGGCCAAGGCGCCCAAGATTCAGCCACTGTCATTCCAACACAAGCACCGGAGCATGGCTGTCAAGAAACAAAACTCTGAAGAAGGAGAACACAGAGTTTGCCAGACTCTCAGCCCAGAGGGTGAAGGAGGCCGGGGAAAAACTCAGGAGCAGATGGGCCAGCATGGAGGCTGTCCTCACTGAGAGCTTCTGTCCCTGAGACCAGCCAAGAGTAACATTCTCTAAAACCAAAAGAAGACCAGACCCCAAGACTATGGCCTGTAGACACCCTTTACACCTGGAACTGAACCCAACACTCAGCTAAGCAGCGAACAGGCCTATGATGTACACAGTAAACCCCAGAGGAATGTGTTCCTCAGAACAGTCAACCATCCAAGACCAAAAGGCAGCAGGAAGGGCCAGAAAAGACACGGGAAGCGAGGGAGCAAGTGGGAAGAGAGCTGTTACATTGAGGGATCGCAGCCAATGCCAGAAACAAGATGTGTATGAATGAACTGTCGAATGAAAACTAATTCACTTCGTAAACTCTCACCCAAACCACAACACAACATTTCAAAAAAAAAAAAGGGGGGAAAAGGTAGGTAAGACATTAAAAAAACGGAGAAATATTGTATGATCCTACTTACATGAATGGGCAAATATACAGAGAACAAAGTTAGGTTGACTAGTGGTTACTGGGGGCAGGCTGGAGGGATCGGGGGAGCAGTGTTCTCAGCTGATCAGGCTCTGGGCTTCTTGTAAGGGTGATGAAACAGTTAGAAATGGGTAAGGCTGTTGGCTGCCCTACAAGACAAGTGTGATCAGTGTTACTGAACAGCACGTGCGAAGAACGGGGAACAGGAAATGTTCTCTTACATCTATAATGACCACAGAAGGACTTGAGTGGCAGGTCCACCACACTGTATTTCTCACTTCATGTGACAGAGCTAGAACAGGCCAATGTACGGAGATGGGAGTGTGTCAGTGGTCACCGGGGTGGGAGGTGGGGGGGTGTTCTTTGGGCAGGAAGTGTTGGGTTTCTGTGTATGGCGACAGCGTGACAATGGATGCCAACGATGGCTACACCACATGGCAGACAGAGTCGGTCAATCACATCTGCTCCTGACTGTACAGGAACAGCTCATGTTACCGCACTTCGCGGATACCCCGCTTTCACACATAGAAGGTTGAGCAAGTCTGTGGCACCATGTTTCCAATGGCAAGTGCTCACTTTACGTCTCTACCACATTTCAGTCA
Organism: Orycteropus afer afer; assembly: GCF_000298275.1. NCBI lineage: Eukaryota > Metazoa > Chordata > Mammalia > Tubulidentata > Orycteropodidae > Orycteropus > Orycteropus afer. Next base: position 1,320,300 of record NW_006922035.1, on the reverse strand, counting down.
TTCTTATAACATTTCAGGCTTATTCAACACACTCTTGGACACTTAATAAGCTACAGGAGAGGGTCAACATAACTTTCATGTGCACTGGGAAATCAAGAAATTCATGTGACTCACTTTACTGCCATGTTTGCTTTATTGCAGGGGTCTGGAGCAGAATCCACGATATCTCCAAGGCGTACGCGAAAAACATTGAATTGGCGAATTGTGTCATTTATTTTTACAATAAAAATGATTAATTTCAGTAAAACTTACAAAAGCCAGAACTGGAATAAGGTAAAAATGTGTCAGAGACGGAAAACATAAACATTTCCCCCTAAAACGCATGACAGAAAAGTCAAGTATTGACCTGATGCCCCCTGAGACTGTGGTCCTGAGCCTTCAAGTCCAGCAGTTCCGTCCCAATGTCTGAGTGGTCAACATAACTGTGCCCCTATGTGCTTCATTCTACATGAGTGGATGTGAGCATTTACAAGTTTGTATATAGAAAGAGCACAACCAGGCAGGCCTAGATGGCGGACTAGGCAGAAGGATAGCACAGACCCTCTTTAACAAAGAAAAGGGAAACCAATTAACACAGACACAGAAGATAATCTTGGACCCCTGAGCCTTGAAGGAAAGGATGCAGATTTGGACTAAACCCCAACTAGCAGAAGAATTTGCGTGAAAATACCAAAAAAAAGAGACCTACGGAGCTGCGGTCTGACAGCGAACTGAGTGACCCTGACAATACAGGCGGCTCGGAGATACGCGACTGGTGGCAGGACCTAAGAATTAACCAAAAATGATGGTGCCCAGCTACCACTGTCATCCACTTGGAAGGGATGTAGGAGATCCTGCATAAAGAGGGAGAACAATGTGGAACAAAACTCAAAATCATTTGGAGGCAAAAAAAAAAAAAGAAGGTGGGGACCAGGTTTGCTGGTCCAATAGAGCCTGGTGGAACCACTGAGACTATGGCCCCTAGCTGCCCTTCAGGTCTGGAATTGAACCCACAACTGTGGTTTCCAGCCAAACAAAGTACAGGCATGTGAGTTAAACATTTACCTCAAGTAGACACACGCCCTGAAGAGAACAATCATGGGAGAAGGAAGGGCTGCTTATGCACAGGGAGACAGCTCATGCAGAAGAGTATGTAGGGATGGACACTGGGAGGAGGTAACTATGGGGAGGAAGTGGGAGGGGAGCTGCTGCATTGTAAATTTTGGTCAATGACATGAGACAAAGTATATGTGAACTGCTGTATGAAAAGTGAATTTACTCTGTAAATCTTCACCCAAATCCTAATAAAAAAAAAGAAAGAAAGAGCACAACCCTATCTATGAACATTGTATACTCCTGTCCACCTCCCTTCCCTATTCAGCATACACATTTACCTATGTGTCTGCTCACAAACTGTTACCACTGTTCCAGCAGGACTGTCTGCACTACAGCACTGACAGCTGTTCTTGTCAGGTGCCAGTGAGCCGGCTCCAACTCATAGTGACCCCACGTACAGCAGAACGAATTGCTGCCTGGCCTGTGCCAGCCCCGTGATCGGGTGCGATCAGTCCACTGGGATCCACAAGGCCTTTGTTGGCCGATTTGCAGAAACAGACCACTGGCCTTTCATCCCTGTCTATCTCAGTCCACAAGCTCCACTGAGACCTGTGACCATCACGGTGACACACAAGCCTCTGCTGATGGATGGTAGCTGTCCATGAGCTGCACTGGGTGGGATTGAACCCTGTCTACCAGGTGGAAGGTGCGATTTCCACCACTGACACCAGCGCCCCCTTTTCAAGTATTTAAGAGCCCTAAATTCAAGCAAACACCACATCCCAGGACTTAACAATGGCCACCTCGCACTGGACACAGAACACTGACTGCAGCGACACTTGCCCCTTGGTTTGCCTGCTTCTCCAAAACTTCCAGGGAGAGAGAGACTGGGCCACAGGCCACTGGTGCATGTGTGAAAGCTGCTGCAGCAGACCAAGCTGCGACCTGGGAACTCGAACCACGACCTCACCGTGGGCTGAGGCCCATGCGACAGGGAGGCGCGACTGGATCAGAAGGGTCTGGTGCACCTCTCTCCACCGAGCCGGAGTCAATTTGATGCTTAAACGTTCCCCACAACAGTGAACTCGCTCTCAAATGTCTTGCCGAAGCCGGGCTGCCTGGCAACCCAGCTATGTTGTGGGGATCTGGCGAGGGGGCAGGACACTGGGCACAAAGTAGGATGTTTTCCCTTCCTCCCAGGCGGAGGGAAAGTCAGCCCTTTCCACGGCTGCAGGCGAACATTTAACATGACAAGCCGGGGGGAATGAAAACAAGCCCTTCCCTTGGAGACGTTCAACATGGACATGCATTTTAGACAGAGTGTGGGAAAATAAGTTTCCAGAAGTTTCTGAATCGGCTCCAAATTGGCAGTCAGCGCAAACTGAGAAGTGTGGTTGGATGTTCTCCTAATGAGGCGTCTATGGACAGGCAAGTTGTTCCCAAGGTATCCACTTGACCTCATGGAATGATGCCTCATTGGAAAGGGCCAAAAGACTCACTGCCACGGAGCTGATTCCCACCCACAGCGCCCCTAGAGGACAGAGTGGAACTGCCCACAGGTCTCCAAGGCTGTCAATCACATGGAAGCAAAGCCCAAACCACACCCACTGCCTGGAGTCCATTCTGACCCACAGCGCCTCTAGAGGACAGAGTGGAACTGCCCACAGGGTCTCAGGCTGTCAATCATTACAGAAGCAGAGCCCAAACCACACCCACTGCCTGGAGTCCATTCTGACCCACAGCGCCCCTAGAGGACAGAGTGGAACTGCCCACAGGGTCCCCAAGGCTGTCAGTCTTCACAGAAGCAGAGCCCAAACCACACCCACTGCCGTGGAGTCCATTCTGACCCACAGCGCCCCTAGAGGACAGAGTGGAACTGCCCACAGGGTCTCCAAGGCTGTCATCTTCACAGAAGCAAAGCCCAAACCACACCCACTGCCGTGGAGTCGATTCTGACCCACAGCGCCCCTAGAGGACAGAGTGGAACTGCCCACAGGGTCTCCAAGGCTGTCAGTCTTCACAGAAGCAGAGCCCAAACCACACCCACTGCCTGGAGTCCATTCTGACCCACAGCGCCCCTAGAGGACAGAGTGGAACTGCCCACAGGGTCCCCAAGGCTGTCAGTCTTCACAGAAGCAGAGCCCAAACCACACCCACTGCCGTGGAGTCCATTCTGACCCACAGCGCCCCTAGAGGACAGAGTGGAACTGCCCACAGGGTCTCCAAGGCTGTCATCTTCACAGAAGCAAAGCCCAAACCACACCCACTGCCGTGGAGTCGATTCTGACCCACAGCGCCCCTAGAGGACAGAGTGGAACTGCCCCATGAGGTTTCAACTTCCAGGAAGCCAACTGCTTCATCTTCCTCCCACAGAGCAGCTGATGGGTTCAAACCTCTGAGCTTTTTGGTTTGCAGCCAAGTGCTTTAACCACTGCACCCCCACAGCTCCTTCTTGGAAACGAAGAGCCTTCAATTATCCAGGGAAGACAAGTATCTGGAAAGGCCTTTGAATGGCCTCTGAATGAAAGGGCTGAAGCAGAAATGTACTCCATGAAATTGTATTCTAAGAACACGCGACCAGGCTGAGGGATCGTGGGAATGGGCTGGACCCTGGTGGTCCAGGCTCGTGCACGGAGGTGAGTTCCAGTCCATGGCAATCGGAATTCTGCTGGATTGGAGCATCTGCTGGCGTGCCGAGGCACAGAGGAAGGAGACTCCGTGTGTGGGTCCGTGTCTGGCCCCCATCCACTGGGAGTACCTTGCTCCCTGAGTTCACAGCTCACCCACCAGGGGGCACCCATGGTGGCTCTGCCCTCTGAGCTGGGCAGGCTGGGAACCAGGTCTACGGGTCAAGGAGTAACCTCTCAAGATCTCCCAGAGGAGGCACGAGCCACTCTGAATCCTGCCTGCACTCCCGTGTTGTACACTTAGGTTCTAGAAAGCAAACCACCTCAGCCGCGGCTCAAAGGGCAGCATGTGTCCAGGGATACAGCCAAGAAGGTAGGAAGGGGCAGGAATGAAGGACGAGTGGAACCGGGAAACAGGGAGGAAGCAGGAAGAGTGTCATTACACTGTGGGGCTTGCAATTAATGTCAGGAATCAAAATGTGCCTGAATTGTTGGCTGGAAAACCAATTTGCTCCATATATAAATCATCACCCAAATCACAGTAAAAAGTTATTTAAAACACACACACACACAAACTCATCCTGTTTAGGAAACCAGTCCTTCTCTCGGTACTTCTGCAATGTTGCAGCAGTCACTAACGTGTTTCTTTGACGCCATTCCTCCTCCTTGTGGATTTACTCGTGAGCGCGCCGTGGACACCCCACACTGTTAAGTGCACTTGCACTGTGTCGTGTGGCTGGGGGAACATTAGCCATAGTGACTGTGCAGGCCTCACTGCTCAGACCGGGACAAAACCAGAGACTCGGTGGGCCGGCCATCTGACAGCCAGGAACGAAGCCGACGGTCCGTTCTGTGCATGAGTGAGACGCCTCCTCCCACTCTCACTGTGTGATCCCACTCCACAAAGCAGGGGCTATGGAGACTGGACACCTGGCTACGGGCGGAGCGAGGTCTCTCCGCACCCCGCTGACTCCCGGGGAAGGACCACCCCCTTCCCTGACAGTGGGTTAACGGGGCTTGTGTCCTGAAGGCTCTGCGGTCAGAGCCAGCACGCAGCACCCACCCAGAAAGGCAGTGCAGCAACGCCAGGAGACCACTGCTGTGATGTCACTTAGTCTTGGGGAGTGTCACCGGAAGAAAGAGCAGAAGAGAAGAGTCGGGGAGATTCCCATTGCTTCTGTGGAATGGTCCCCTGGGTCGAGTGCCAGCCAGCTCCCGAGAGGGCAGGGTGGGTGGCCGGGCCAGGGCTGCAGGACGTGAGGACAGGACTTGCGGTCAGAAACCCAGAGGCGCGTGAATCAGAGACCCATGATGTGGAACGCCCTGTCTTCTCTCCTCTCGACCACCTCACCACTATTCTAGATCCTTACTACGGTGCCAATTCTCAGCAGGCACTTGGCTCTTGGGAGAGGGGCCAGTGAGTAAAGGGCACAAGGCAACACACTACGGTTTCCTCAACTTCCTATGACTCGACCCTTGTTGTTGTTGTTATGTGCTGTCAAGTCAGACCCGACTCATAGCGACCCCTCCTTGGGTTTCTGAGGCGGTATCACTACGGAAGTAGATTGTCCAACCTTCCTTCTTGAAGATAAAAATGTGTAACGATATAATTTTAAAAAACGACATTCCACCTTGTGGGAGGAACAATAGGGAGAGACCAAGGGAGACAGACAGACAGATGGACACCACACAGCAAACTTTCATTTGACACCCTGTTGCCAACCGAGGATCCTGGCACTCAATCCAGCTCCGGCCGTGAATGCCCACGGTCTGTAACTGCCCGTTTCAATAGGGAAAGGCCACCCCAAGGACAGCAATGCCCACGGCGGAGACTGGTGTTCAGGTCCTGCGTCTGTTCGTCTGTCCGCCTGGCCCGAATCCTTCCATGTCTGCCCCCCAGGGCTTTCGCATCTCGCCTTTGGGGGCCTCTCCGGCTCCGAGTTTCTAATGAGCGATGGCTCTGCAGCCCTAAGGACATGACGCACAGCCAGCGGGGAGGGAGGAGACAGGCGCCGGCATCAACCAGGAGGCGAGGAGCTGTCTCCGCGACTCTGGGCTGGGATTGCAAAGATGCATGAAGGACCAGGAGCCAGAAGGGTAGCGTCTGCCCCCGCTTACGGCGCCGAGCAAGCCGGCTAGCTTCCCTTGGAGAGTTCTGCCCCGCAACCCACAGGGGCTCGGGAGCTGGAATCCACACCATAACGGCCTTAGTCTCTGGGCCGCAGGAAAGGCGTGGCTTTGAGAACGGAAGCGTCCCGCCCATCGTTTTGGAGGCTGGAATATGAACCAAGCATCATGTGTGGATGCCCTCTGAGGCCTCGGGGGACAGGCTCTTCCTTGCCCTTCCTACTTTCTCCGGTGTCTGCCGCCCCCCTTGGTGCCTTTGCTGCTTATGGATACATCTCCTGTCGTCACATGGTACGTGTCTTTCCACTGGGCGCCACTCGATTTTATGAGAGACCAACCCAAACCGACTGCTGCGATTCCAACCCACAGCGCCCCTAGAGGACAGAGCGGAACTGCTCCACAGGGTCTCCAAGGCTGTCAGTCTTCACGGAAGCAAAGCCCAAACCACACCCACTGCCTGGAGTCCATTCTGACCCACAGCGCCCCTAGAGGACAGAGTGGAACTGCCCACAGGGTCTCCAAGGCT
>NW_006922035.1:1288093-1313725 GCF_000298275.1 Orycteropus afer afer | reverse complement strand
GAACTGCCCACAGGGTCTCCCAGGCTGTCAGTCTTCACAGAAGCAAAGCCCAAACCACACCCACTGCCTGGAGTCCATTCCGACCCACAGCGCCCCTAGAGGACAGAGCAGAACTGCCCACAGGGTCTCCAAGGCTTGAACCCTTTAAGGAACCAGACTCTGCATCTCTCTCCTGTGGAGTAGCTGGTGGGTTCAAACTGTGAGCCTTCGGGTTAGCAATCACATGCTTTAACCAGTGTGCCACCAGAGGTCCTGTACGAGAGACCATTCAGAAGGAATTAGGACTGGGGCCAACTGTACTCCAGGAATGACCTGCTTTGAACTGAGAACAAAAGAAAACCCCAGTCCGCCGAAACGAGGTCACACTCACAGGCGCAGGGGTTAGGACTTCATGTGTCTTTTGGGGACATAATTCAGTCCACACCAAACTGCCTGCAATGTGACAAGGTCTTACAACCCAGACCTGTGCCATGATGCCCCTCTGCACTCAGAAGCAGGCCCTGCGTGCTGCAAACAGCTCGTGTGCTCTGCTGCCAGCAGAAAGGCGGGTTTGCGTCCACCCAGAGGCACCTTGGAAGAAAAGCCTGACACCATTTCCCAGACACCAGCCATTGAAGAGCCCCTGCAGCCCATGGGGAGCAGCAGGAGTCAGAGTCGACTCACAGCACTTGGTTTCTTATTTCCTTATTTGGGTGTGGTCCAGACACTATTCTAAGTGCCTAGTGCCTAAGGCTTTTGACTGCTAACCAGGAGGCTGACAGTTCAAACCCACCAGCCAGTCCTCGGAAGGAAGGTTGGTCAATCTATTTCCGTAGTGATACCACCTCAGAAACCCAATGAGGGAGCGCTATGAGTCGGAACCAACTCAATGGAAGTGAGTTAGGTTTTGGTTTTGGTAACAAAGATTAGCCCTCTGCACCCTGACAACAGCCCTGGAGAGCAGGGACTGCTGTTGTCCTCGTCTTATAAGGGAGGAAACTGATGGCCAGGGAGGTTAAGAAAGTACCCTAATGTCACACAGCCAGCAGGTGGATGAACAAGATCAGAATTCAGGTTGGCTGGTTCCAGAGTTGGTGCCCACCACCATGCCTGTCTCTGTGATTTAAAAAAAAAAAAAAAAATTCAAGAAAACAGCTTCTCGTCTCCACGAGCCATGTCTGGGCATATCTGCCCTCCAGGGAGCAGCTGGAGACCCCAGCTGCCTTCGATCTAGGGGCCCAGGTGGCCACGGTTACAGTTGTTGTTGTTCTTTTCTGCTGTGGACTCTCTCTCGACTCATAGTGACCGCACGTGACAGGGCAGACCTGCCCAGTGGGGTTTCCTAAGCCATCATCTTTCCAGGGGCAGGTCACCAGGTCTCTCTCCCAGGGAGCCAGTGGGGGGCTTCAAACCACCAACCTTCAGGCGAGCGGCTGAGTGCTTAACCGTCGTGCCACTAGGGTTCCTTCCTGGTAGAGGCAGAGCCTGCGCTTCCCGAAGTGGAAACGGAGATAATGAGGATTCCGAAACATCACTGCCTAGCAATCTCTGTTTCAAAGCCCTGGCTGGGTCAGTACTAGAATGTCCACTGTGTAAACGAAGTGTCGGATATCACAGCCGAGTCCCCTGGAACCCAGAGAGCTAAGGGAGCCACCGGAAAAATAAATTCAGGTTTCCCGGGTCACTGTCCTCCTTCCAAGGCTGGAAGGAGCAAGCCAGCACCGTAAGATGTAGATAAAACACCGTCTCTGTGAACTGTGTTAGCTGACCTCAGTGGCCCCGAGACCGTGGTCCTGAGCCCCAGGCCCAGCAGCTCATTCCCCTTCAAGTTGTTTGGTTTGGGCTGAGAAGTTTTCATAACGTGCCCCCCAATGCTCTGCCGCACTCGTGGGTATGTTTGCAGCACATCTGAATGCACAGGTGGAGACGTGCTCTGTCAAACCCACATATACCCGTGCAGCGGTCCCGTTTGCCAGCCCCCCGCTCAGCTCGCGGGTCTGTCTGTGGGCCCCGGCAGACTCCCATGACCGCCGCTACTTCCTGCATCTGCGACACGATTCCCCTTTGTGCCTTTAACGCCTGTGTCCTCCCTGTGTTTCCCACGGCTGTATCCTTTATCCTAAAGACGAACATCCTGGGGCCAGCAGTTACGATGCTCGCGCCACGTCCCCCAGGTTCTGACCGGAGTATCTGTCCCTCCCACCCCCTGAGCCACCAGGCCCTGACTATGGGGTGCTTACACTGTGGTGGGAATCTACAGAAGGGGCAATGTTACTTCTTTTCAACAGTGTCAAGTTTGATGAGGTCCCCCCTTGGGATGTTGGGTCTGATCATATTGAAGGACATTGAAAAGTGAGCATTTGGCAAAATCTGTCTCCTTAAAAACTGAAAAACAATCATTGAGGATGACAGCAGACCGGACACCCGAGAAGAGAGTCCTCTGAAGGGTGAGGGCTTGTTGGAGACTCTGAACGAGTTTGGTAAAAAAAACCAGCCACCAATGACCATCATTGTAATCACAGCACAGGAGCACAGAAACACCCCACGTGACACGCTGCTCATCCTTTGTGCGGTATGTGTCCCAGTGCCTCGCTCCACACGAGTTCGTGCCCTGTCCCCAAACACCGCAGCACAGCGGCTCTCACGGCCACAGCCCTTCCTTACCGTAGCAGAGAAATGTCTCACTATCATCTTCAGGCTCTTTTTTATTTTAAAAAAATAAAAAATAAAAAATAAAAAAACTCTCCATCAAACCGTTTCTCATTATTAGGAAATCCTGGTCCACATTTCAAGACGATTGCCTTAAGTGGATTTCCTCTAGGACCGATTATCCACAGACAAGTCCTCCAGGACCCAGGATTAGAACCGTCTGAGACTCATCTGCCAACGGTGATCGTGCTCGGCTGTTAACCCAGAGGTCGGGGGTCCGCCCAAAGGCTGCTTTCAGGAACGGCCTGGCGAGCTCCTGACAAACAAGCGTCCAGCACCAAGCCTGCAGAGCAGAGTCGTACCGTCGGACACGCACGGGATCGTCAGGAATCAGCGTCCACGCAGCGGCGCTGGGTTTACACCGAGAGGCAGAGCGGCCTCCTTCAGATGTTGGCGCTGTCTGCTGACCAGCAGTGCTGGTGGTAGGCGGACTGTCCTGCGGTTGCTGTAATTTAGCTTTTTATGTTCTCAGTGTGAGATGCTATGCCTCTGCTGGGCAGTTTTCTCTCAGGCGGTCCTTTAATCATCAGCAAACAATTTACAGATGGAGGCTTTCCCAAACGTTCACCGGCAACATCTGTCCCACCCAATGAAGCGAAGCGGTGATGGCACTGGTTACAGCACACATACGCCGGGGTGAGATACTCTTGAATGTATGCTTGCATCCGGGCAAGGATCTTGCTACTGACCAAAGAACAGAAGGGAAAGAATGACCAAGGCCTACTGCCGACCACGACAGATGGTTCTGGACAGAACAGGAGAAAACGGGGGAACAAAACTCAAAATCATCAATACCCAGGCTTATTCGTCGGAGAGAGATTGGTGGAACCCTCGAGACTACAGCCCTTGGTCACCCTTCAAGCCTGGAACCGAACTCACCCCAATGGCTCAACTTTGACGCAAACAAAAGACAGGCCTGTAAGGTGAACAGTAACACCAGGGAGGTACTCACTCCTCAGAATAATGAACCACACGAGCTCCAAGGCTCAGAAGGCAGGAACAGATGGGGAAGAAGGACAAACGGAGACAGTAAACACAGAGGGAAGTGGGGAGAGTGCGTCACATTGTGGGCATTGCAATCAACGTCATGAAACACAACGCAGATGAACAGTTGACTGGAAAACCAATTTGCTCTTTAAGCTTTCAGGCAAATCATAATAAAAAGGTAAACAAAAGAAAAGAAAAGCCAAGCCGCTGTCCACATCTGACAACTCAAGGTCAAAAGAGGCTAGTGGTTTCTGTCCGGTCTCTCTTCTCTTAGATCCAATTTCTCACCCACCCGACCTCCATAATTCCCAGTCAGCGGGACAAAGAACGTTGACTGGATGGTGGGTACCAGAAGAACAAACAGAGTGGCCTTAGAAGGAGTACGAGAACACTCCTTGGAGGTGAGGTGGTGAGAGTGGCCCATTTGCTCTGGACACGCAATCAGGAAAGACCACAGCTAGAGAAGGACACCATGGTTGTCAGGCAGAGGGTCAGCCTCAGGGAGGAGGCCTTCCTAGACACGGACTGGCACAGCCACAACCACAGACGCAAGCGCCCCCACGATCCTGCAGCTGGCCCGGGAGTTCACTCTGCCCTGGGTGAGGTTCCCCCCAGTCAAAGCCAACACAACAGCAGCCAACAACAGAAGGAGCTTCTATGTGCACAGTGTGGCTGCAGGGTCTCCGAAAGGAGCAGAAAGCGCATCTTCTTGAGTGTGTATCCCCAGAGCCCCAATGCAACCCCCCACCTGCGAGGCCCAGGATGACCCGTGGCCCGATCAGGGCACCTACCTCAAGATGAAGAGGTCCACGGTAGAGTTGCTGGCAATGGTGACGTAGGCCGTGACCACGTCTCCCTGCTTGACTGGCCTCGACGGCAGCCAGATGACCACATTGCTGTCCAGCCTCAGTTCGCTGAGCTGGGCGCTGTCCTGGGTCCGGTAAAGGCTGACGGTACCAATCCTGTGAAGGTGGGAGGTGGCTTCGCCCAGCCCGTCCTTCCCTGGCCGGATAGCATTGCCTTTCCTGAAGTCACCGCCAGCACAGCCCCCGCGCTCGGCCCCCGGCTGGATGGCGTAGTACAGCTCCACCGGGCTCCCCCCGGGCCGCTCGGCCGCCTTCTTCCTCCCGGCCACCACGGTGGGGGCGCCGAACCAGCCGGGCAGGAGCTCCAGCTTGGCCACGCACAGCCCCAGCGGGCCTCGCAGCTGGCAGCTGCCCCTCACCTCCCGGGTCTCGCGGAAAGCAAACACGCGCAGGCAGGGCAGCGTCTCCGAGGCCCCGTGGTCGTCCCAGTCCCGGCCCACGATGTAGAACAGAACCTGCACCTGCGGTCGGCTCAGGTAGACCCTGTCCCGCAGGATGTAGGCTTTCAGCTTCCAGTTGAAGCTAAACTTATTGGTTGGACCCAGTAGGTTTGAAGTCAACATCAAGTCCAGAGGCACAACCTTTTCCACTGAAAAGGGCCCATAGCTTGTGTTTAAAATTGGGGGCCACTTGGCCCTGTAGGTGAAGAAAGACTCTACTCTGCGTTGCAGACTGGAGTTACGCGTGAGGTCCTGGTTGGTTTCCTTGAGGAAGAAGGAGGTCTCTGCTCGGAGGACATGATAGCTCACAGGCAGATAGGGTGGCAGCGAGGAGACCCTCTGGAAGTCATCTGTGATGCCACGGCCCTCTATCACTAAAGGGGGGAAGGACAAAGAAGTCATCAGTACTGGGCTCCTCAGAAGCTATTAGCTCCATGAGCAACTTGAAAAAGGGGGAGAGAAATTCTGCACTTCACGAGGCTGGAATTTTCGTATTCCTTCTGGGATCAGCCAGTAAATGACCCTATGTGGTCTGCAAATTATATTCTCGAATTAGGTTGAAATGCATGAAATGGACATTTTTATAAGTGAATGGTGGTTGAATAGTTCAATTTCATAGAGTTCAACCTAACAGAAACTGTTAGCCAAGAGAGTAAAGTGGACATTTTTATTACTAATTGGTATGAGTCTAAAATGTATTTAATGGTACTGATGCATGAATAGATAAACACCAAGGGAACAGAATAAAGTACGTTGATCAACTGAAACATATATGGAAATTTAGTCTGTGGTAAGGAAGACATCACAAATCATGAGGCAAAGATGGGCTTTTTAACAAATGGTGCTAGGAGAACTGGTTATCCATTTTGAAATAAAGATGAAATTAGATCCATACCTCACACCATACACAAGAATAAACTTCAAATGGGTTGGTAATCTAACTGTAAGAAAAAGCCTTTTCTGCACTGGAACCAAATGTGGATGAATGCTTCTCTAACCTGAGCACAGGAAAAGCTTTCTGTGGCTCAAAATCCAAATGCAATGAAAAAACAAGGGATAAGTTTGCCTGTGAAAATATTTTCTTATTTGCTCGGCAAGAAGAAAAGACCAAAAACCCACAAGCAAAGGCAAAAGAAAAATGACAAATTTGGAGAAAGTATTTGCAATGTATGTATCATAAATAAAGGGCTGAAATCTCTAATAAACAGAGCTCTTGAAATTTGAGGAAAAAGGATGAAAACAACAACAAAACTTGAGGGAAGAATGGGAAAGCACATCAAGGACAATCATGAAAGATATGTTAAAAATGTCCGCAAATAAATGAAAAGATCAGGGGAAGACAGATGGGGACCCAGCCTCCCTTCTCACCTATCAACTTGGCAAAAATGACTAAGTACAACAACACACTGTTAGCAAGTTTGCAGGCAACAGACACCCTTGCCCACTGCACTGAGAACAAACAATGGCTCACCCTTCTGAAAGGCAATTTGGCCAGAGCTCATAAAATTACATATGCATTTGTCTTCAATTCAGAGATCCCATTTCTAGGAGTCTACCTTGAAGATACACCTCAGGTGATTCAAAACCACACATCATTCCTTGCTGCATTGTTCTTAACAGCAAAATAGTCTACATAAACTCCATGCCAATATACAGAACAGGTGAACAAACCACAGCAAACATAGTAAAACACAACAGAGCACTATCAGCAACCGAGAAGAATGGGGAAGACCTCCAGAGAAGGTTCCCAGACACGCTGGGACTGAGGGCCAAACAGCAAAGGCTCCATCTTACTGGCACCATCTGGCCTCTTCCTTCTTACCAAAAACAACAACAACAACAAAAAACTCACTGCCATTTAGTTGATTCAACTCATAGCGACCCCTCCTTGGGTTTCCGAGGTGGTATATCTAGGGAAGTAGATTGTCCAACCTTCCTTCTGAGAAGTGGCCAGTGGGTTTGAACCACCAGCCTTCTGGTTAGCAGTGAGATGCCTTAGGCACTATGCCAAAGTGCAGTGCCAACTATTCCACATGAGATGAAGAGGTCAAGCTGAATGAACATACCACCCTCTCTCCATAAGATGGGAGCCCTGCTCCGATGCCCTGGGTGCCTCTGGTCTACCACCAATGGGCTAGGCTGCAGCTGGATTTACCTCTCTGGGTAGCCAGCACAGGTGGTGATTCCACTGCGTGCCCTCCGCTCTCCAAGTGTATTCAGACCAGTCATCCCAAACTGCTCCTCACATGGCAACACCCAGCCTGAAGATGGGTCTCCTTGGCCCAGTATTTTAAATGTATGCATCAGAGCCCAGCTTCAGAACTGGGAAGCATCTGGATTTCATGACTGAATTATTCCCTGCTTTGAATTGTTTGTTGACACCGTATGTTTTCAGTAATCAAAAGCATGCAGAAATCAAGGGAAAAACTTATTTGAGGTAATAGGGATTTTGATACAATTATATGGGACACACATACCCCACGTGGACTCTGGTGGTAGGATTGGTGGGGCGAGGCCTGTTTATTCAGATTCATGCAGTTATGCAGGTCCCTGTCAGGTGGCAGCATGTACTATAACTGGGATATCAGCTTCCCAAGAAACCTGAAGGGCCAAAAATGTTGGTGGGTGATATACGTCCCACAGGCCATGCAAGCCTTACACAAGGAGGAAGTATCAACACTTAGACTTTATGCCCATCTGGTAACAACAAAGGTACTCAGTATCCTCGTGCCAGCTGTTATCCTACACCCAACACACACTGCTCAATGACCTGACCTCTTAGCCCTCAGGCTTGTTCAAGTTTGAGACTCCTGATTTAAAACCTTTCAGCCATTCAAGCCATTTACTCTCGGGGTGAGAAGTTCACCACTGAGGCAGGAAACAACAGAGAATCACCCTCCTCTTCCTGTCTTTCTTGATCCATTTTATACATCCATTTTATGCAGCTGGTAGGCTCCTGCCTGGGTGCCTGTTATCTAGGATTCCTTGTGGGATTTTATTTGCATGGTAGGGAGCTCCACCAACAACTCACTCTCCACTCCGTGCCTCTTTGATGATGAAGGTGCATGTGATTCAAGCCATGGTCTTGTCAATCTTGTTGTTGTTGTTGTTGTTGTTAAGTGCCGTCGAGTCGTTTCCGACTCATAGCAACCCCATGCACAGCAGAACGAAACACTGCCCGATCCCGCGCCAGCCCCACAATCCCTGCTATACTTGAGCCCATCATCGCAGCCACCGTGTCAATCCATCTCGTTGAAGGCCTCCCCCTCTTCCGTGGACCCTCCACCCTACCAAGCATGACATCCTTCTCCAGGGAATGGTCCCTTCTTACAACATGACCAAAATAGGTGAGACGAAGTCTGGCCATTCTTGCTTCCAAGGAGCATTCTGGCTGCACTTCCTCCAGGACAGATTGTTAGTTCTTTTAGCAGTCCATGGTACTTTCAGCATTCTTCACCAGCACCACAACTCAAAAGCATCAACTCTTCTTCGGTCTTCCTTATTCATTGTCCAGCTCTCACATGCATACCAGGTGATTGGAAATATCATGGCTTGTGTCAGGCACACCTTAGTCCTCAAGGAGATATCCTTGCTCCTCAGCACTTGAAACAGTTTCTTCGCAGTTGACTTTCCCAATGTCAATCTTGGACAATGAAAACAGAGGATAGAAGAATGGATGCATTCAAACTGTGATGTTGGTGAAAGTAGTGGATATACTGTGGACTGTCAGAAGAATGCATAAGGCAGTCAGAGAGGAAATATAGTCCAAACGCTCCTTAGAAGGGAGGGTGGGAGACTCTGGATCACTCACTCAGGGACGGCATTGGAAAAGGCCAATTGAGAGAAAAGGACGTCATAGCTGGTATGATGGTCAAGGCTGTGTGTCAACTTGGCTGGGCCACGATTCTCTCTCTGGTTTGGCACTTATGATGTAGTCCTCCCCATGATGAGATCTCATATAATGTAATCACCTCCATTATAAGATCTGTTATGAGCAACCAATCAGCTGAAAGGGAGTTATGAGGGGTGTGGCCTACAATCACCCAATATGGACACTCAAACAAAGCTCTCTGGCGTTTTGGCTCAGTCTGGACTCTATATCTGACTCATCATCTGACCTCCAGTTCTTCGGATCTGGGCCAGTGGCCTGCCTTACTGCCTGCTGATCTTGGGGTCGTCAGCCTCTATAGTCAGGAGAAGCCTCCGGCCTGATGTCTGACCCATAGACTTAGGACTTGCCAGCCTCTACAACCATGTGAGCCATGTCCTTGAGATCCATAATCAATCTCTCTCTGCATATCTATCTAAATCTGTGTCTCTGTGTCTCCACCTCTGTGTGTGTGTGTGTGTGTGTAAGCTTGACTGGTTCTGACTCTCTAGAGAACCTAGCCTAAGACAGCTGGTAAAGTAGAAGGTCAGTAAAATGGAAGGAAGCCCTCCAATAGGTTGGTTGTCACAACAGCTGTAACAGTGGACACACACATAACAGTGATCATGAACATGGCACAGGGCAAGCGTGTTTTGTTCTGTGATGGACCAGGTCACCATGAGTCAGAGCCAATCCAATAGCAAGAAACGGCAACCCACACTCCAGGGCTCAAGAGGTTAATGTGGCCCACATACTCCTCTGCAGCTCCCCAAAGCCCACCTTGTTGCAGTTGTTCTTCAAGGCAAGCTGAGGACACCCCAAGAAGCCTCCATTCATACACTGAGAGTAGATGAGGTTCCTTTCTCTCCTCCCCTCGCTCCAACCGGCACATGTTCCCGCCCCCCTCCCCCATGACAGCACACACTAGCTGTCTAGCTACAGGCTACGTCCTTCTCCCTGGAAGTTCTCTAGTCCTCCCCCGGCAGGGACATTGGCCAGCACATCAAAGCTGCCTTTGGTGCTCCAGCCAAACAGACTGATGTTGTGAAGATGCCTTTTCAAAGCCAACAACATTCTCCCTGTTCTCAGGCCAGAGGCCTTGTTCTGAGGTCACTAATTACCAGGCTACGTGTGCCCCTTTTTCTCTGGGGACATGCTGGCACTCCCGTTGAACTCGTTCCTTTCGGAACTGACTACTGCTCTTGTCCCAGTGACCTTGCCAAGGTCCAACATCCTAGAAAAGGTTCCTTCTGGCTGGATGTGTTTTAAAAAATCATTGACCATTTAGGAGACTTGTAGTACTGTGTTAAGAAAAAAAACCCAATGGACTAATTGCCACATGGTGCTGTTCTGTGGATGCATTCATCTTTCTCCAAAAAAGCTCTTAAGCCCCAAAGTGTAGAGATTTGGAGGCTTGTGTATTTGGAGGAGATCGTGGGACAAGGACTCAATGAGGAAGCCGGACACAGGATTCTAAGCCCATCTGTGGAGTGCAGCATTCCACCACGGGAAGCACCTGCCAAGACGCTTTCTTGTCCCGCTTCATTCTTCCTGCACAGGAGGACTCCCTTTTTCCTGTTGTCTTTTTGGTAAAAGGGGGGAAAAATCCTAAATGATGAATCTTTTGTTTTGAAGCAAGTGCAGCATTTATTTCCTAAAAGAGAAAGATGGAATGGGCTTTGACATCATGCTGCTCCTCTCTCACGACTCCTCTGTCATTCAAACAAGCTTTCTTTACCCTTTGCTTGGAGCAAAAAATGCCTTGCTCATACTTTCTTGCTGGACCTAGTTAAGGAGATAGGTAAGTAGGTAGGTAGGTAGGTAGGCGGACAGACATCAAGAATTTACTGAGCATAATAACATGTTTAGTTCTGCTCTACATCCTGGTTCACTGCAGAGTGCTTAAAAGCTTGCAAGCAGTCGTCCAAGGCACAACAGTTGGTCTTTATTTGCCTTCAGAAACAGAGGACGGGGAGTCAGGAATAGGAGGAGAAAATAGAATGTGTGGCTAATTGCCTCCATGAACAACCACCTCCTTTGCCACGAGACAAGAATTGGATGGTGACTGGATACCATTACTGAACATTTTGGTCAAAGATTCTATGGAAGAATCCTGATCAAAAGGGGGGAATTGTAGAACATATTTTCCAATTCTCATAGAATCCAGACCTTCTGGAGCCATGGAGACTGGACAAACTATTGCCCTAAGATGAAAAAGGAGTTTATTAAGCATGGGCAGATATATATGCATGACCCCAGACACAGCTCCCGGGAAACCAGATACCTATGCATGACCCCAGACACAGCTCCCCGGAAACCAGATACCTCCAACCTCGCATGCTGTTTCCTGAGCTCCCAATGCTCAGATACTACTTTCACAATGCTTGTCACATATGCATGCTAATTATTAATTATAACTTAATTGTTGTTGTTATATGCCAATTTAGCCATCATAAATTAAACAATAAGCTTATCAATTATTAATACATTTAGAATAATTTCTTGATGGTAATAACTTAATAATCGGGTTTCAAGAACCCTACTGTACATCTAAAGCCAAGGCCATATGTCCCAAATTGTTCCCTGCCAATGGCTGAAGCTTGCCATTCTTTTGTTGAGTAGGGAGATTATCAAGTGCAAGGTGCTAAAGATACAGCAACACCAGCATGAGGCTTTCTCCATGAAGAAATTAGAATAAAACAGAACTGACATTGCTTAGGAGATGGTGAGTTCCTGCTTATGGTGATGGGAAACCTGGCAATGCAGACGTGCACGTGAATGGTCCTATGGCCGAGTGCAGAGCCCCATCAGGCACTCATACAGCCTGTACATCGCCGCAGCCATGCAGACGTGCACGTGACGGTCCCGTGGTGGTGGGGAGAGCTCTACCACACACTCACACAGTCTACACCTCACTGTGAAATGTGAAAGTCATCTCACATTTCAGAAACCACTGATCCAGCAGATTACAGAGGCAGAGGGGATGACCAGCCTTTACAGTATCTTTTTCCTGTTTTCCCCATAAAACTGTGTCATCTGAGTGCTAGCAAACCATTCCATGGCTGCCATGATGCAGTGAGCACTGATGAACACCACCCTCTTGTCCCGAGTCCTCTGCTCAGTGTCTTCCAGAGAGACAGGACTGCGGGCTTCGAGCCATCTTGGTGGGTCTGAAGGAACACCCGGGCACAGTCTGCATCTGGTTTTCCAAGGCCGTGGCGAGGGAATGGCTGGCAGCAGCCCCTTGCATCCGGCCTGTCAGGGAGTTCATCTGCAGTCTCCCTTCTGATTTTACCCATTGCCTTTATCTGCACCTGTCTGTCAGGGCTGGGGATAGGGTACACTCCAACAGCTGCTCATCAGAGAACTACTGCAAAGTCATTCCCGGAAATTGAGTTTTTGAGATTCTGAGATAGTGGCCAAGGGAGATGTCCGTGTCACCTAACACAGACAGAGTAACACGGGAGGAAATGAACCCTTCACTAATCGAATGAACTCTCTGTATCAGGACGCTCCCTTTGGGATGTGTTGTCCAGGGATGGATCCTTAGAGTTGACTCTCTTTGAGCTGGAACCCGAGGATGGGTAGGAGCTCAGACCTTGAAAACAATGTGCTGACTGCAGTGAGTCAGTCACAGAGGGACTGACCTCGCTCACATGAACCATCACGTAAGCGGTAGCCAATTGTTCCACAGCCACCCTGCCACGGTGAGCAATGACGGACTCCCCTCTTTTCCTGCTTCATCTGTGCAACATCTCCAAGGCAGAGGGGAGTCTGGACTGTGAGTAACGGTCATTGACCTGAAACAAGGCCCTCGGAATATCGAGAATAGATAAATTATGTGTAAAGACCAAATACCTACAACAGGCAGGTAGGAAGAGACCAAATTTGAGTGGCCACCAGGGGTTTGAAGGAGCCCTGGTGGTACAGACAGAGAAGCTCTCAGCTGCTAAGCTAAGACCTGGTGGTTCAATCTACCCAGCAGCTCCAAATCTATCCCCATAAAGATTACAGCCTAGGGAACCCTATGAGGCAGTCCTACTCTGTCCCATTGGGTCACTGTGAGTCGGAATTGGCTGGACAGCACCTACCAATACCACCACATGGGGCAATGGGCTTTTGTTAAAATCAACCAAAAAAATCTGGAAACAGATAACAGTGATGGTTGAATAACATGATAAATACGATGAATGTCCCAGAACCATACATGTAAGTGTGTCTGAATGATAAGTTTTGGTCACGAATATATTTCAAAACTCAGTGCCACTGAGTCAGTTATGACTCACAGCAACCCCCATCGGGTTTCCAAGGCTGTCAATCTTTATGGAAGCAGACTGCCTTATCTTTCTTCCACAGAGCAAATGGTGGGTTCGAACCATTGACCTTTTGTTTAGCAGCCAAATGCCTTAAGCACTGTACCACCAAAGCTCCTACATACATATTCACTACAATAAAAATAAGTTTGAAAAAATCAGTGGAAGCAGGAAAAGGATTCCAGGTTGGATCAGCATGAGCGAAGGACTGATGGAGGGAAAGCACAGGTTTGAAATAGGCCATATGTGAAGTCAGTCACGAAGGTGGGGTGGCTGGCATTTGGTCTGAACACAAGATCCGAAGGTGCCCATAAGGTCCGGGGTCAAAGTGCTAGGACCAGAGTTCCTCTTCACTTGGATAAGAAAATAAATTAATCTTCCTGCAAACATCCTAAAGCATAAGTGAAATTACTCTTAGGGCATGTGTGAGGGCCGTGGACAATACAAGACGGGTCCTGCTCACAAAGGACTCTGGGAGAGCACCTGAGCCAGGAAGAAACACTAAACACCTGACTCCACAGTAATGTCAACTGGAGAAAAGCCACCATCCATCACAGATGAGCCATGTCTCCTCCTGGTCCCCTGCATACACCCCTTCTCATAAGCACTAGGTGTATAAACCCACACCCCACCCAGTGTGGCATGGCCCCTGTGACTTGGTGTACTGTGTCTGTTGTGGGAATCTTGGTGATGACCTCATCTGTCTGTAAGTTCCCTAATAAAACTAGATCTGATTAGCTTGTTTTTTTTTTTTTTTTAAATCCAGAATTAAGCTGTGTCCCTGGAACCACTCCTGTCACTGGTCCAGTGGGGTGTCAGTGTCCACATGCTTCCACAAAGAGTATCCAAGCCAGTGGTCCTCAAGGGAGGAGGGGGTGCCATCCCCCCAGGGAGACAATTGTCTGTATCTGGAGACATTTTGGTTCCCACGACTGGAATCTGGGAACTACTGGCATCTAAGGGGTTAAGGTCAAGGACGCTGCTAAGCATCTTATAAAGCACAGGACAGCCCCTACCACAAGGAATCACCTGTCTGAAAGTCCCAGAGTGCCAGATGGGGAACCCTGATTGAACTTGATTCACACAGAAATTAAGGGCCTGGCCAAGGTCCCAGAAGTAGAAAGAAACAGGAAGGATTTTAGCTAACACCCTTTCCAGTCCAGGAAAAGGGACCATACCCTGCCCATCAAGAACATTCCTGGAGGCAGATTAACTCCAACAGGGGGTCTCTGCCTGCCACTTACTGGAGATATATATATATATATATATATATACTTTTTTTGGAGGGGGAGAAAATATTTTAGACTCCAGGAGCTCTGGTGGCATAGTGCCTAAGGCACTTGACTGCTAACCAGAAGGCTGGTGTTTCAAACCCACGAGCCACTCCTTAGAAGGAAGGTTGGGCAATCTATTTCCATAGTGATACCACCTCGGAAACCCAAGGAGGGGTCACTATGAGTCAGATCAACGGCAGTGAGTGAGTATCTTAGACTCTTGAGCCTTAGAACCTCACCTTTGTAATGGTAATGATATTAAAACCACCTCACTTAAAGCAATAAGCAAAGTACTTGGAATATGGCAAGTGCTCAACAGGTAGAAGTCATTCTTGCTATCATCAGGAGCAGCAGCACCATCACCACTATTATCATCATCACCATCATTATCACCTTCACCACCACCACCAGCAGCATCCCCATCATCATCATCATCATCACCATCACCACATCACCACCACCACCGCCATAATCACCACCATCAACACCACCACCACCATCATCATCATAACCATCATCACCACCACCACCACCACCATCACCGCCACCACTGTCACCACCATCATCATAACCATCGTCACCACGACCACCACCACCATCACCATCATCACCATAACCATCACCACCACCACCACCACCACCATCACCGCCACCACTGTCACCACCATCATCATAACCATCATCACCACGACCACCACCACCATCACCATCATCATCATAACCATCACCACCACCACCACCACCATCACCAGCATCACCAGCATCACCACAACCACCACCACCATTATGACCATGACCACCACCACCATTATCATCACCACCACCACCATCACCACCATCACCACCACCACCACCACCATCACCACTACCACCATTGTCACCACCACCGTCACCATCACCACCACTTTTATCAATACCACCATCATCACCACCACCACCACCATCACCATGACCACCATCACTGCCACCACCATCACCATCATCATCACCATCATTATTTTAGTCACCACCACCACCACTGTCACCACCACCACCATTGTCATCACCATCATCACCATCATTATCATCTTAATCACCACCACCACCACCACCACCACGACTATCATCATTACCACCATCTCCACCACTGCCGTCACCATCACCACCACTGTCACCACCATTGTCATCACCAACACCATAATCATTCTTACTACTATTGCCATCATGTTGTTAAGTTACAGTAAGACAAAAAAGTTTCTAAGAACAAGAGACTATAGGAATGTGAAAGCAACCACAATAAGGGTGATAGCCTTATGTGACAAAAAAAAAAAAAAAAGGGTGATGTCCATCTGAGAAGAACCTGAAATGATGGATAGCGGACAGCTTTCATGATTTCCTGGGCAGATTCTGCAGGCGGCCTCTCCTGCTGGCCCCCAAGGTCTCTGACATCTGCAGAACCAAAAGTGGCCTGCTCCACATGCCTCAGGAAACCTGAGGGGGTTAGTATCCAGGGCCCTAGCTGACTGGAAACTCAAGCTGCTTGAGCATTTCAGGGTCTCGGCTCCCTGCTTGGGATTTACTAAGGTGCACCAGGCGCAGAGGGGCTCTGCCAACTCTGGCTCCTTGTTCTTCTTTCTTGGAACAAAACGCACCTTGATAAATGGATTATTTGCTTTCAAGGCCTCTGCTGAACACACCCCAAAGAGTCCCTGCTGAAATTACATAGTGCACTTTGCAGTTTCCTGGCAGCAAAATCTGCTGTAAGAGAGCAGGTGCTCACAATCCAGCAGAGCCCGTGGGGATCTCCCCGCTCAGCGCCCCGAGGCTCCACAATCACTCTCAGGTGCTCCAGGATCAGCCCTGGAAGCCAGCAAGGGAGCCATGCCTTTTGAAGACAAATGCTCCGAAACAGCCAGGCCCAGACTTCACCCGCATGAAAACGGTGCCCCGAGCAGGCCCAGGGAGCTGCTGGCCAGGCTGTGGTACAGCCCTAAAGTGGGGTGTTCCAACTCCCCTGCGTGTGGATTTCCTGCACTCCAGGTTGGCAGATGGCCGGCCAGGTGGCTATGGGGCCGACTCCTCCTCCTTTGTTCCTGAGCCCCTTGGACCCTGGAAACGTAGCCCAGAGCCCAGCTTTACAGTGGACCCCGACTTGCTCAAGCCAGGGCTTCTCCCCTGGAAGGATGGTGTGTGAGTCTCCATGGCCACTCTCACAGATTCCCACAAACTTGGTGGTTTCAAACAACA
The DNA here is from genome assembly GCF_000298275.1 of Orycteropus afer afer. Taxonomy (NCBI): domain Eukaryota; kingdom Metazoa; phylum Chordata; class Mammalia; order Tubulidentata; family Orycteropodidae; genus Orycteropus; species Orycteropus afer. The sequence goes on along the minus strand of NW_006922035.1, from coordinate 1,297,063 downwards.
CGAACTTACCCACAGCCGTGCCTGCGTCTAACATTACTTGGCCCACTTTCTTGGAGAATGATGTTTGGTTAGACAGATGGACAACCACCCATCCTCTAAGAAACGTGCAGGTCGCTTGTCATTGGATATGTAATACGTTCCTTTCTATCTGAAATTTTAACCAATGAATAAAAAAGGAGCGAGAAAATGTAATCCTGTCCAGTGACGAAAGCCGCTTCCAAACATTTCAATGATTCTGAGATCGTGTTAAATCTGTCCCACAGGGTGTCCAAGGTTGTCAGTCTTCACGGAAACAGACTGCCTCATTTGTGTCCCACAAAGCAGCTGGTCACATTTTTTTTAGAAAACCTCACAAATTCATTCTCTTAGAGAACTGGAGGTCACAAGGCTAAACTCGAGGTGTGGGCAGAACTGCAGCATTCCTTCAGCAGGTCAACCCCAACAGCGTCATTCCACACCTGTCCCCAGTAACTAGAGTCACTGGGTGGTGCAGACAGTTAATGGAAGGTTGGAGGTTTGAATCCACTCAGACGCACCTCTGGAGAGAAGTGTGGCCAATCCACTTCTAAAAACACCAGCCACTGACAGCCCCAGGAACTCAGTTCTGTTCTGACCCACATGGGCTTGCCAGCAGCTGGAACTGCCTCAATGGTAACTAGCAGCTGCTTAAGCCAGTGCCCAGGACAGCCCCCACCAAAATGGCAACCATGCTGGGACTGAGAAACCATCCAAAAACAAACCAAACTCACTGCCATAGAGTCGATTCCGACTCAGAGCAACCCCCACTGGGTTTCCAAGGCTGTAACTCTTCATGGAAGCGCACTGCCCCATCTTTCTTCTGCAGAGCTGCTGGTGAGTTTGAACCCCCAACCTTTATGATTAGCAGCCAAATGCCTTAACCACTACCCCACCAGAGCTCCTTTGAGAAAGCCTGGCCCAGGCCAATTTGGGCCAACGAGAAGGCGTGTGCTGGGGCTTCTGGGAAACAAGTACCCTCACTCTTAAGATGGCCACCAAAGCAAGTAAGGGACCAGGTTGTCGACTCATGCTTCCGCCATCTTGAAGGTACACAGGAGGTCCCCGGCAGACAAGTCAGCAGTGGGCTGGCCAAGTGGTGTTTAAGACAATGTAAACCAACAGGTGAAGCAGCCGGAATCCTCCCTTCTCCAGGTGTTCTCAGTTCTGTGACCCAGCAGACTCTCAATGTGCCAGAAGGCTTTCTCTTTTTTCAGCCCAAATTTAGATGATCCACCTCCGCTGTGTGTAAGCTCACGCTTTCTGACTCCAAAAGCCATGGAGAGCAGGGTTTGGCCACCTTTCTTTGCAAAGGGGCGGAGAGCGTTTTACCCTACTGGCATGTACCCAAACAATGCAATGCACTGCTGTCTAGTGGGACCCAACTCAGTGACTCCTCCTTGGGGTTCCGAAGCAGTTATCACTATGGAAGTAGATTGCCCAACCTTCCTTCTGGGGAGTGGTTTGCACATATCCAACTCTGCCATTGTAGCAGAAGGCAGCGACAGGCAGAACGCAGACAAAGCATGTGTGTGCCAATAAAACTTTATCTATAAACACCAGCCTCTGCATTTCATATAATTCTCACTGGTCAGAAAATAATCTTCTTCCTTTAATTTTTCCCCCAGTGGCTTAGAAATGTAAATAATACTCTTAGCTCGTGGGCCACGCAAAACCTTTGGCCCCTGGGCTGTAGTTTGCCCAAGCCCTGACGTACAGAGGCCCTTCTGCAAGCTCGTTGCATGCTGCGTGTCACGTCCTTGGTGTTTTCTTCAGTGCTCTTTACAATCCAAACAGTATTTCAGGTTTACCTTGTTGATCCGAACGTAAACATGCTCCACTGTGCCTCCAAAACAGTTGGAAAATGGAAGAGAAGAAAATAGATTGCTCAGATTCCGGCATCAGGAGGGATTCAGCGTTGCCTGATGTACACGTTTACGGCCGAATCCCGATCACCGCCTTTGCCGTGCATATAGCATATGGCTGGCGAATGTTCCACTGCGTCTATTCAGAGAGGGAGCATCCATTTATCACAGATGGTGGTATTATTTATGACGGAAACTTACACTCATCATGAGAGTCCCAATTATCTCAATTCATGTAAATAAAAAGGAACTGCATTCCTGCTCTTTACCACAGCTTTTTCCTCAAAAAATAAAGAGCTTATTTTTAATATAGTCCACATATTTTCTTTCCCACTAATTACAGATAATTTAAAAAGAAGAAAGAAAAGCTTCCCTATCTCCTCGAGCTGCCCACGTCTCTCCCCACATACGAGTCTCATTTGCTTGCTGGCTCACATCTGTGGTTTTGTTTGCTTACCTCAGTTTTGAGGATGATTGTATTAATGAGAGTCGTAGGGTAGACAGGGGAAAACGCTTTCCTGATGGTTGAATAAACAAAACAAAGCAGAAAGAAGCCAATGCGTCGGAAGATGAAAGCCATTTTCTCTTTCATCACACAGTCTTTGGCTCTCTGCATTGTGAAAAGAGAACGTTTAACCGAGCCTTCTGAGAGGCAGGGACTCAGAGGGAAGGGTTCTCAAGAGTCAAGGAAAATAAAGCCCCTTAGGTGGGAGGTGACGTCACGGCCTCCTGGAACGGGCCCTATCAGGAGAGGATGAGGACCACAGCCACAGCCACAGGCGTGGGTCCCGCCACTGAGACTTCCCACAACTCTGTGTGCTTGGGAAGGGTCACAGCCTCCAAACCCCAGAGCAGGTTCTACCCGGAGACGCACAGGGCCATACGGCGAGTCCACCGACGGCCACTAGCAGCGAGCACGGGTGCTAGGACTTCTGATGTTCCCATTTTATACTGAGGAAGGTGAGGCCCACAGAGGGGATGGCTGAGCAAACTGCACAAGGCCAGGCCGCCAGAATACCAGGTGGGATTTGGACACAGAGCCCAGGTACTCATCTCTGGGCTGTTCTGATTAAGAAAATGTGCTTGGTTTGCACCCGCAGCTTACACCTGGCTTGGTAAACGTAATGATAAAGATAATATTATCATCTAGCGGTTTTAGGAGGAGACTTGGTGGCACAAAAATGAAGCCCTTGGCTGTTAAAAGAAAGGCTGGCAGTTTGGATCCACCCAGGCTCCATGGGAGAGAGACCTGGCAACCCACCCCTTAGAGATTACAGCCTAGAAAATCCTGTGGGGTAGGTCCGCTCTGTTGCGTGGGGTCATTACGAGTCCAGGTTGGCTCCGTGGGACCCAGCAACAACAGTCGTGCAAGTCTGCAGAAGCGTCCAAGCAAAGTCAACGGTGAGGAACAGGCAAGAGACACCAATTACCAACTGGTTGGTCCAGCTGCCTAACTCATGACAACTCCATGTGTGTCAGAGGCGAGCTGTGCTCCACGGGGTTTCCAAGGGCTCATTTTTTGGAAGCAGACCACCAGGCCTTTCTTGCAAGGTGCCTCAGGTGGACTAGAACCTCCAACCTTTTGGTTAACAGCCGAATGTGTTAAGATCCTACCCCTGGATCCAACAGTGCCTGAAGCCAGACTGTGTGTACCTGTTTTCCCTTGTCAATTTAATCCAGTCTGTGACGGGCTTCTGGTCACTTGGAACTCACTGATACTCCACATCCTAATCTGTTTGTTTGTTTTCATTGACAAACCCACTGAGCTTACCACTGTTCTCACTGAACATTGCAGACACCAACCTTGGCCTTAGTGTTAATCTCAAAAATAAAGAAATAGGAGACTGTGTGAGGAACAATCTTTGTTCAATGAACATGAACTGACAGGCTTCCCCCGTCCCGTGCTACCTGGCCTAGGAAATACCGTGTCCCATGTTGGTCACTGTCACAGTATTTCCAGCTTTTCCATTGTGCTGTTACACACTGCATGGACCACAGTCTAGTGTCAACACCCCTTGTATGTGCCCTGGGAAATGAAAGTATTCACCGGGCTTGCTCTGTGACGGGCGAGATTCGCGTTTCACGGTGACCCGGAGCTGAGCCCTGCTCGCACGCGGGTAAATCACATGTCTATGCGTGGAGCCCCTGGGTGGCTCTAACCATTGACATGCTCTGCTGCTGACCGAAAGGCTGCAGGTGTGAGTCCTTCCAGAGGCACCTTGGAAGAAAAGCCTGAGGACTGACTTCTGAAAAAACAGCCTTGAAAACCGTCTGGGCACAGTTCTGTGACAAGCACGGGCTCACCATGAGTCGGAGGCAAGTCACAGGCCCCTGATTTTCATCAGGCTGTAGGCCCAAGGCGGGGAGAGAAGGCCAGAGATCAGCAGTGAAAGGGAAGATGGGAAGAAATAACCAGGTATATATGACACCACAGGAGAAATAAGACGTGCAGCCTCCTAACAGTGTCATACTGTCAACGGGGTCGTGCGATCAGGGCAGAAAAGGGCAGGGCTGCGGGGCTGGCCAGGCGGCAGGGAGGAGGTGTTGCACCAGGCAGGTCTCACCAAGGCGGTGGGAGCAAGCTGTCTCTGTGGGGCTCGGCGTGTTACCTAGCACTCGTGGTATTTTGAAGGCCAGCCCATAGCGATAATGAAAAGCAGGCCCCTTTCAGTCAGTTTGATGACTGTTTTTGAATTTCCTGCAGTAAACAGATGCCTGCGCCGGGCACTTCCCGGGGCTGGGCTTGGAGGCCACTGGAGTTTGCATCTTCTTCTGGAAACCAGCAAACCCAACCAGGCCAGTATGAGGACAGTGCCTGAGTACCCCGAGCCGGGTGAACACGGTCGGCTGGTGCTGACTCGCTGATCTGTAGTAAGCAACTTCCCATGTTGTCCCCACATCAGAGTTTGTTTCTAGGCACAGCGGGCACCTCCCGCTCCCAACCCCACGGGCCCTTCCTACAGAATCAAGGCCTCCTCACGCTTACAGTGCTGGCAGTGATAGAGAACGCAGGAAGCTTGGTAAGCACGGACTTCCTCGTGCTTTCCCACCGACCTGCAGGGAACAGGCTGCATGGGCTTTACCACATACGCTTTGTGGCTAATCCGCTCTGCACGAGGAGGAGAGAAGAGTGCTGGTGGGGCTCCATCCGGGCTCTGCCTGGGGCCGAAGCCTTCAGCCGCAGAGCTCGGCGGACAGCCCAGAGGGGCTGTGGGGAGGGAAAAGGAGGCTCCCCCCACCTCGGGGAGGGCACCGAGCTGGCCTGGGCCCAGACGAGCAGAGTTTCCTCCCACTGCGAGAGCGGTCTCACTGGTGAGGTATCCCAGCAGGGAGGGCATCTTCTTAGGACCCGTCCACGTCTGCAATGTGTCTGTCCACTCCCCCAGCCCTCGTGTGTCAGTGAGGTGGCCTGTGTGGGCTTGCGTGCTGCCTTCATGCTGGAAGCTATGTCCCTGGAATATTCCAGCAGGGTCACCCCTGGGAAACTCGTTTCAGCAGAGCTTTCCGACAAAGACGGACGGGTGACCTACCAGAAAGGCCTGGTGACCTACTTCCCCAAAACAGCCACTGGAAAACTTGTGGGTCACAGCAGAACCCTGGCCAATGTCATGCGGGAAGACGAGCCCCCGAGGTCAGCAGGCGTGTGAGAGCCGGTGTCTGCAGCCCCGAGTCAAACATGCCAACAGCGGTGAAGGAGACGCAGGACCAAAGACTGTGTTCTGGTCTGTCCTGTCGTACAGTTACAGAGCCATCATTATTGGGTACGTGTGGCCTCCAACAGTGACGAGCCCCTCCTTGCCTGACTGCAGGGGGTGTGGGGGGTCGTGTGTCATTCTCAATTTTGTGTTGAGGAAGGTTCTGTTCTGGGGGTTCTTTTGGGCTTGGCTCCCTAAGCAGCTGGAAGACTTGTTCTCGGAGCTGTTCGCCGAGTAATCTTCTCAGGGTCCAGTGTGGAGGCAGGGAATGACAGGCTGCACTCTGGGTGCAGATGCCACCTTAGATTCAAAATCCAGTGTGAGCCTCAGACCTTAGCCTAGCCCCATCTCATGTCGGGAGTCCTACATTAATTTGGGGTGCTCTTACTCAGGAGCCATCTGCCGACACCTCCGTTTCGGACTTCTGGCTTCCAGTACTGTGAAGGACTAAAACTGAGCTGTAAGCCATGAGCTTACGGCCATTTGCTAGGGCAGCTGTGGAAGCAAAGGCCTCACGAGAGCCCATCACTTGTGTACAGGCAGACCAAGCCAAGGCGCCCGGGGCAGTACTGTTTGTAACTGCACAAAACAGAAAAGGATACAAACGCCCACAGTAGAGAGCGACTACGTCCACTGCCGCGGAGTAGATGCTGCACTGTGTCACAGAGATCTGAGAATACACAGGGACTCGAGACGGAGGCAAGACCCCAGCTAAGGGGACAGCTCTGGGGCCAGTCCACCCAGGTGCTATTCCCAGGTTTACCAGAGGAGAACTGGACCCCACAGCATTTTCAGGGGATGGTTTTTCCTAAGTAGGTCACCAGGCCTTTCGTGTGTAGCACCGCTCGGTGGATTTGAACCCCTGATGTTTTGGTTAGCGGCTAAGCACATTTACTGTTTGCACCACCCAGGGCCTGAAACCCCACCAGAGTCCTCAAGAGTATGCAAGCAGGGGGCATCTGTGAACCTGCACACATCCCCTCCAGAGACCCCTGCCCATGGTTGTTGAGAGTACACCTCGAGGGGCCTGAGGCAGACTGGAGCAGAGCTTGGCATGTGTTCTCTGAAATGTGCAGATAGTGGACGTTTCAGGCATTGTGGCCAAGAGGCAAAACCAAGGGTATTGTGTAAACACTTACATAACTGTTCACACTGGAGCAGAGCTTGGCATGTTTTCTCTGAAATGTGCAGATAGTGGATGTTTCAGGCATTGTGGCCAAGAGGCAAAACCAAGGGTATTGTGTAAACACTTACATAACTGTTCACAAAGCAGCCACTGAAATCGTGAGCCCTCTTTTGAGCTCGCAGGCCACCCAAAGTCAGATGGTAGGGCCGCAGTTTTCCAGCCCCTGCTGGAGAGTCTGGTGTGGGCCCCTGAAGCCTGGCTCCCTGGGCTTGAATCTTGTCTCTGCTGCTTAACAGCCGTGTGACTGAACACAATGGATCTGATGACTTCCTGCCTCAGTTTTCTTATCTGTAACATGGGCAACAGTAGTAATAGATTCCTCCCTGCTAAGGCAGCACCAGGGATGACACGCATCAATGCATGCAAAACGGTGGAAACAGTCTGACGGACAGGAAGGGGCCACGCAGGCCAACAATGATGTTCCCTCCTCATGGCCAGCACACAAACCAGAGTGACTTGATCTTTTTTGGGAGCTTGGGTCCTTTGGGGAAGCTCATAAACATTAAAGATGCCTTTCCTAATGGAGGGGAACCCTGGGGGCACAGTGGTTAAGGCACTCAAGTGCTAAGCAAAAGCTTGGTGGTTTGAATCCACCAGCTGCTCTGTGGGAGAAAGATTAGGCAGTCTGCTTCTGTAAAGATTACAGCCTTGGAAACGGTATCAGGCAGTTCCACTCTGCCCTCTAGGGGCACTGTGGGTCGGAATAGACTCCACGGCATTGGGTGTGGCTTGGGCTTTGATTCTATAAATATTAACAGCCTTGGCAAATAGATGACTCCAAAGTCATAGTGGGACACTTTAATACACCACTTTCAATGAAAGATAGAGCAACTGCAAAGAAACTCAACAAAGATGCAGAAGAGCTAAACAATACAATCCACCAACTTGACCTTATAGACAGCTACAGAGTACTTCACCCAACAACAGCACAACATACATTCTTTTCCTGTGCACATGGAACATTCTCCATGATAGACCACAAACCATATGTTAGACCATAAAGCAAGCGTCAATAAATTTAAAAACAAATACTACAAAGCATCTTCTCAGATCATAAAGCTATCAAATTAGAAATCAACAATAGGAAGATAAATAGAAAAAGAGCAAACACATGGAAACTGAACAACACCCTCTTTAAGAAAGACTGGGTAAGAGAAGAAATGAAAAATGAAATAAAAAAATCCTTGAATCAAATGAGAATGAAAACAGAACATACGAAAATCTTTGGGACACAGCAAAAGCAGTGATCAGAGGCCAATTTATAGTAATAAATGCACACATCAAAAAAGAACAAAGAGCCAAAATCAACATTTTAAAGCAACATCTCCAACAATTAGAAAAAGAACAGCAAGAAAAGCCAACAGTCAACAGAAGAAAGTAAATAATAAAGATTCAAGCAGCAATCAATGAAACACAAAATAGAAGGACAATAGAAAAAAATCAACAAGACTAGAAGTTGGTTTTTTTAAAAGATTAATAGAATTGGCAAACCACTGACAAATTTAACAAAGGAAAAGAGGGAGAGAATACAAATAACATGAATAAGAAATGAAATGGATGGCATCACAACAGAACCAACTGAAATAAAAAGAACAGTATTGGGATACTATGAAGAAGTGTACTCCAACAAATTTGAAAATCTGGAAGAAATGGACCTATTTCTAGAAACACACCACTTACCTCAACTAACACAGACTGATGTGAAATAGTTGAACAGATCCATAACAAAAGAAGAAATTGAACAGGGCATAAAAAAAAATTACCAACAACAAAAAAAGTCCTGGCCCAGATGGTTTCACTGGAGAATTCTACCAAACATTCACAGAAGAACTGATACCAATCCTACTCAAATTATTCCAAAACATACAAAAGGATGGAATCCTCCCTAACTCATTTTATGAAGCAAGCATAGCCTTGATACCAAAACTAGGCAAAGACATCACTCAAAAGGAAAACTACAGACTAATATCCCTCATGAACATAGATGCAAAAATCTTCAACAAAATCCTAGCCAATAGACTTCAACAACTTATCAAGAAAATCATTCATTATGACCAAGTGGGGTTCATATCAGGTATGCAAGGATGGCTCAACATTAGAAAAACAATCAACATCATCCACCACATAAATAAAACAAAGCAAAAGAACAACATGATCATATCAATTGATGCAGAAAAGGCATTTGATAAAATCCAACACCCATTCCTGA
>NW_006922035.1:1284615-1286583 GCF_000298275.1 Orycteropus afer afer | reverse complement strand
GGCGGTTCAAACCCACCAGCCACTCCTCAGAAGGAAGATGGGGCAATCTACTTCCGTAGTGATACTGCCTCGGAAACCAAAGGAGGGGTCGCTATAAGTCGGGTCCGACTCGACGGCACATAACAACAACAACAACAACAACAACAAAATATGGCATAAATAGACTATAAAGCATAACTCAAAATGCACAAACTGCAGAAGAGAAATTAGATGAATGGGACTTTCTAAAAATTAAATTGTTATGTGCTTCCAAAGACTTCTCCAGAAGGGTCAAAAGAGAAGCTATAGGTTGGGGAAACAATGTTTGGCAATGACATATCCAACAAGGGACTTATCTCTAGAATTTATAGAAAATTCCAACATCTCAATAACAAAAAGACAAATAATCCAATTAAAAAATGGGCAGAAGACATGAATAGACACTTCACCAAGGAGGCTATTCAGGTGGTCAACAAACATATGAAGAAATGCTCACGATCATTAGCCATTAGAGAGATGCAAATAAAAACAACAATGAGATACCATCTTGCCCCAGCACTAGTATCAAAGTTCAACAAGACAGAAAATAATAAGTGCTGGCAAGGATGCAGAGAGATTGGGACTTTCATACACTGCTGATGGGACTGTCAAATGATACAACCACTGTGGAAAGCAGTATGACGATTCCTTAAAAAGTTGGAATTAGAAATACCATTTAACCCAGCCATCCCATTACTAGGTATATAGCCAAAAGAAGGGAGAGCCATGATAAGAACAGATATATGCACACCCATGTTCATCACAGCACTATTTACAATAGCAAAAAGTTGGAAACAACCTAGGTGTCCATCAACTGAGGAGTGGATAACCAAACTATGGTACATACACACAATGGAATACTATGCAACCCTAAAGAATTATGTAGAATCTGCAAAACATCATGTAACATGGATGAACTTAGAGGACATTATGCTGAGTGAAGTAAGTCAATCACAGAAGGACCAATATTGTCTTAGTCCATTATTGTAAAAACTCAAGGAAAGGTTTATATATGGAAGAAAACTTTCTTTGTTGGTTACCAGGGGTGGGAGGGGAGGGGAGGGAACACTGTTAGATAGGTAGAGATAAGTATTGATTTGGGTGAAGAGAAGGGCAATGTACCAAATGTGAGTGACCAACATGGTGGCATTGAGGAAGAGGAAGAGAGGCACATGGGAGGTACAGACAACAAAGATGAACCCTTTTGCACATACAGTACTGTGTTGTCAGTGAAGGCAAACATGGCTATACAGATGGATAGACAGGTGGACGGGCTGAATTATTAGGTATGTCTATGAAGGAAGGAGTGTGCTCAAGACCATGTATAGTGTTGGCAGACAATGTTTCTACAAGTGTATTTGTATGTTCTAGAAGAATTCCCAAGTGTATAGTAGAGCTGACAATGTACAAGTTTGTAGTCACTTCTTGGCCCCAGCGAGCTACCCAGAGGGAGTGAGTAGTTGGACCCGTGGGTTTGGGACACAGGGACATCAAGCTCAATTGGCATAACATAATAAACAAAACATTGTTCCACATCCTACTTTGGTGAATAGCGACTGGGATCTTAAAAGCTTGCAAGATTTAAAGGCCATGTAGATGCAAGGATGGGTCTCTCCTCATCCAGAGCAAAGAAGAATGAAGAAAACCAAAGATTCATGGAAACAAGTAGTCCTAGCGACCGGTACACCATGTGATCCTCAGCCTATATGACTATGAGACCAGAGGAACTAGATGGTGCCTGGCTAGCACTGTCAAGCAGTTGGAGGGGGACCTATGTAGGAGATCCTAGATAGAGAGGGAGAACAATGTGGAAAAAAATTCAAAATCATTTAAAAATGATCCTGCGGGCTTGGGACCATAGTCGCAGGGGACATCAAACTCAATTGGCATAACATACTATACAAAACATTGTTCCACCTACTACTTTGGCGAGTAGCAACTGGGACCTTA
>NW_006922035.1:1275722-1283916 GCF_000298275.1 Orycteropus afer afer | reverse complement strand
ATAGAGCCTGGTGGAACCACTGAGACTATGGCCCCTAGCTGCCCTTCAGGATTGGAATTGAAGCCACTCCTGTGGCTTCCAGCCAAGCAAAAGACAGGCATAGGTGAACATTTACATTAGGTAGATACACTCCTTGGAGAGATCAATCATGGGAGAATAGAAGGGCTGTATATGCACAGGGAGACAGCTCAGGGGGCAGGAGTGCATGGAGGGAAGGGAAGAGGTGACTATCGGGAGGAAGTGGGAGAGGAACTGTTGCATTGTGGGAAATTGCAGTCAATGTCATGAGACAAAGTGTATGTGAGCTGCTGTATGGAAACTGAATTTGCTCTGTAAACTTCCACCCAAATCACAATTAAAAAAGAAAAGAAAAGAAAAGAAAAGAAAAAAAGGTAAGGATTACAGCCTTAGAAACCATATCAAACAGTTCTGCTCTGTCCTATAAGGTTGCTATGAATCAGAATTGACTCCGTGGTAGTGGGTTTTCCTAAAGGAAAACTGATGTGCCCATTAACATATATCTGAACAAAATTCCAGGGTTCAGGAACTGCCTCCTTAATCCTGTCACAGTGGACCTCTGCTTCTGAGGGCTGTGGCCCTATCCCACAATCAAGGCTGAGTAAGTTCGTGGAGAAATAATGAGAAGGGCCGCTGACTTTTCCCAAAGGGTCGAGTGTCGGGCCAGCCAGCTGTGCCAGATACCTGACAGCAGAGGCAGGAGTGGGGTCAGAGCTGGGACCGGAGCCGGGGTTTCCAAACGATGCCACAGGCGTGTCAGCCTCACCTGTGGGAGGGAGGGCTGGCTATGGCAGCCTTGCCCCAGACCCCCTGCCACACAGCCCGGGACCAGGTAGAGAATCTGCATCTCCGTCTAGTTCCCAAGGATTTCATTTTCTTGGATCCACAATCAATGCCCACGGAAACAGCAGTCAAGAAATCAAACAATGGATTGCAGTGGGCAAATCTGCTGCAATAGACCTCCTTAAAGCGTTAAAAAGTCACTGTGAAGACTCAGGTGCACCTGGACTGAGCCATGGTGTTTCCAATCACCTCATAGGCACACAGAAGGTAGGCAGTGAGCACGGAGGACTGAAGAGGAATGGATGCCTTTCAATTGCGGTGGGGACAGAGAATGTGAAATACACCACAGACAGCCAGAGGAACGAACAAACCAGTGTCGGAGAAGCCAGAATGCTGCTTAGAAGAGAGGATGGTGAGACTGTCTCACGCACTTTGGACCTGTTATCACGAGGGGCCGGTCCCTGGAGAAGAGCCCCGTGTGCTAAACAGAGGGTCAGGGAAAAAGAGGAGGGCCCTCTATGAGATGTGTGGACCCACCGGCTGCAGAATGGGCTGAAACACCGCAAGGCCTGTGGGGACGGCGGCGCAGTACCTGGCAGTGTTTTGTTCTGTGCTCTGCAGGTCGCAGAGTCAGGACCTAGCAACGACGTCATCGGGTTCCCAGGAGTCCCTGGGTGGCTCAACGGTTAAGCGCTGGGCTACTAAGCCAAAGGCTGGTGGTTCAAACCCAGAGGCACCTGGGAGCCAGGCCTGGTGACGTGCCTCCCGGAGGTCACAGCCGTTGGCAGCCCTGTGGAGCACAGCTGCACCGTGCGCACGTGGGTCGCCACGAGTCTGAGTGCACTCCGCGGCAATGGCTGGTCTCCTTCCAGGTGCTGCCAATGCTGCTGGCCCCGTGACCCCGCGTGGGGAGCCAGCGTTCCCAAGCAGCAGCCCCTGCTCACCATGGGCTGCCCAAGCCCATGACGTGGACAGGACGCGGCTCCTTCCAAGCAGCCAGGCGGCGCGCTCTGCTCTCCCCTTCCTCTGCATGGCCACCACTGGCCTTCACCCTCATCCTGGGAACAGCCACAGCCTCTACCTGGGACCCCTGCTTCCCTCTTCCACCCATTCAGCATCCAGACCCTGTATCGGGCCACGTCCTCTTGACCTCAAACCCTGTGGGGCAGGGGGAATAGGGCCCTGAAGATGCACCGGTCCTCACCCCAGAACCCGGGAATACGGCACACGGTGAAGGAGCATTCAGGGTGCAGATGGAGGCAAGGCCGCCAATGAGCAGACGTGGCCTGCGGAGGCCATCCTGGATCCGCTGATCCAGGCCAGCGTAATCCCAGTGTCCTTCAAAGTGACTCAGGGAGGCAGAGAGCGTAGGCACAGGGAGATGGGACTAGAGCAGCTCCGCGGCTGGCTCTGACGATGGAGGGGCCACAGATCGAGGAATGCGGGCGGCCTCAGGAGCTGGAAAGGCCTCCGGAGGAACCTCCCGGCCTCCCTGCTAACATCGTATTATGACTCGGTTGTAAACACCTGGCATCTGCCTGGTGTTTGCTTCTGTGAAGTCATTTCCCACTCATGGTGACTCCATGTGTCCAGAGCATAACTGCTCCACAGTGTGACTTTCGGAAACACATCAGCAGGCCTGCCTTCCCAGGCACCTCTGTTGGGTCTGACACGCTAACGTTGGCCAGCAATGCAGCACTCAACCCTTTGCACCCAGGCACTGCTCTTGTCCGCATCTGGACTTTGGCCCAGTAAGGCTGTGAGGTCAGAAACGTGTACTGGTTTAGGTCAAGGACACTGTGGCCACCTGTCACAGCACCCACAGGAAACCAATCACCCGCCAGCAGCCTGTCTTTGCAGTCAGGCTGAAATCTAGGTGCGGCCGCGCCTACGTGATCAGCTTGAGTCAGTCGCCTGCTCAGCCCGGCCCCACGACACACATGGACAGTGTCCCCACAGCTTCAGGGCACTGGCTGTCTTGGAAGCTGCTCTGTTTCACGTCTAGCCTCCCCAGTGCCCCTTGGCTTAACCACCTTGCTAGTTTATCCTGCAGGGAACACCACGTTCTACTAGACCAAAGCCAGAGTGACAACCAGCTCAGACCAGTTTGGGGCAGTGGACATGAGCACTGGGAAAAACAGAACGATGCTTCTGCGAGCCAGCCTCTCGCCCTCTGCCTCAGCCCTGTCGGCTGATGACAGGAAGTGCACTGCATTACAAATGGACTGTCCCCAGAAACCAAGGTGCACAGAACTGCAGCCCGTCCCCGGCCAGTTGCACGCGAATTCCTGGAGTGTCTGAGCACGTGCAACTTACCCTTCTCGAACCCCACAAAAGCTGCACCCCAACTCCTGCCCAGCAATCAGGCCTGAGGAGCTGCCTCCTAACTACTCCCCGGTGCCTGGTAATACGCCCCTTTCTCTTCCATCACAATCTGGTGCGTTCCATCTCCTGGCCGTACAGAGCCCTGGGCGGGGACCCACTTGGTCTGTTACACCCTCACCATCCTCGGCCGGCACCTGTGTACCAAGCGCCGACCGTGTGTGGCACCGTTGGGTGCCGGTGATACCTCAGGAAACTGAACAAACTCCCTGCAGCTATGGTGCTTCCAGGCCGAGGGAGCAAATGAGAGACAAACACATGCAGGTGGGGGCGACACGTGCTGGGGGGAAAGCACCCTTCCCGGCCATCCCAGCCATGGCAGCCCTGCCCTTTCCCAGGTCCCCAGCAGGCACCCCATTTCACGGCCTGCCGGCTCTCATCTGTGTCTCCTTTGCTTAAGAGTCCCTGGAGGTGCCAGGGGTTCATGGGCTCAGCTGCTAACTGAAAGGTTGCAGGTTCGGGTCTAGCCAGAGAAACCCTGGAAGAAAGGCCTGTAATCGAGCCACGGTATCAGCCTGTGGAGCACATTCCACTCTGGGTCCCATGAGTTGGAATCAGCTTCACAGGAAATGTTTCTATTCCTCCCCGACTTCGTGTCTCTCTCCTCCCACTAGACCAAGGCCACGAGAGACAGGCTTTACGTCCACCTCTCTAGCACCCAGCTAGTACCCGAACACTGGAGTGTTCAACCAGGACTTGATGAATGAATGAGCGGGCAAGTGAATGCAGTGTGTCAGTCAGTGCCCTGCCGTCCCCTCTCCCCGGGGCCCTGGAGCCTGACACACTCACAGTGCTGCCCGCCTCCTGCAAACTGGCTGTGAGGAATGTGTTCAGACAGCTGCCACTGCTCCCCTCGGGGAAGCGAGAAACAACATTCTGTCCAAAGTGGACACAAGATACTCCCCAGTCCGAGTTACTGTGGCAGACCCAGGCCCACAACACGGACACCAGACTCATGGAGGAGCCTGTCGTCGGGCGTCTGTGCTGTGGGGCGGCCACGCCTGGTGGCCTCCAGGTGGTGGCCTGCAGAGTGGCTGGCCGGCAGCCCTACCAGGTTCAGGGTGTCCTAAAAAGGGCTCTCGGGCCAGCAGCACTGCTTCCTGCCACAGAGATCCGCCCAGTCCACTAGCCGGGGCCAGGAGCTCAGATTCAGGGCAGCCTTCTCCAGAGCAGAGTGCAATATGGGCAGGCGGACTCAGGTCTGTTATTTCACTGCAGAGTGCTTAAAACAAAGACAAGGGAGGGAAGGAAGGAGGGAAAGAGAGACAGACAGACTGACTGAGGAGAGAGGAGGGTGGGAGAAGGAAGCAGGTTAAAGGGTGGCGAGAGAGGGAGATGCCTCCCCTGCCCCAGAGTGGAGAGAGTCCTGCCCACCGGTAAATGGAGGTCCTAGAAGGGGCCTAGGAAGGGGCTAGAGTCCACGCTGCGGCCGATTCAATGGACGGCCCACCAAGCAGCTGATCAGTGATACACAGCCTGCAACGGACATGCCTTCCTGTCTGAAAGGATGCTAGGACCACCCCTGGGAGCCAGCCAGGGCCAAGCACTTCTGAACTTGCTGCCGCTCTCTCCGGACTGCAGGCCAGCTCTCTGCAAAAGCCAGGCAAGAGATGGAAGCCACAGCCCAGGCTGGGAGGAGGGGTTGGAAGATGGGGCCTGATTTCACCACTCACTGGAGGAGCAAACCCCACCCACAAGCCCTCCTTACCCACTGGGGCAATCAACGCTGAACCCGATGTCCCTCCCGAGTGACTGCTGCAGTGTGACAAATCATGCCCTGGAGGTGCTGGTGAGGTGGCAAGCCAAAGGCCTGCAGGTCCTTTCCTCTGTAAGGTTTTAACATCTTAACTTTCTAAAGGAGCTCCCTCAAAGACACCCACACCCTTTAACAGACAGGCATTTGCCTGCCCTCAGCTCCCCTCGATGTCCAAAGAAATGTAGCCTTCGTTTCACCATCTTTGAATGTTAAGCTCACTTTTCTTGTAAATATACAGATAAAGATGAGCTTTATCAACAAATCAAGTTTTCATGATTTACATGCTGTTGTAGGGTCTGACTCATAGCGACCCCAGCACCGCCCGGTCCTGTGACATCCTCACAATCACTGCTACGTCCAGCCCCTTGGTACCATCACTGTGTCCATCCCTCTCCTTGAGGGTCTCCCTGGTTTTCGCTGACCCTCTACTTGACCAAGCAGGCCTCCTCCTGCAGGGACTGGTCCCTCCTGACATACGACCGAAGTGTGAGGGCACATTCTCTGTCCTCACTTCCCAGGACCACTCTGGCTGCTCTTCCTCCAGGACAAACTTTATGAAACAGATTGAGATCCCGGGACAGATGAATAAAGAAAAACTAAATGGCAGCTGTGAAAACAAAAACCAGAACCTCGCTCCAGCTCCGGGGAGGCTCAGCTTCTGGGCCATGGAATCATCACTCAAGTCCCCCAAGCCAGGGACTAACAGAAAACGTGAGGACAGACTGCAGTGACCAGGCTCATTCTGCTTTGAATAATGGACACCCTGACATCTGACCTTTGCCATAGGGCCTGTGCCCGAAATGGAGGTCCTTCAAAGGTCCTGACCCTACTTCACTTGACAGAAACCAAACAGTGGAGTCCTTCCTTCCTAAGGCCAGGGGACAAACGCCACTCTTGAACCAGAAGACGAGTCCACACCCAATCACTGGTCTGCACACAGACGCCCTCCAGACCACAGACAATCACAGGCCGGCTCTTATGTCTTCTGGACACTGAAACCAACCAGCTTCTGTGCAGGCGAGTCAACTCCTGGCAACCCCATGAGTGTCAGCAGAACTGTGGCCCAGAGGGTTTGCAGCGGCTGAGTTTTTAAAGTGGACCGACAAACTTTTCTTCCAGGGTGCGTCTCAGTGGACTTGTTACCTTTCAGCCAGAGGCTAAGCGTGTTGACTACTTGTACCACTCAGGAGCTCCGGAACCAATGTCCGTCGCTCGTTTCGAATTCATGGCACCCCCACGTGTGCCAGAGGGTCGCTGTGCTGAGCAGGGTTTGCAGGGGCTGCTTTTGGGGAAGTAGACCACCAGGCCTTTCGTCCGAGGGCCCTCTGGGCGGACGTGAACTTTCAGCCTTTTGGTTAGCAGCAAACACACTAACCGTTTGCGCCACCCATGGAGACCATGTCTTCTGAAGGGAGTGGAGGGCTCTCCCAGCCCTTCTCCCATCCATGACCAGGCCCAGGCCCAGAACACTGCGAACCAATTAACCTGATTTAATTTGTTCATAATTTATCCTCTAAATGGTTTCCTTTGTCTTCCGAGGACAGACTTCCACCTCTAATAACTGGTCTCGGCGCCTCTCATCTGCTTGCCCCTCACTCGCTCCCCTGAACCCCACTGCCTCTTTTGTTGTCAGACTTTGTTTTTTAAACTGAGAAGCTTAATGGAAATCCACCCTTGGGTGTTAGCAATACGTCCAAAGTATGACGGTTAAATAGATGCCTGCTCTCCTAGTAGTTTGAGAAGCACAGCGACGTTCAGGGACTCCGGGACACCCCGACATTCAGGGATTTCTCAGGAGAGAGACCGGTTCCCGCAGCGGGATTCCGTGAGCTCAAGCAGCACCTTGAGAGGCCAGAGGGAAGCAAACGGGCTCTGCTGCAGCCGCTGGGCTTCGCGTTCCTTCCTGTAGGAAGCGTGTCTTTATGGAAAAGTGCTCCGCTGGAAAAGTCATTCCAGGCCCTCTGGAGATACCCATGCTCCCCTGCCCACAAAGACACGGGTGAGGAAGGAGGAGGAGGTCCCCTGGGGGGGTTCCCTTGGAACTCAGGATGATGGATGAGGAGAACAGGGAGGCTGTGGTCACTAATCTGAGCTGCTCGGGGTCCAGGGACACCCAGGCGCCCCATCAGATGCAGAGGCTGAGCACCACGGGAGACACACAGCATCCGAACCCGCGATGGGTGGACCGGGCACGGCCAGGAACGCTTTGAGGGCAGGGTGCACATTTCCACATGGTCAGGGCACTGCACATGGCACCGCGGGATCACGGCATCTCCACACGGTCAGGATGCTGGGCATGGTACTGCACAGGTATGAGGAATGAAGCTGCATGTGCCCTGGACAACAGTCCCACATCTGAGTGTCTGCTCTTGAGAAGCACACACATACACACACACACAAACACAACCCTTAACACACAGACCTACACACACATACACATATACCCATGCCTACGCACATACCTACTCACACACACACACACACCTATACACACACACATCCACATTGACCCACAATACAACACACACACACGTGTCACCTGGCCTGAGACACACGTACAAAGAGATGCACTGTTTTATCTGTTTTCAGACAAAAATTCAAGAAAAACCTAAACAAAACATCCAACTATCAGTAAGAGAAAGAAGCAGGAACGAAAGGTATTTATGCAAACACACCCTGTACGTGCAGCAGTTAAAGGAAGATTCTAGAGCAAGGACAGATGCGCTGGTCATCACTGGAGCGGAAGTCGAGTGCCGCAACCCTGAGTATTACTCACTTTCCAACAACAACAACACATTCACTTTCCAGTGTGTTTTTGGAAACATCTCATAATAAAATGTTAACCCACAAAATATCAAGAAAATGATTTGGATCTGTGCTCACTGCCCAACACAGTAGCCACCAGTCACGTGTGACTGTTGACACAGGAATTAATTAAAAATGAGTGAAACAGAGCACAGAGCCCAGTCACAGTAGCTACATGCTGAGTGTCACTGCCAGCGTTCCACTGCCATCACCATCGCAGCCCACAGATCGGCACTGCTCTGCCTCTGTGTTTAGTCCACCAGGCACTCCATGCAAGGAAGACTGGGCAATCTGCCTCCTTAAAGACTTACCACCTCAGAACCCAAGGGGGTCACTAAGAGTCTGAATTGACTCAACAGCAGTAAGTGTTTTTTTTTTTTTAATCTACCACTTGACTAAGGCACTTGACTGCTCACCAGAAGGCTGGCGGTTCAAACCCACCAGCCACTC
>NW_006922035.1:1271566-1275377 GCF_000298275.1 Orycteropus afer afer | reverse complement strand
CAACAACAACAACATCTACCACTTGAAGAGCAAGGGGAAAACGCTCTGTGCAGTAGGGTAGCATTTCTGTTAAATTTTTAAAATTCAAAAGGCGACAGCAGTTTTCCGACAGGTGCACACTTGTGCCTGTAGGAGGCATTCAAAGGGTCTGGCGGTTTCTGCCTCATACGGAGCCTGGGTGGGTTGTATTGAAGGACAATCAACCAGAAACCTCCCTTAGATGTTAAGCCTTTTCTTATTCACAAAACCAAGCTTTTGCTGCAAAGCCCAAGCCAAACTGCGAGGCACTGACTGGGGTTCTGCCAAAGACCGCTGACAGCGAGGGCCATTTGTCTTCTGCTCAGAGGGGCCAGTCACAAAGAAACCACTGCTTCCTGATGCAATGGAGCACTCTGGACTCTCCTATTTTCAGTATCACAAGGTGTGGCTGTGGGAAAGGGGGGGGTCCTGGTGGCACAGTGCTTAAGTGCTCAGCTGCCAAGATGTGCACTTTGACCCCACCAGCCGCTCCACGGAAGAAAGATGTGGCAGTCTGCTTCTCTGAAGATTGACAGCCTTGGAGACCCTGTGGGCAGTTCCACTCTGTCCTCTAGGGGCGCTGTGGGTCAGAATGGACTCCACTGCATTGGGCGTGGTTTGGCAGGTGGGTGGAGGACCAGAGACCACCTCGTGACCTGCTGTCTCAGTAGATGGCAGGCAGGCCCCAGCAGTCATGCTGGGATTACTCACTGTTGCATCTTCTACTCTCCTCCTTCCTGCCCTCTTTCCAAGCCTCACTGTAACCAACCTCCTTTGGGCCATTTGGGGTTTTTCTGGAATCAGCATTGTCTGTCTACACCCATACAGAATAACTGCTCAGAATAAAACTTATGTTTCAATTTCTTTCCATTTTGATTATTTGTAACACTTTCTAACCCATGAAAAATTAGCTTTATCATTAAGGAATTGATGCAGATGTAAATACTTAAAAACAAACTTAAAAATGACTCCCAAACCCATGCAGTTGATTCCAACTCATAGTGATTCTGTAGGACAAAGAATGGCCCCTACGGTCGCCAAGGCTGTTACCTTTAAAGGAGCAGAGGGCTACATCTTTCTCCCACAGGGCAGCTGGTGGATTTGAACCACCGACCTTCCTGTTAGCAGTCGGGTGTTTAACCAGTACCTCACCAGGGCTCCTTTAAAACAGTGATAGCATGGGTGAGGGACACTGAGCAGTCTTTCTGCATCTGCACGGGGACAAAGAGAAGGAGAGGTGAGAATGAGGGCAGGTCAGAGATGGGTGGCCTTATCCTGGCCCGCCGGCCACTCAGAAGCAAACCTCATTCCTCTTAAGACGCTGATGGGCCTTCCGGCACTTTCCCTGCTGACAAAAAGCCAGGGAAGTTTTGAAGAAGTGGTTCTCTTTGAGCCACTGAAGTTTGTGTCTCGCCACTGGCCCCGTTTCAAGCAGGCAGATGTCACCCCCCTCAAAGCTGTTCTTTGTGGCCGTCTTGGTATTAAATCTTGTCCAGGCTCCCAGCTGGGCCGGGGTCCTTCCAGTCTGTGTCCCTGCAGAGCCTGCCCGTGACGACAGCCTTCAGACATGCTCCTCAGAGTCCCACTCCACCCACAGGGCATTCTAGAAGTCGCTCCCTAGAATGGCACAGAGTCAACAGACTTCCTTCCTCACACTCATAGGTTTTGTTGATTCTATTTCATTTTTTTTTTAAAAGCTATTTGAAAGGTGCACCCACAAGTAACCCAGCTGAGACTGAGTTAGGCTCTAGAAGGGCATTTCTCTGCAAAGAATTAGGGGCTCCCCGGGACACACGTGTTCAGCATTAGCGCCTTTATGTGTCCAAAGAGCATGTGTTCTATTCACCAGAGAAGCATGCAAAATAAATACGTCTTTAAGGGTCTTGAAAATAAGCCCCTACGCAAAGACAGGACCCGCTTGGTTGTGACATGATCTATTTTTCACCAGGCTCTGCCCTGGAGAAGGTGGGAAACTCAGACAACACGATTGGCTCCCTTACCCTTCAAAAGCCTGTGGCGTAGTTCTGTTACTAAGAGCTACCCCGGGGCATTACAGACTGGGGATGTCGTTGTCGTTAGGTCCCGTTCAGTTGCCTCCGGTGCACAGCGACCCCGTGGACAACAGAACAAAACGCTGCCTGGTGCCGCACGCGCCTCCCGATCCTTGCTACCTCGAGCCCATTGCTGCAGCCACCGTCAGTCCGTCTCATTGAGTGTCTTCCCCGCTCTCTCTGGCCCTCCTCTTTACCAAGCATGACATCTTTCTTCAAGGACTGGTTCCTTCTGAGCACATGCCCAAAGCAGGTGAGACGAAGTCTGGCCACTCTCGCTTCCCAGGAGTATTCCAGCTGCACTTCTTCCGGGACAGATTTGGTGCAGAAGCCATAACTCAGGAAACGGCAGACGAGGGAGGAAGGGGCTCTCCCACTCATGCAACTTTTGCCGTAGAGCTGCGTGGGTCCTGAATCTCTCTCTCAGAAACTTCCCGCAGTCCCCCCCGGTCCTGCCCTGAACACGGGTTGCTCCGTACTCAGCAGCACCCGGCGCCGTGCTGGGCACTGGGCGGGAGAGCAGGGAACAAGAGAGACAGGAAAGCCTGCTCTTTCTGCTGCAGGAAGAAGGTAACAGCCAGCGAGTCAGATTCCTGCTGCGCGCTGTGCAGGGAAATACGGGATGGCCCACGAGTCCCTGCCGCCATCAAGTCGACTGACCCCGGTGCCCTCATGAGCGTCAGACTAGAGCTGTGCTCGGGAGGGCTCCCAGGGGCGCGTTTTTTGAAAGCACGTTGCCAGGCCTTTCTTCCACGGTGCCTCTGTGGGGACTTGAACCCCCAACCTTTCAGTGAGCAGCTGAGGGTGCTAACCTACCCGAGCAGAGTGCAGGGAGGCAGAGGAGAGAGACCGGTGCTGGGTAATTCTGTATGAACACCCTCAGGAAATTCATCTCTCTTTCTCTCTGACAACCGACCCCTTTGGTCGACATCTTTCCCTCCTCTGACCAGCAGCGACCCACCCTGTATGAAGGCACGGCGTACGCCTGGGACAGGGCGGTGCCCAGCTTAGCACCCCCCCATCGCCCAGCGTCCCGGGCAGAGAGGAGTCCAGACGCCAGGCGTACAGACCCCTGACCTGGTCCGGTCGGTGCCCCTGAGCCCCGGCGAGGACCGACTTCACTGCCTCAATGTGCTCCACCAGCAGAGACTGCTTCCTGAGAGAGACCCCTTAACAGTGTCAATTAGCACTGGGAAGAGGGCATTGCTGAAACTGCTCGTCTGTCAAAGGCAGCGAGTGGCACTGCATATGTTGGTTCTATTAAGTCTCGATCGCCTGGCTGAGCAATAAAGGTGTCAATGAAGACTGACTTAAGGAAAATGTGTACTTAATTTTTTTTTTTTTAATACTTCCCTCTTACGTCTCCAAGTCATCCTCTAAAATGGGCACAGTAACAGACCTCAGCAGAGTCCAGAGTGGGGACTCGGTGGATGCTCTTGGCTGCTACCTGACAGCCTGGGGGTTCAGATCCACCCAGATGGCCTCAGAGCAAAGGCCTGGCCGCCTGCTTCAGAAAAATCAGCCCCTGAAACCCCGGGGAGCTCACTTCCATTCCAACACACATGGGATCGCCCCGAGCCAGTGTCGACGTGACACCACCGTGGTTCCTTTATTTACTTTTAACAAACCTGACATGCTGGTTCTATGACCAGGCTCCTGGAGACCTGTACATAGACTCCGTTGTGGATCTCACACATGCACTAATCTCCAGAGAGGAAATCTGACGTGTAGAGGGGGTGCCC
>NW_006922035.1:1262527-1270882 GCF_000298275.1 Orycteropus afer afer | reverse complement strand
TGGGCAGTTCCACTCTGTCCTCTAGGGGCGCTGTGGGTCAGAATGGACTCCAGGCAGTAGGTGTGGTTTAGGCTTTGCTTCTGTGAAGATTGACAGCCAAGGAGACCCTGTGGGCAGTTCCACTCTGTCCTAGAGGGTGACTATGAGTCGGGAGGGACTCGATGGCAGTGGGTTTTAAGCCCACGGCAAAAAAACAAACGAGTCACCCTCAAGTCTGACTCATGGCAACCTGTGTGTTTCACGGCAGAACTTTGCTCCGTAGTGTTTTCAGTAGCTGTGATTTTTCAGAAATGAATTGCCAGATCTTTCTTCTGCAGCACTTCTGGGTAGACACCAGGTGCCAATCTTTCAGTCAGGAGCTTAGTGTCACCCAGAGCCCACCACAGACATCCCTCATTAATCCTGTTTTATAGGGAAAAAAAAAAAAAAAAAAACCACCTACCCCCTAAATTTACTTCCCACTCCTGAGGGGTCATTACTGGCCATCTGACCAACACCAGCTGCCAGTGCAATGAATCACGGATCACATGGGGTGCAGGTGCTATACTTAGCTTGTGAGCCAAAAATACGCGGTCACGCTGATCCTCAGAAAGTCCAGGAAGGTCTCCCACGAAGAACGACATCCAATCTCTTCACTCAGCGGGTCCTGACGATTCTCCCGCCAGCACCAGAGAAGCAGAGGCTTTGGCAGGTGACCAAGTGCGGGAAGGCGTCCACCTCGAGCTCACGTCTGGCACGTGCCCACCAGCACAGCGGCAGGACAGCGTTTGTCCCGTCTACACCCTGCCTGCTGCCCCGGTGCTCCACGACTCCCGCCTTCGGTGCATGTGTGAAGCAAACGTCCGTGCGTTCAGCGAGTCCATGGGAGGGCCGGTTGTCCAAGTGCCTCTGCGGTCCGACAGGTAAGTGCTTGACCACCAACAGAAAGGGGGCTCTGGTGGCGTAGTACCTAAGGGACTTGACTGCTAACCAGAAGGCTGGCAGTTCAAATTCACCAGCCACTCCTCGGAAGGAAGATGGGGCAATCTACTTCCGTAGTGATACTGCCTCGGAAACCCAAGGAGGGGTCGCTATGAGTTGAGTCCTACTCGACGGCACATAACAACAACGCCAATAATTAAATTGGGAGTTCTGGTGGCGTAGTACCTAAGGCACTTGACTGCTAACCAGAAGGCTGGCAGTTCAAATTCACCAGCCACTCCTCGGAAGGAAGATGGGGCAATCTACTTCCGTAGAGATACTGCCTCGGGAACCCAAGGAGGGGTCGTTATGAGTTGAGTCCTACTCGACGGCACATAACAACAACGCCAACAATGGAAAGGCTGACAGTCTGAATCCACTCAAACGTGCCTGGGAAGAGAGGCCTGGCAACGTGCTTCTGTAAGGTCAGTAAGATCAGTGCTGAAAACCCTACACAGCCATTCTCTTCCCACACACTGGCTGCCACGAGTCAGACCGGCTTGATGATAAATGATTGTTGTCGTTAGCTGTCACTGAGTCGGCCCCCAACGGTGTCACGTGTGACAGAACCAGACGCTGCCGGGCCTGCGCCCACCCACGAGCAGCTGGGATCCAGAGGTTGTTCACTGGATGATTTTCAGCAGTCAATCCTCAGGCCTTCTTCCTGCTCTTGCTCTGGAAGCTCTGCGGAAACCTGTTCAGCGTCCCAGCAACACGCAAGGCCCCGCGGACACCCAGGGGCTGGCTGTGCACAGGTGCGCTGGCCGGGAACGGAACCTGGGTCTCCCGCATGAAGGTGGCTGTTTTACCCTTGAGCCACCACTGCTCCCACTTTTTCTTTAAAATCCTACTTCCGTAATGATACTGCCTCGGAAACCCAAGGAGGGGTCGCTATGAGTCGGGGCCGACTCGATGGCACATAACAACAACAACATGGTCCAAACAAAGTGATTGTCAAAATTCCCAAAGCCTCCAAGGCTTTCCACTATGTGATCCTTCTTGATAAGCTGAGTCACCCCCTTCCACTCCAATCCCTGAGACACCTAGAACCCGTGTGGGTCACCTAACGCTACAAGGACGTGACTTTCTCAGGCCCTTAACTCTGTGCCTCAGGGGCCCGTACTTTCCTCTTTATAATCACAACTAGGCCCTAATTTTCTTGATATTTAAAGTTGGTATTTTATCATTAGTGACCTTTGGAGGAGTTTTCTCCCCTAACAAAACCATGAGCAAATACCAAAGACAGTTCACTGTGAGCCCAATACAAGGGTTTCAGATTCCTGCGCCAACATCCCAGAAACGCATTGGATCAGCAATTTCAAAATTTAGACCCCAAGACCTTCACGAATCAGACGACAAATCATCTCTACAGCGCACCTGGCTACTTTGAGCCCAGGAAATAATTAGGGCAGGCTACTGCAGGATTTCTTTGGTTTGCTTCCGTCTAAAATATCCTTAACTGATGATTCCAAACATTCTCTTAGTGATTACGGCTTCCTGATGATTAACAGCTGCAAAGCCATCACTGTCGTCTAAAGCCCTCTCCAAAGGGAAAAACCTAAAACCAGAACCAACCCACTGCAAACTCCTGCTAAAAACTCTGAGTCACACACACACACACCACACACACACACACACACACACACACACACCGCACCAAGGAAAAGAAAACCGAAGTTCTTAAGAGGCCCTCAAGACCCGGCATGATCTGGTCTTTGTCCAACTCTCCAGTCACATTCTCCAAATCCTGTTTTGATCTCTATCCACTAGACCTGGGGCCATCTTTTTTCTCCGTGGACACTGTACTCCGGACCTGGGGCCACCTTTGCTTCCTGTAGATGTGTGACGCTGCCCTCCGGCCCTGGGGCCTCTCTGCTCCCTGTAGGTGTGTGACGCTACCCTCCGGACCTGGGGCCGTCTTTGCTCTCTGTGGACGCTGCACTCTGGCCCTGGGGCCTCTCTGCTCCCTGTGGATGTGTGACGCCGCCCTCTGGCCCTGGGGCCTCTCTGCTCCCTGTAGGTGTGTGACGCTCGTTCTTGCTTCAGATCCAGTACCTCTGCAGCCCCTGCCTCCTGGGATACCCACCCCCCTCCCAGTTCTCCGTGTGCCTTATCGCCCCCCCCCACTTTCATCTCACCTCATTTGTCACATCCTTAGGAAGTATAATCGGCTAAAGGGACAGACAGACAGTGGCTGTCAAGTTGACTCTGACTCATGGAGACCCCATTACAGCAGAATGAAGAGAGCCTGGTCCTGAGTCTTCCTCCTGACTGTTGGCAGGTTCAAATCCATCCTGGCCGCTGTTGGGCCGGTCCGTCTCCGTAAAGGTCCTCTCTCTGGCCCCTGCTTCCCCCAACAGGAGGTTTTCCTCTAGTGCTGGGTCCCCCTGACGTGTTCCAAGCAAGTCGGACAGTGATCTGCTGGGAGCCACAGTTTTCTTCCGCTAATTTTCAGCAGTGAATCCCCAGGCTTCCTTCCTTGTCTGTCTTCTTGGTCTGAAACCTCTGCTGAAATATGCCCACTATGGGCAACCCTGCTGATATGTGAAGTACCTGGTGGCATAGATTCCAGCAACCTGCAAGCCACCACAGTATGACAAACACACTGACAGGCAGTGGAGCAGGCTGAGTTCTATCTTCCAAAAACTTACGTCTAAGGTCTCATCCCCAGTACCAGTGCATGTGACTTTATTAAAAAGAAACGTCTATTGCATGCAAATAGTTAGTCCAAAGGACCAAGGGACCACGTGAACTCCAGCCTCCATGATCTTGAGACCAAAAGAACTAGATGGTGCCCGGCTACCGCTACTAACCACTCGGAAAGGAATCACTACAGGAGGTCCCTGATAGAGTGGGAGAAAAATGTGGAACACAACTCAAAATCATAAAAAAGACCAAGCTCATGCTCTGATAAAGATGCCCTTAGATGCCTTTCAAGCCAGGGCCTGAACTCCCTCCAAGGCTCAACGTTCAGCCAGACAACAGACCTATAAGGTGAACAGTTAACACAGGGGCAACATTCCTCAGACCAACCAACCAGATGAGACCCAAGTCTGCCCAGGGAGAGAGCTCAGAAGACAGGAAGGGACCGGAAGGAGGAGGAATGGAAACAGTAGCCACCGGAAGGAGTGGGAAGAGCTGTTACATTGTGGAATTGGCAGTCAATGTCAAGAAACAAAATGTGTATGAACTGTTGAACGGCACACCAATTCGCTCTGTAAACCTTCACCCAAACAACAGTAAAAAGTTAAAAAAAAAAAAAAAAAGCTGGGGGATGGGTTGCAGGTGTGACTAAAGTAAGGACTTGTGGGGGGTCCTGGTGGATCAGCCAGGTGACTCCCACACCCAAGGACGGCTGTCCTTATGGGGGACATGAGAAGCGCAGAGAGGGAGGCTGGGTGCAGGGCAGAGACTCCAGGGACCCATCCGCGCGCAAGGAAGCCACAGGCTGCGGGCGGCTCCCAGAAGCCGGAGTGGGGCAAAGAACAGCGTCTCTGCGGACCCCCGGGGGCCAAGCCTGCCCACACCGCAACCTGCAACTTCTGGCCTCCAGACTGAGAATAAGCTGCGGCAGCTGGGGTTTGTTAAAGCAAGGACACCGTCCTGATTTAAAACAGCACCGTGCCCTTCCCTGCGCCCTGGTCCTCGCTCGCTCTCGCGCTCTCTCTCTCTCTCTCTCTCTCTCTCTCTCGGACTCTCTCTCTCTCTCTCTGTGTGTCTCTCTCTCTCTCTCTCACACACACACACACACAATGCCTCTTGTCACTGGCAATCCCAGGAGTAAAGCTTCAGCCATGGTGGCCCCAGGCTACAGTGAGTCACAGAACCCCATCTCTCTCCCTCCCTAGCCTCAGACAAGACCCCATTCGCTATGGCAAGACGGCTGCCAGCAGTCAGCAGAGGTGAATGAGACTAGCAACCCAGATCTTGGGTGGGATTGACACCGGATTGTGCAAAGGGCATTAGGGGTCTTACTGCGGTGACGGGAGTGTCCCAATAGTGGAGTAATGGTGATGACCTACAGTTCAGTAGAGTACCTAAAAGTCATGGAATCGTAGACTTAAAAGGGTGAGTTTATGACATGAGGTGATGTAAATTAGCATCTGGAGGAAACAAGGACAGTGTAGAGGCTTCTGTCCTTTGGTCAGACCGACGTCCTCACAATGCCTGCTGGGGTCTCAAGGCCTCCCGGGCCCCTCGCCGCCTCTCCAAGCGCGTATCTTGCTCCACACTCTTTTCCTGTCCAGCCCCAGTCACACCGGCTGCCCTTCCCCATGGACCAGGCGTTCACCCCCTGCCTCAGGGCCTTGGCACGTCCTATTTCCCCATCTGCAAGTCTCTTTGCATGGCTGGGACCGTCTTGTCATTGGGTCTCAGGTTCAATGTCACTTCTGCAGAAAGTGCTCTCTAAGCACACTGGCCAAGCCCTTCTCAGTTACATCACTGTCGGGCCCCCTCATGACTGCTTGTAATTTCCACAACTACCTGGACCCGTTGTTCACACACGTCTGTGCTCCGTCTCCTTGCCCAGGTGAGTCACGTGCGACCCTGCCTTTGTTATTCAGGGCTATTCTCCCCAAGGTAACACGCACCCAGCACTTTAGAAACCCAGCACCATGGTGTGGACACTGACTGCACCCACGTGTGCAGAGTACAGCTGCACCCCGCAGGGTCTCGGGGGCTGAGTTTCACAAGTAGGTCACCAGGCCTTTCCTGGGTGGACTTGAGCCTCCGCCCCTTAAAGGAAGGGATAAAGCTGAGGTGGCCGTGAACAGTTCCAGTGCGATCCCTCAGGGCCCTGGAAGAAAGTTCCAGGAGTCAGAGGAAGAAGCTCGGTGTGCCCTCTCCGGGGCCCAGTAAGACGCCCGGCTACCTCTGCGGGATGGCTACCCCTGGGATGTGGGGTGTCTGATGACAGGCTGGTAGGTCATTAATGGGGGCCCAAATGCATAGCTGAGCCTTCTTAGCCCCTCTCCCCAGGATCAACAACAGGAAGCAGGCAAGTCTGCACCTTACAGGAGCCTCACTCTCCGCGCTCGCACGGAAGGTGGAGGTACCCCACTACAGCCAGCAGTGTCGTAGCCGGCCTCGCACAGGCTGGCCAACAGAAGGTGGCTGGGCGACAGAACTGGGCACAGCCAGGTCTAGCTCTGCCAGGAGAAGGGGTGGGAGGGCGATGGCCCCTTCCCCGCCCTCTGCCCTCCGCGGAGGCCCGGTCCCTCCAACCACACATCCCTCCCTGGGGGAGGCACATCCCCATCCGAACCACCCCCTGGGCCACAAAGCCAGCAATGTTTCATCCAGGTCCTGGATCCAGCTTGAGCTGACAGCAGTGGGCGGCTTTCAAACGTAACATTTGATCAAAATGAAAAAGTGGCCCTTCCTTTCATCCTGTGACAAGCCAGCCCGTATAAATCACCGGCCTCCCAGGGAGGGCTCCTGGGTGCACAATGGCCGGGGTAGGCCTGCCACCTCCGTCTCCATCTGGACAAAGGGGGCGGGGAGCTCTCCAGGGCCTCTGCTTTAAAGGCCCCTTGTAAAAGTGAAGCCCAGAGGCCACTCTGAGCGGCCGGTGGGGGCAGGGAGGAGGGCTGTCCCCGGAGATTTGCATTTTATGTGCCGAAGTCAATGGCACCACAGTTCCTGATAGGATGCGGCCAGAGCCCCGAGCAGAGGTGGGAGGTTTGGGCTGGGATCAGCTTCGCTTGGGGGTACCATAGCAGGGCAACTCAGAAATGTGCTTGTGGCTGGGAAAGATGATAAAAAAGACGCGTTTTAAATGAGTGCGCATTACTCATTAATTAATAGTAACATATTACGTTGGTCTATGAGGGCAGTGGTGGCTCAGGTCGACAATTCTCGCCTTCCACGTGACACACCCAAGTTAGATTCCCAGCCGATGCCCCGCGCACACAGCCGTCCGTGGAGGCTTGCAGGTGGCCGCGATGCTGAACAGGTTCCGGCAGAGCCTCTGGACTGAGACGGAGTAGGAAGCAAGGGCTGCCCATCCACTTTTGACAGTCAGTCAACAAACACCCTGTAGGACCCTAACAGGCTGACCTGCAACCTGTCACCGAGGGGGCCCAGGGCAGCCAGCGCTGTGTTCTGTGGGCACCGGGTCGCCATGAGCAGGGCTGACCCCACAGCAGCTCGTGGCAACAGTTCCAACGGCAGTGTGGTCAGCAGGCCGGACGCTCCCTCCTGGACTCCGTGCAACCGCCTCTGAACCAACACTCAGCTGCGTGATCACCTGGTTCTCCAGTCACAAGAGTCGCTAATTTGCTCGGCTCTCCCTCCCCTGCAGTTCTTGGGGAAATGCTTTCATTTCCTTCAAGGCCTCCTTGATGTCTCTTCTTCCAGGAAGCCTTCCAGGTGCCTCCTGGAGGGTCACTCCCTCCTTTCTCAGACTGCTCTCTTCCTGGGGTAAGTCTGCCTGAGGCACCCCACTGGGAATGGGATTCTTGAGGCCCCCATGGTATTGTTCATTCCTGTCTCCCTGTGCCCAGCAGGGTGTGATGCCAGGCCGGAAGCTCCAAGCACCAGCTCTACCGTCTTCACTGGGATTGGGACCAAAGGTGGAGGACTCTCTGGGCACCTCAACTACCCCAAGCCAGTGAACGCAGATAAAATAGGGTGCCCTTGTTCTTCCAGAGTCACCCCTGGAAAATGGCAAAAAAAGACAACGCACTTCACACACAAAACCACGTCCCAGTGTAAGAAGTGCAGCCAGCAGTGGGGGAGGTTTTGCTTTTGAAAAGTGAAAGTTATGAAAATAATTACATTTGATCTGCCTTTTTACAACACGTAGGTTTTAATTAAAACCATGCGCTCATTCTTAGAACAAACAGAGCGAAATAAATGTTGCTTTTGGTGAAAACCGGCCAGATACCTTTCTCCTACAGCAGTGGGGGCTCGAACTAGAAGCCATAGGTAGTTGAGGCTGGTGGCCCCGCCCTCTCTCTCCTGAAGGCCCAGGGAGCCCCTCAGCTGTGTGGAGACCCTCCCGCAGTCCTTTGATAGGCCAGTCATTCCCTTCTTGCTCCTCTGCAATTCCCAGCTGGTAGGCGCCACCAGCAGCCCCCCTGCCATTGTCCAGTGGCTTTGCACAGAACTGGAGGAAATTGGTCAAAATCTTGCATGTGCTTCAAGAAATTCTGCATCTTTTGCAAGATCTGCAATTACACTTTGTAAATATTTGCATTGTTTTTGCATTATATTGCTGGACATTTCCCATGCCCGACAATTAGAAATCAACCAAGAAAATGAGGGAAAATATTATTGCTGTTGGGCATAGTGCAGTTGATTCCAGCCCACAGCGCCCCTAGAGGACAGAGTGGAACTGCCCACAGGGTCTCCAAGGCTGTCAGTCTTCACAGAAGCAAAGCCCAAACCACA
>NW_006922035.1:1261474-1262277 GCF_000298275.1 Orycteropus afer afer | reverse complement strand
GAGTCCATTCTGACCCACAGCGCCCCTAGAGGACAGAGTGGAACTGCCCACAGGGTCTCCAAGGCTGTCATCTTTACAGAGAGCTGACTGCCAGGTCTTTTTTCCTGTCGAGCCACTGGTGGGTTCAAACCACTGACCTTTTGGTTAGCAGCTGAATGTTTCACCGCTGTGCCACCAGTCAGCCTTGAAAGAGGACAGGCAGATGATGGTTAGCCTGCTTTTTCATGAGTCACATCGCTGATGAGAACTTCTGTTGCCCGGTGCAGTCTCGTGACTCAGGCAACAGCGTAACGAATATCTGGGTTTGAAATACAAGTTGAAAAGAGTCACAGGTCACGCAAGCTCCTGCCGATTCTCTGCCTGGCGTTTCAGGCTCCATGTGCTCTGTGACTCTTCTTATTTTTCTGGTGGCTGTTGAGGTGGCTCCGACTCACGGTGGCCCCATGCACAGCAGCGTGGAGCGCTCCTGGGATGGCAGCACCTTCCCATCTCTGGTCTGCTCAAGCGCCCAGTGCGGCCACCGCGTCCCGTGGTGCCTTCCAACCGAGGGACGCACCTTCCAACAACAGTGTTCTACTGGCATCTACAGGGCCTCCAAGGGTTAACTTTGGGAAGCTCACCAGGCCGTCCCTCCTAGCCTGTCTCAGTCTAGAAGCTCCACTGAAACCCATGCAACATGGGTGACCCTGATGGCATCTGGGGGCCGCATGGCGCTGTGGGTCAGAATGGACTCCAGGCAGTGGGTGTGGTTTGGGCTTTGCTTCTGTGAAGACTGACAGCCTTGGAGACCCTGTGGGCAGTTC
>NW_006922035.1:1259400-1260839 GCF_000298275.1 Orycteropus afer afer | reverse complement strand
TGACAGCCTTGGAGACCCTGTGGGCAGTTCCACTCTGTCCTCTGGGGGCGCTGTGGGTCGGAATGGACTCCAGGCAGTGGGTGTGGAAGTGGCTTCACTTCCAGGATCACAGTCCCACGCAAACCCCCACACTGGCAGGCGAGGTTGGTGACGTTACCACTTGTGTGTTTTTGCCCTTGGGTGCGGGATCAGGTCTGGCCCGGACCTGAGTCCGAAACTGCCGCTCCCTGAACCTGGTCATTTTATGAGACAGTGGCGCCTGGGATGCGGATGGCGGCAGGCGGGGGAGTGAGTGACGGGACTGCGTGAAATGAACGATCCTTCCCAGGAAGTCAAGGGCAGACCCCCGTGCTGCCCACCTACTGGTACCCAGTTCCCTCCCGGGCGCCTTCACTTTCACTTGCATCTCACGGACGCACTTCCCGAGTTTCCCGCCTCCTGAAACTGCACTAACTGGGAACTGCCAACATTTCTATGACTGCCATTTGTTTCCTGATGGGGGAAAAAAAAAAAGGCAGCCTCCATTTCTGAAGGAAAAATGCTGAGAAGAAAGAGCTTATGGTGAGGACCCAGGGGTCCTGGGGGGCCACGTACCAGCCCCTCGCCCCCAAGGATACTCTGGAGAGCTAAGTGCTCTGTAACGGGCAGCACGCGGCCCCCATCTCCACCACAGGCCCAGGGCTAGAGAAACCGAAAAGGAAGAGGAGTAGGAGAAATATGTTTCCGCTTTTATCAATCCTCAAACCCGCAGAAAACAGTTCAAGATGTTTCTCCTCAAGCTGATCGGTTTCCCCACATTTTCTCTTCCCAACACTAAGTATTTCAAGACCACCAATGGAGACCCTGGCTGCTGGGGACAGGCCCACTTCAAAAAGCCAGTCTTTGCAGAGGCTAATGGGGACAGCAGGGGCCAGGCAAGCATCTCTGATCTTCCGGGCACCCACAGACCGGACTCCCCACCAGACTTGAAGACGTCCTTGGAACCGCTGGCCAGTTGCTCACCATTCAATAAACAGGCAAGTGAATGCAGCAGTCTTTCAAACTTAGAGAACATTCACCCCACATTTCTTCCCTCTCGAGGGACGCCCTGAAGGTGCAGGGACCCTGAGCCGCCTCTCTGCTGTGTAGTGGGACAGGTTTTAAGACAGAGCAACCTTCCTGCGCTATCCTGGTCGGCCCTTTGTTACAGACCAGGGTTAACAGCTGCTGTTAGCACCCATCCTACTGACGACCCTGACTTACAGCAGCCTCATGTCCAACCGAGCAAAGCAACACTGCTCCTGTGCCAAGTTCATCATCACTGGTGGGTTTGACTCCATTGATGTGGCTATCGGGGCAGCTGGACTCCACTCCACCCACTGCTGCCCAGTGGGTCCCAACCACAGCGCCCCAGAAGACAGGGTGCAACTGCCCACAGGGTCTCCAAGGCTGTCAATCTT
>NW_006922035.1:1256190-1257454 GCF_000298275.1 Orycteropus afer afer | reverse complement strand
GTGGGCGAGCCCTGGGGTCTGCCATCTGCCACCTCAAGGGGGTCGCACAGCTTCTCTGCACCTGGGTTTTCTCACCTGCAAGATGGGAGTGCGGTCCCCTCCTTGTTGCCATGGGATTAAATGAAGCATTAGTCCAGCGTGTGACACAGCTAAGCGGCCCCCACGGGCTCACGCATTCCAGGTCAGCCCCTCTCATCTTCTGTCACGAGAGGTTGGCAAAGGGAGCCCAGTCACCTCCGTGATGAGCGGGCTGCTCTCACTCCCCATCGTGAAAGCCTGTGGGCGCACGATTCGAACTCTGACCTTGCTTTTCGGATGCACCCAGGGCCACTTCCTGTCACTGCTCCTATACACTGTCCTGTTACAAACGGCATGACTGGCTTTGGGACCACAGGCCTCACCACCTGACCCCAGGGCACGAGCTCTCGCCTGGGGACCACGTGAGTGGTGCAGGGCTCTAACGCTTGGCCTGCGTGGGACAGCATTTAACCCCCACGACGATGACAGCTGAGACTGGTCCTGTGAGAACACAGCCATCCTTACACACACACACACACACACCTGTGCACACACACACAACTTAAAAAACAGTCAAGACGCTCCTGTCACTGCTGATGCTTTTAGTGATGAGTCAAACCGTGACAGCAGGAAGTGTAACACATATTCGGTGGTCAGTACACCCAGCCGCTTACTTATTCTGGTTTTTAAAGACATGCATGTCTCACAGCTGTGGTTTCGGAAGACAAGCTGAATGCTTCCCCCGAAGCCCCATCTGAGAAAGAGAGCTGGGTCCCAAGAGCAGGGAATCTTGGCTTGCTGAGCCCTAAGGACGTTCACAGTGGCGCAGTGGTTACCAACAGAAAGGTCAGTAGTTCACAACCATGCGGCAGCTCTGTGGGAGGAAGACTCGGTGACCGGCTCCTGTCACTCAATCGTTCATTTATTTAACAAGCAATGAGCTGGCTGCACCCTGCATTGCCTCCCACTGGGGCAGGTCCCAAGGATGCAGCTGAAAATGAAGCACATATACCTCCCTGCAGGCAGCTTACCTTCTTAAAGGGAAAACCAACGCTCACAAGACAACTGGTCCAACAGACACCAGCCTAGCAGAGAGAGAGCAGGAAGGAGAGGAAGGGTGTGAAAAACCCACTGCTGACAAGTCCATTCCAAACCACAGCGCCCCTAGAGGACAGGGTGGAACTGCCCACAGGGTCTCCAAGGCTGTCAGTCTTCACAGAAGCAAAGCCCAAACCACACCCACTGC
>NW_006922035.1:1252851-1253850 GCF_000298275.1 Orycteropus afer afer | reverse complement strand
GGGACGTAACGTTCCCGGTCCTGCTCCGTCCTCACAGTCGCGGTCATGTCTGCCCCGTCCTTGCAGCCGCTGCAACAACGTCAGCCCATCTCATGCAGGGCCCTCCCCTTCCCCGCTGACCCTCTCCTGTATCAAGCGTGACCTCCTCCAGGGACGGGTCCCTCCTGACAACATGACCACAGTCCGTGAGGGCAAGTCTGAGCATCCACTGGTGAAGGAACAAAATCATGCCCGTCTCTGGCAGGGAGAGGCCCGCGCTGCACCAAGTCCTGAATGGTCCTCACAGGCCCCAGCGGCCACCCGGCATCATGGGTCACCCAGACTGCTGCCTGGGCACTCACAAGCAGAGCCCGCTATGCCCACGGGCTAAGTCTCCGTGGGGACATCTCAGGGTTCACACCCTCAACAACTGGGGCAGAGGAAGCCCCGATGACATCTGCTTGTCTCTGCTGCCTCTGCACGCACGTCACGGTTGCCTGAGCGGGTCTTCAAGGCTCCAAGGGAAAACAGCTCTGCCCAGTAAAGGGACACGTCCCAGCACAAGGGGCTCGGAGCAGAGGAGCCAGCAACAACAGGCAGCAGGACTCCATCCCCACCATCCCTGGGAATGATCAAAGCTGGCTGCAAACAAAACCCATCTGGGCAGCGAGGAGCCTTGGCTCACGGAGCACAGTGAGATTCAAAGGCTCTGGATAGCTGCCTGACTTTAAGCACCCTGCCAAACAGAAGAGAAACATGAAACCAGACCCGCTGTCATGAGTCAATTCCGACTCAGCAACCCTACAGGAAAGAGTACAACTGCCCCACAGGGTCTCCAAGGCTGTCATCCTTGCAGGAGGAGAGCCTTAACCAAACCCACCGCCATCAAGTCGATGCTGACCCACAGCGCCCCTAGAGGACAGACTGGAACTGCCCACAGGGTCTCCAAGGCTGTCAATCTTCAGGGAAGCAAAGCCCAAACCACACCCACTGCCTGGAGTCCATTCTGACCCACAGCGC